>NC_056739.1:175286589-175314089 GCF_019279795.1 Protopterus annectens
GAATTTTCTCACCCTTATTCTGTGGGTTTGGATAAAAGGTAGGCAAGTGAATGGTTTGGTTGAGGGCCACACTGGACACCACCTTAGGCATTAATGTTGGGTTTGTCCTCAGAGAAACCATGTCTGGGTGAAAAATGATAAAAGGTTCCACAGCCATGAGTGCTTGTAACTCCAAGACTAGTCTTGCAGAGGTTATTGCTAGGAGCAGAGCTGTTTTCCAGGATAAGAATTTTATATCAGCTGTTGAGGCTGGCTCAGAAGGAGGCAGGGTGAGTTTTTCCAAGACATAATTGAGGTCCCATGCACTTGGTGCTCTCCTTGGAGGCCTGATGTTTTTGGCCCCTCTGAGGTACTGCCTTATTAAAGGATGAGGAAAGATAGGTGGTTCCGTATTGTAATGGGCTGAAATGGCAGAGGCATGAATCTTAATTTATGAAAAGGAAAGGCCTTTGTTCAGCATCTCAGTTAGGTATTGTAAAATCTGAGGGATATTTGGTACATACGTGTCAATGCCTTGTTCCTGGTTCCAAGCACAGAATCTCTTCCATTTTTCTGCATAAGATTTTCTGGTACTGGGCCTCCTGGCCTCCAAGATAACATCCATAACAGCTTTTGAAAGAGGGGTGTTCTGAATGGCTACATTATCTGCCATGCTGCCAGATTTAAGGTCCTGAGTTGGCTGTGCAGGATCTGATTGTTTTGTTGGGTCAGCAAGTGAGAAGTTTGAGGCAATATCCATGCTGGACCTTGAGACAAGCTCTTTAGGATTGGGTACCAGTGCTGGCATGGCCAGTCTGGTGCAATCACTATCTTTTTTGGCTTCTCTTGTCTGACCTTTAGGAGTACCCTGGGAAGGAGAGGCAGTGGAGGAAAGGCATATACTGTTAGATTTTTCCAGCTGAAGGATAGGGCATCCACTCTCCATGCTTGTTTGTGATAAATCCTTGTGCAAAATCTCTGTAATTGGCAGTTGTGAGGGGAGGCAAATAGATCTATGTCTGGGCATCCCCATTTCCTTGTTATCATGCTGAAGACTTGTGGATCCAGTTTCCACTCATGGGGATCCATGAGGTTTCTGCTTAGTTTGTCTGCCAGAGTATTGTTTTTCCTGGCAGGAATTGTGCTTGCAGGTGTACTTGATAAGTCAATGCTGTGTTCCACAGAGTCATGGCTTGCCTGCAGAGGGGATAGGAATGTGTACCTCCCTGCTTGTTTATGTACCACATGACCGTAGTATTGTCTGCCTTTATCAGTAGCTGTCCTGGTTGAAGTAGATCCTTGAAAGCTGTCAGGGCATTCTGAACAGCTCGTATCTTTTTGACTGATGTGAAGATGCATCTGGCTTGCAGGCCATGTGCCCTGAATACATTTTCCTGCCATATGGGCAACCCAGGCATAATCTGATGCATCCGTTGTCAGTGTCTGTCTGGCTGTGGGTAAAGTGAATGGCAGACCCTTGTTGTGGTGACAGGCCTGTGCCCACCATCAAAACTCCTGTTGCAGGCAGGGAATGAGGGTAATTACTGTCTCCAGGCTGTGGCAATGCTGAGTCCAAACACTTTTTAAATACCATTGTAGTTTCCTCATATGCAGTCTGGCATATGGAATTAGTAGAATGCAGGATGCCATGAAATCCAAGGCCTGCAGGATTTTCCTTGCAGATAACTGGGTCTTTGTTGCCAACTTTTTGAAGTAAGAAGTCAGTTGCTTTTGTTTGTCTGGCATGAGATAAGCCATCTGGGTAGTTGTATTTAAGCTTGCACCCAGGAATATTATCTCTTGAGAGGGTACTAGTTTTGATTTCTTCTCGTTTACTGTGTACCCTAGGCATATTAGTAATCTTTTTACAAATGCCAGATGCTTTAGAAGAATGTCTTTGTTCTCTGCTTGAATAAGGCAGTCATCCAAGTAAGGATATATTTGAATTCCTCTTTGTCTGCAAAATGCAATTACTGGTGCCAGGCATTTTGTGAAGACCCTGGGCGCAGTAGATAAGCCAAAGGGCAGTGCAGAGAATTGGTAGTGCATTGAGCCAGCTATGAATCTGAGGTATCTTCTGCATGATTGTCTGATTGGGACATGCAGGTATGCCTCTTTTAGGTCCAAAGTTACGAGCCAAGCCTTCTTACCCAGCATGGGCAGAAGCTGCTGTAGAGTCAACATCTTGAATTTTGGAACCTGCAGAAACGTGTTTAGTATAGACAGGTCCAGTACTGGTCTCCAGGCTTTGTCCTTTCTGGGCACTAAGAAAAGTCTGGAGTAAAATACTTGCCCCTGCTCTTGTGGTACTTGTTGAATGGCCCTCATGTCCATGAGGGCTGTAATTTGCTTTTGTGCCTCTGCCCATTGATTGTGTGGCAGGTCTGGCATACCTTTTGCCCTTGGTAGGGTGTGAAAATGGAACCTGTAGCCTTGGGACACTATGTTCAAGACCCATTTATCTTGGGTAACCATTTGCCAATTTGATGAAAAAAGTGCTAGTTTTCCCCCTAAGGGGGCTGCCAAAAGAAAAGTGCTTGGATCTGGCAAAGGAAAGTCATTGGGACTGTTTCCTGTAAGGTTGTGATTTGTCTTCTCCGCTTTTGGAGGTAGGAGCATCCCATTGTTTAGGCCTGTATGAGCCTTGGGGCTAAGATCTGCCTCTGGGATGTCTGTATCTGCCTCTTTGTGGTCTGTCTGACACTGGAAAGGACCAGTTCTTTGAAGGCCAGTTCCTGCTAAATCTGGGTGGCTGTACCTGTAAGAAATCCTTAACTGTCTGCATGGATTTCACTTTATCCTCCATTTTCTTAAACACCTCTTCTGCTTTAGCACCAAACAAAGTATCATGCTGTAATGGAGCATCTAATAATTTTGCTTTAACATGATCAGGCAGATTCTGTTCCTTTAACCAAGCATGCCTTCTAATAACAGAATCTGTAACAGCGGCCCTGCAAGAGGCCGCCAGTGAATCATAACCACATTGCAAAGTATGCTTTCCCACTTGTTCAGCTGCATGCAATAAATCCTGCATTTCCTTGTTCTCTGAACATTCAGAATTTGTCAACATTTTCTGTTTAAGCAGTGACATTAAGTATTGCTGATATTTAAGCATATGAAACTGACAATTTAAAGCCCTTACAGCCAAGGTAGCAGAAGTGTAAACTTTTTCCCCCCATCTGTCCAGTGCCCTAGAATCCCTATCAGCGGGGACAGGGTTTTTTGCAGTGGAAACTTTGACCCCTTTGGGATGCTGAGATATAGTTTCTGGGTCAGCAGCAGAGTTTTTATATAGAAATATATGAAAATCCGGGACCCTGTAGTATCTGTCTGGCTTAGCAGGTGCAGGGGGTAAAGAGTCAGGGGACAGGCCGGACTCTGAAAATACATCATCTACAATGTCTAGAACAGGTGGAATAGCAAGGGGTCTGTGCTGAGGAAGTAGCAGAAAGTCTCTGAGCCTTTTCTTAGATTCAGATTAATCTTGGCTCTCCCAGTGGAAATGCTCCCTCATGGTATGCAGGGTTTCCCCAAAAGAATAATCCTCAGGAGGTGAGGCTGAAGGAATGGATTCTTCAGCATCAGAGTCCTCATAGGGAGGAATAGAATAATCCTGTTTGGAAGAGGAATCAGAGGAAATAGAAACCTGATCAGAAGAATCATATTCTGTCTCTTGCCTAGGCCTCTTATCAGGAGGGGGATGGGAACCCCTGATCAAAGTAATTAGGTCTTTGGCCATTTTAAGCATCTGTTTTTTAGGCATGGAAGTTTGAGTAGGAGAATGCTGTACTTGTTTCTTTGTCTTTAGAGCTGCCTTAGTCTTTGTCTTTGAAACTGAAGATGGTTTAACATATAACTGTGTAGGTCTGAAGACACCCTCAGAAGCCAATGCATGCTCATCGGCTTCGGACCCATCTGAGGGAATGATTTCCAAGTGTCCAATACCTTGAGTATCCAGAGGTCCAGTCAGCTCCATGTGGGAGTCGGAAGCAGCCTGTGGCTCTGAGGTAGCGGGCGCCAGGGGCTGCGAAAGTGCCTCACTGAGAACCGGCGAACCGGCGACTGGCCTAACGGAGGTCTCGCCGCCAGTTTTGGACCTCGGATGCCTATCTATTTCCTTGTCCTTGCGTTTTTTGTAAACTCCGTCATCGGCTGTTCCGATGGTATTATATAATTAAATCTTCGGCCAAAGTAATGAAATGCAAAATCGAACCGACGCTTAATAGTGCGTTGGTTAAATCTAGCACAAAACCAACAGCTAGCAACGTTGTGGTCAGGGCCTAGGCAAGGAATACAGTAGGAGTGAAAATCCTCATGAGGTATTTGCTTCCCACAAGAAATACAATTGTTAACTTTTTCTGACATCGGTCTGGAGCAAGAAAAAAGTTTCCCCAATGGGGTACTTAGCTTTAATGAAGACTTCGGTTCTGAAATTAGGATTTGAAAATCCCAGGAGTCAGTCGACCGGCACTTCCGAACTGCTTTTGCTTCGGGCACCGCGTGGCAAGAAAGACTGGGGGAAATGGCGTTGGCTGCATCTTTTATACCCCTGTTGCACTGACATCAGGGAAGAGGCGACAGCAGCCGACGCCGGACCAGGACTTTGGAATTCAGGCCGACTGCGGGTAGCCTGCCAGCAGGATAACCCAAGAGTAATGACTGCAACAGCGAAACACGATGAACATCAGTAATATTGTACTCTGTTTACTTACTGTTCCTAACCCCGTGACAGGTGGAACCGTAATAGTGTACGCCTTTTACTTACTGTTCCTAACCCAATGCCAGCTAGAACTGTAATAGTGTACTCCTTTTACTTATTGTTCCAAACTACGTGACAGCTGGAAGAGTAATAGTGTACTATGTTTACTTACTGTTCCTAACTCCGTGACAGCTGTAACAGTAATAGTGTACTCCTTTTACTTACTGTTCCTAACCACGTAACAGCTGGAACAGTAATAGTACACTCCTTTTACTTAATGTTCCTAACTACGTGACTGCTGGAACAGTAATAGTGTTCTCCTTTTACTGGGTCTATATCACAAAATCAAAATGGCTAATCATCAAATGCCTTTTCAGCGACCACTAAATATCAAAGTACAAGTTACACGAATGGCTAAATCACCGATTTTTTTGCTAGGGCAAAAATTGCTTGGCCGTCGCTGTGAATTTGCCCTTTTCTCTACTGTAGTGCAATCTTGGAGTTGGTATATTTAGTTGGGGGTGTGTGGGGGGCACACTGCACTATATTGGGGGGGTGTGGGGGCAAAGTCCCCCACTTTGCAATGGTTGACATGGTGTGTCGTGTCTGGTTGGCCAACCAATTTTTTTCCCTAGGAAAAAAATCGGTGATCTGGCAGTTCATGTAAATTGTCCTTCTAAGTTTAGTGGTCGATGAAACGGCATTCGATGATTAGCCATTTTGATTTCATGATATAGACCACTTTTACTTACTGTTCCTAACCCCATGACAGCTGGAACAGTAATAGTGTACTCCTTTTACTTACTGTTCATCACCACATGACAGATTATCACTTATATTGTGAGTTTGTAGGACAGAAAGTGCTCTGCTTGGTAATTCCTAAAGCTTAAGTGAGAAGTTACGCACAAGACACAGTGTGTGATTAAAAAGATTTCAGCTAATATGAAAGTGTTTCTTTGAGATCATTGTATACATTATCCATCCAACCCTTCAGACAGAATTCTGAGATATTCCATTGTAATACAGGATATCATGGACTTACAAAAGGAGCATGCATCTTTACCACAATTCGATTCAGTGTTTCCAGCATCACTTACATCCGACATGGACACCAAAGGCACTGTTTATCCTGACCCTTATAAAAGTGGTTGCCATGCGCCAGTTACTTATGATCTGGACGCCACTCTTAGTCGTTCTTTATTTACATCTTCCTGTCATTTTCTTTCTGTTCTCTCACCTTCATTACTTCCGTTTTCTTTCCAGCTCTTTTTTCCTAGCCCTAACATTTTCAGTACTTCATTATTTTCTCATCTTAAAGACTAACCGTTTTCAGTTCACACTCACCTATTGCACTATTTACTACCTACCCTTCTTTAAGTCGATGACTTAGCCATTTACCTTTGTTACATTGCTTAAATAAATGGTCATATCATTAAAAAACAACACTATCATTAAAGTGTTTGGACAATAACAGACCCCTACTACATCTTTGACCAGTGTGTACCTAATAAAGCAGGAAAATACCTTCTGTCTTGGCATCCCATCTAAATATGAAATGCAAGTCTAGTCACTCCAGGTGATCACTAAACTGCTTTCAAACTCACTCTTCCCATGCATTGTTAGTCATGCGTTTTCATGCCATAAAACAAACCACTAAAAAGCTTATAAAAAGGACTAACTACTACAAAAATTGTGGCTAATTTAGAAAGGCTACAAAATTGTCATTATACTCAGTTTCACAGAAAATACTAAAAGGTAACCTCTGCCTCATTTATAATGCAAAATCTGTTCAAGTTCTATTTCAAGATTTGTGCCAAGAACATACCATCTGAGCGAGATACCAGCAGACTGGAGAGACTAATACTAAAAATAAAGCAACAATAACAAGAAAAAAGTGCCAGATACATGACATAAAGGCTGACATGATTATGGAATAACTTTACTATGATACTCAAAATACCCCAATTATTCAATACTTATAAAATAATATCTATATCTATATATCTATATATATATGTATGAAGTAGAAAATATTGGCTTGGAATTATAGTAACAAAGCAAGTTCCTTAAAGACCAGCAGTTTGTCAACTATACAATGAAACCTGTGAACTTAAGGAATTTTTATCCCTGTACCTAGCTACCAACATATTTATGTTTTATGTTTTCTTATACTATACACGAATATTTTTGCTTCACATTTACCTTATTACTCACTACTTACATAATTTTTTAAGTAATTATACACAATTTATTGCTTTTATTTGATATCTAAAGTGTTTTTTTTTTCTTCATAGCTTTTCCTAACAGGCTTACGTTTAATACGTGCCTGCCTCAGTCATACATCCTGGTCAAAGAAAGATTACAAAAATGAAAACAAATCTTTTAGTAAAAAGCAATTTGAGGGTTCACACTCATTCTTTTACAATATTCGCTTCATCCATTTCAGGGTTACAAAATATATCCTGACCATCAATGGGAGCAAGGCAGGGATGTCTCACACACACACACACACACACACACACACACACACACACACACACACACACACACACACACGCACACACGCACACACACACATACACACACACACACACACACACACACACACACACACACACACACACACACACACACACACACACACACACACACACACACATGCACACGCACAGATGCACACACACACACACATACACACGCACACACATGCACACACGCACACACGCACATGTACACACACACACACGTACACACATGCACGTGCATACACACACACACACACACACACACACACACACACACACACACACACACACAGCAGTTTATTTATCTATCTATACATCTCTTGGATATAGGAAGAAATGGGGTTCTGGGTAAACCCCCACATACTCAGGAAGAATACACAAATTTGACGCATGGAGAAACTTGTATCAGCTTTTCCATTTGCAAAAGGTGAAGGTATGTTTTTTAATAATCTGATAAGTTTAATATACAAATGCATATAGTAAGCAGGTTCTTGCATGTTTGTTTCCAACCTCATTTTTTTTTTGTTTAATACACTGGAGTATCTGCTTGCCTTTTGTATAGCAGGCAGAAAAGAATAATTTAACATTTTTCTGTTTCATTAGTTAGCATAGTGATTTATTTGTTTGTATGTGTACCTATGTTATTGTTTAAAATGTTATTAAAAAACACTTGTGGTGAACAGTGCTGATTTGTGATGTCTGTTTTTGGGTACCATCTGGGAGTACCAGCTGCTTCAGAGGTACCCCACCATTACTATTTCTCTGCAACATGACACTATGAAATCCTTCCTGCATCAGGGCAAATTGGCTCCTAAGGAGACCTGGAGCATCATGTATATAGAGTGTCAAGAGAAACCTGATGTGATATAGAGATCATGGAGACACCATCAGTCATCCATCTGACACAGTCGGTTTTTATGCTGTGTATCCCCTAAACGTGAATGCACAATGAAATTTCCACATTATGTTTGTGTCACTGTATGCACATGCGGGGCATCTACCAAGAATCCACCACAAGTGTCCCTACAAATATCTTCTCTCCCCAAATCGAGCAGTGACATGGCAGCAATTCCCAGATCCTCTTTCTTTCCCAGGTAAGAACAACACTGCACCAGAGGCACAAGCCTTCCTTCCCCGGATGGACAAGACACTGACATCCCATTTAGAGCCAATCCTCCTGCACAAATGGGATGTTCTGGTGTACTTCTTTTTTATGTTTTCTTGATCTAGGGCACACAAATAATTTTACTTTAGCTTAGCACCTACATACTTCACAGCAAAGCTGCAGGATGTCAATCAATACCACTTCAATTTTCTGCTGAATATTCTTCAGCAACCACTAGGGGTCACTAGTAACTACCAGCAGGAATCCCACTTCTGTCCAATTGAAGAAAGCTTGCCGGTGTGGCGAAATCTCATCTTGAGTGTAGCTCTACTGGAATATGCTTTACTTCTAAAATGGGTACAGTTATAGTTATACAAATATAGTAAATTTATAGTATCTTAAACTTTGGTCTGGATGCTGAATGTATCTATTACTCTAAATGGATATAGTGACTGAGAGGACACTGATTTATTATCTGTCTGTGTTTATGGTAGCTTGGGTGTTTGTTAAAGATCTCACTGAATTTAGTGAAAAGAGTATTGGAGTTTCTCAAGTATCCTGGTCAAAGTTCCCCTGATCTCTACACTTAACACCACGAGTCTCCATTAAAATAGGCTTACTGCGATAAATACAGTTAAGAAAAAGGAATAACTTGATAACTTAATTAAACAGTTTGAACAGTGGATTTCTGCAGGAATTTTAACTTTGTCAAATACAAAATTTGGTGCTTTAAAAAATGGAAAATGTTTCTGATATGTTCTCACTGTACATCTCTCAGATGCACTGCATGAGCTTCTTCTGTACCAAGGCCAGCAGGGGGCAGTGTCAGGTAATATGTAAGCACTCCGAGGGCAAAAACCGAAGATGATCTGAATGGTTTATTTTACACCCAGATTTCACTCCCATTTTTAAGTTATCAGGAAATTATACTGGTCCTGGTGAGAATGTTAGGGTATACATTTGTCTTTGCAGAAAATGTAGTGCAACAGAAAAAGCACCTACTTATTTATTTATTTGCAGTTTGATTACCGGGGAAGTCCACCGGGCCGAATTGGCCCATTTTCAGCGGAGGCCCGGGGGGAAAAGCTCTAAGATGCTTTATACAATTTAGATTCAACTGATAGTTAATATTAAAGATATTATGTGGAATAGTTACTCATAATTGCATTCAATATCATGCATAGTTAACAAATTCATTAAGCTTGATGGTAGGGTTATACAGTTTCATTTGTGGAAAACAGATATGTGTTTGGTGTGGAATCAGTTTACATACAAACCTTTTAAAGAAAATGTAAATATGCTTTACATACACACATCAACCGCAGAATGCTATTTACAATATTTACAAGGTTGGGCTGTGTGAAGGTAGCTGTAGGAGTTGTTGAGAGCTTAGAGAGAAGCTACAGAAATTGGTGAGAGCTTAGATATGCTCATAGGAAGATAACTATGAGAGTTGTAGAGCTTGGGAACCAGAGGAAGAACTCCTTTTGATTAGGCTGGGTGAAGGCAGGTACTTGATATGAAAGTACGTGGAAACAAAAACCGCTTGAAAATATCGGGTAGCATTTTCCTACAAATGCTAATATTTGGACAATTTTATGTTCTCAGGCCATTTTAGTGATGGACTGCCTATCCAGGTGCAGCAACCTGGGGTGTGAGGTCATTCACAGGACAGCACTATTGTGATGGACTTTCCAAAATAGCTGCACACTGATCAATTGCTTACCTCCCCGGTGTGAAAAAAGAAACTGAAAGACAGTGGCCAAGAACTCTGTCACCTTTAGTAAATTCAGTTACTGGCTAGCAATGCCAGCAGAGAAGAAACTAAGAAAGCTTAAAAGAAAATCAACTGGAAAAGGTGAAAAGAAAACTCCAACTAGGAAGAATCCTGCAGCTATTCATCAAAAAGCAGTTGAAGCTCCAGCCTTGGTGCACGACATGGCTTTCAGT
The DNA here is from genome assembly GCF_019279795.1 of Protopterus annectens. Classification (NCBI taxonomy): domain Eukaryota; kingdom Metazoa; phylum Chordata; order Ceratodontiformes; family Protopteridae; genus Protopterus; species Protopterus annectens. Next base: position 175,296,848 of record NC_056739.1, read on the forward strand.
AACCTAGAGGAAAAAATATGTCAAATGAACTCAGAGCTGATTAAAGTAAACGAAACACTGAAGGAGTATATCAACTCAAATAACAAAATGATGGGAAAAATGGAAGACGTTTCAAACAGATATTCAGATAAGCTGATAAAACTGCAAAAATCAGAGGTCAAAATGAAAGAAAAGATTGGCTGAGTATGAAACTGCTCAAGAAGAGAGATTTAAAAAAAATGGTAGAATTAGTGGACAGAGCACATAGAGAAAATCTGACATTTTGTACTGCACCACAGAAACTAGAAAGAATAAACTGTATTAATTTCATGAACCCACAAATGGACTGATATGCCACAGCAGGAACTGTTAATCGAAAGGATACACTGTGTGTATACTCCAAATCTGACCATGAAAAAGCAGCCAAGACCTGTATTAGTAAAGATGCAAACCTACCAGAAGAAAGCATTGATTCTGACAAAAGTTTAGCAAAGGGGCAAAGTATTAAAAGCTGGAGACAACAGAGTGCTTGCGGGTAATTATTATTCATTGTACACCAGGAAGAAGAGAAACAAATTTATTCCATTTATTATTACTGACAACATTAATAGACCTTTAACAGTTTTAGTGATATTTAACAATCCTGTGCTGCTCTTAGGTTGTAGTTTTCAATGGTATTCTGCTGTGTTTTGTGAACAGGTGCGGAATCTTGGTTAATAGTTCTTTGCATTTTTATCTGACTGTCCTGAGGGTTTAAATTTAGAAAAGCCTGTCATCCTGGTGGTATAAATGAATTAATTCTGTAAGTTTCTGCTGTTTTGTGCCTTCACCTGTGGCTGGCTACAAGAATTACTGGATCTAAACCATTTGAAAATCCAAAGCTGATGTAAGTATATAAAGTTGATTTAAGTATGCATTTTTTGCTCTGTTTCAGTGATGTTTAACAATCCTGTGCTGCTCTTAGGTTGTAGTTTTTAACAGTATTCTGCTATGTTTTCTCAACATATCTCAGGGTTCAGTTCCAAGGTTTCTTTACTTTTGTTCTGATTCAGTCTCCATTTTTTTCTCCCACCCACTCACCCAATTGCTGTTGTGTTCTTAAAAGTTGGTGGCTTATGAGTTACTCGCCTCTACTACAAATTTGATTCAGTCCCATCACATCAGCTCATTCTATTGTGTACAGTGAGATCATCTGTGAAGGCCTACCCACTTAGTTTCTTAACCCTAAATTATCTTCTTTTTCCTCCCTTCCTACGTAATGTAAAAAAACTTTATTGAGCTACTTTTACTGTTTTTGTGTCTTGTCCTACTTTATTACTTTATCTTACTTTTACTCCTTGTTCTTAAAGTGTTTAATTACATTTATCCTGTTGCATTTATTACTGCTTGTTAGTAGCCTGATTAAATTGTAATTGTTATTCTAAGTGTCTTAGTTTTGGTTAAAGGACTTGGACTTCAGACTAGATATTTTACATTAAAAAGGTTTGTGGTCTGCACTCTTGTGAGAGGAGAAGGTAGCCTCTGCCCTTCTGAGCTGGGAATTGCTGGGTGATGCCTATTGTTCCTTGTTGTTCTAAGTGTCTTTGTTCAGGTTTAAGCAGTTTGGTTCCAGATGAGTTATTTTACATTAGGAAGATTTGTGGTCTAGACTCTTGTGGCAGGAGAGTATAGCCTATACCCTTCTAAGCTGAGTATTACTGGTTGAAGGCTCACTGTGTTTGTTATCCTGAAAGTGTCTTAGTTCTGTTTTAAGCACTTGGGCTCCAAACCAGTTACTTTACATTGGGAGGGTTGTGGTCCAGACTCTTGTGGCAGGACAGACTGGCCTATACCCTTCTAAGCTGGGAATTGCTGGTGAAGGCTTACTGTGCCTGTTATTCTATGTGTCTTTATTCTGGTGTAAGTACTTGGGTTCCAAACCAGTTACTTTACATCAGGAGGATTTGTGATCTAAACTCTTGTGGCAGGAGAGGATAGCCTACACCCTTTTGGCAGGAAATTGCTGGTTGAAGGCTTATTGTACCTGTTACTCTGAAGTGTCTTAGTTCTGGCTTAAGGACTTGTGTACCAAAATCAGTTGTTTCATATCAGGAGGGTTTGTGGTCTAGACTTTTGTGGTGTGAGAGTGTGGCCTACACCCTTCCATACTGGGAATTGCTAGTGAATTGCTGCATTATTTAAACTGCTTTCTTCTGTTGTGACTGTGATTTTATGCACATTTGAATTTCTAGTGCTTCTGCATTTTATAGCACAGGCTAGATTCAGACTCACTGAATCTAGACTGTTTGTTATCACTTGAGCAATAAAATCAGCTCTTCGCTCAGATGCTGAAATATTTGAGGCATCCATTGCATCCAACTAAGTATAAGTGTCTGTTTTTGCTCTTATATTGCACTTTTAACTTGTATTTGCATTCACTGTCTGTTTGAATTGTCTGAACTATTTTTGTCACATTTTACTATACACTGTACTAATTCAGCTGTATCACTACCCAGTTCCAAGTCTGCTATTTCTGGATCTGTTCTGAAACTTCTGAGCATCAACTTCAAGCCACCTTTGTTGGTGAAAGCCCTTCTGTACTATTGTGTGAGGAGAGTGCTGTCCGAGTCCCAGTGGAACACTAAGTCTAGCCTCAGAGGTGCCAACACACCTCTTACCCATTAGCCACTAAGTGTGATCTCTTTTTCTGATTATATAAATTTACCTATCAGCATGGACAGACAATTTCCCAGAGTTTCCCCAGCCAGTCTGGTTGACATGGGGATCCAGAGGCAAAGTAACAGCTGCCTCATGTTCACCGAGAACCCTTTACTCCTAGTCCACACAAACACAACAAATGACAGATGGAACTATGTTAAGATCCTTGAATCCATGATCTTTCACACACCAGTCAGTACATATGACGAGTGGGTTGCCAGCATGCGCACCTCACTTCCTACTCCACCCAAACCCACATCACACATACCTACATATGAGGAGATCCTCACCAGAAATATACCTAAACACCAGAGACCTCCCAAACACAAACACAAGCATGCTACACATAATACTTCTGAGGCAGAATTCACTACACATAACAGCTCATGCACCAATGTCTCACCGGTCAAACCTTTAAGGCAAAACACAAAATCAAACATATTAGTTAAAGGTTATTCCTTCATGAGACACATTGATGTCCCTCTCACCAGGCTGGAAAAGGTAATGGTCAGCTGTTTGTCAGATGCCAGGATATGCCATATCACACATGCACTCACGTCTCTCAAGAACAGGTACTATTATGACTCTGTCATAGTCCATGTTGGTGTGAACGATTTGAGATGTACCTGTCTAGACTATATGAAGAGAGACATAACTGTGCTCTCAGACTATGTGTCTCAGGTAGGTATGTCCTTAGCCTTAAGCAGCATTTTACCTTCACCTAGGATGATGCCTCAATTCAAACAGAAAATGATTGACTTCAATAACTGGCTTAGCTTCTAGTGTCATTCTAAAGGGATCTAGTATCTGTCAGTCTGGGGTGACATGATCGACAGACCTCGATGCTTTGCCAGAGATGGTCTTCATCTGTCACTCATGGGATTTCGGCTACTGGCTAAGGCTCTTGCCAACCCCATAGTGCCTTTTTTTTAGGCAGTGTCTCAAGGACAATATTCCCAATGTAAAAACTCCATCTAAAAACAACCTCAAGTTTATGCTCCTAAATGCTACGAGTCTAAACATGAAACTGAACTCACTGGAAGCTTTCCTCACCTTGGAAGATGCAGACATTTATGCAGTGACAGAGACCTGGTTCAAGGCTGTGGACAGCACCCCACTCATACCGAGTTACATTTCCTTTCACACATTCAGACCTCAAATTGAAGGTATGAAAACTAAAGGAGGTGGTTTATCAATATTCATTAAAGTTAAATACACCTCCAGGTTGGTTAAAAAGTATGATTCCCTGGAGACACTTCAGATGCAATTAAGTGTTGGTAGGACACCTATTAAAGTCATTGACAGCTACAGGACCCCCTCCATGAATCAGGAAACCCACTCTGCCTATTTGGATCTACTTGATTCTATCAAGATACATCTGAGAACCATGGTTTTGGGTGACTTTAACTACCCATCCATTGACAGGGTAAGTTACTCGTGCTCAAACTCACTTGCCCAAAGATTCCTCGACTTCGTTAACTCCAGTGCCTTGGACCAGCTGGTTGACACCCTCACAATTTGTGCCAACATCTTGGATCTAATGCTTACCAGTATGGAGGACCACTGTAGCACCCCCACTGTGAGGGCCTTCCTGGTGAGATCTGATTACAAATCAGTCTCGTTTGAAGTAACTATCACACCTGCCCACTCCAACTTGTCAAAAGCATATTGCAGACTTTTACGGGGTGGTATAAATAGCTTCACTGCACTTCATCCCTCAGATGGAACTAACAAATATGCCGAGCTCTATATACAAGCACCTGTATACTTGCATTGACTTGGCCATACCTGATAGCACAAAACAAGCTCCTGAAGGAAGAGCAATCCTGCCTGGTGGGCAACTGCCATTAACAGGCTTTACAATAAGAGAAAGAAATTGCTGTCTAAGAGTTACAGGAAGCAAGCTCTTCTAAACTGGAAACACTCACTTCTCAGCTTAAACAGGCAAATAAGACTTCTTGTGAAGTCCTCCAAAGCAAACTATGAATCCAAATTAGCTTTCTCAACTAAGCACGACCATAATGCGTTAGTTCGTTACATCCATAACCTAAAAGGAAAGGCCCAAATTTGTGCCAAACTAGTAGTTAATGATACCACATACACTGAGCCTATGGAAATAGCTAACCTGTTGACCGACAGATTCTGAGAAAATGTCACTCCCCTGTCCCTGCCACACGTACCCCATGACATCCCTACTACCTGTCCCCTACCTACAGAGACTTCCCATGCTCCAGAACAGACTACCCATTCATATCAAATCTCCTCATTAGCCCTCTTTAAGAAAAATCTCGACAATTGGATGGGAAATTGGAAATTCACCCCGGAGATCATTTCTGTGGCTCTGCTAGACAGGGGCACAGGAAAATAACTTTCTTGGATGGCGAAAGCCAGGTAACTTTTTTGGCTACACTTATGTAGGCCCCAGGGCCGATAGCCTAGTACCTACCTATGAACCTATGAACCTATATGCAAAGTAGTGAATATTGTAACAGAGATAAAAGAACAGGATATGGGATCTTTAGAAGAGGGTAGGTGTAAATGACATAGAAAAAAATTGAAATTGTGGGAACAACACATGCAGAAATATGTTTTGAAGGAGGAATTAGGTTTAAGAGAAGGCAGGAACTGAATAATTTGTGCAATGTTGCTTTGATTATATGGTATAGAACAGTATATGTGATATTTGTAAGTGTGAACTTGTTAACATGGTTTAATTACTTTTATATAAATGTAAGTTTGCCTATGTCACAAGTAATAATTCAATAAAGGTGTATGTTTTTTTTTAAAGCAGTATTGTGACATACTTTCCAGATGTATGACAAGGAGAGTACCCTACTCTTCTCTACAGACTCTCTGAAGGACCACCTGATCTCATAACACCAGGGTAGTGTTCCATCAAGTCTAACATAGGTATACTGCTCTCAGAAAAGCAGTCGTCACAAAGAAAGTGACTGCTATAACAATTAAATCACAGTACCTCCTCTTTTATACTTACAACACCACTGCACAGAGCTTCTTACAGGCTCCAGTGGCCACCTAAATCAAGTATTCAGGATACTATGTACTACATGAAGTTGGCTACTACAGATATATGCCTTGTTACCAAACAAGTCGCTGGAAAGCACAATTACCAAGAATACTTCTCATAAAACCTCCATCTTACCTGTGCAGGATCAATATGTAAAGAGTACTATCTGACATCTGTACATACTGTACTATACTAAAATCTGCAGCCTGAGTTTTTATTAACTTGATGCATTATAAGATGCAGGGTCCATATGGTAGGCCTCAGCACTCCCTCATCATACACCTCTGCTGTAACAGGGCTGTGATGAAACACTCAGTTACTTAGCATTTATAGTTCTACTCAGACGAGTTTTACAAACTGAAAAAGTACTTAAAGAAAACAAGACTGATGTGACCTACCTAACAATATCAGTCAGCAAGATTAAATCTCCCAAGTCATTTCAGGCAAAATGTACAGCAGAATTGTTTTTGTTTCTTTTTTTCCCATTTTCAGTTTTCAGGTTTTTTGTTAATCTTCTTTTTAACTTCATATGCACCTGCAATATCTAGTGTGAACCAGAGCACAGTTGATTTACCAGCTCATACCAGAATTTGAGAGTAGTAAAATTAGACAATGTACACTTTCATTTCTCTACCATCTGGGACAGGAAAAGATGTCACACTTCAGCTTGTAGGAGTTTTGCTTGAAGTACAGTATATTACATGATCAATAGGTAACAGAGAGGCTTTGTAATAAAGAAAATTGGTTCAAATACTTCAGGGGCTACTTGCACACTTTACGTAATGTAAGTCATCTCACAGAGCAGTGCACAAGCATGTGACTGGAAATACAGCACACGTTAAGATGTTTTCCCTGACCAGCCAGGTAGAGAATGAAATGAATAAATTATTTTAGATTACTGTAAATATTCAGCTCAAAGAATGGCACAAATTTATGATCCACACCTAAATGGCTAAACATACTTCCTTCCTTTTTTAAACTGAATAGAGACAAATCTGCATTTTACAGCATTTTATAAAAGGCAGGTGAGAGCCTTTAGTTATTCTCTAGTAACTACTACAAAACAAGTCATTTAAGTAAGAACATATGTGCATAAAACAGTCAATTTTTAGGTCATGAGGCTTTTGACTTTTGAAAACTGGACCCTGTACCTGTGAGATTAAAAACTATTTATGTAATCTTTCAACCAGTAAACATTTTTGTTTTTTTATCTTTCACTGTTATACCAAGAATGTTTTGAACTGAGACAAACAGTAACGGCAACAAAATCATATGTAAATGTAGTCCATTTTTAGAAATTACCTCTTCCATTGGTAGGTCTTGAAACCGCTCTTCAAATATTTTCTGAACCCCAACCATGAAAGGCGTTGGTGAACACACTGTCTCTATCATGACCTCTGGAAGAACTGGAATGTAGGTGTGTTGCCAAGTGAAGGGATAAAGCAATGCTGCTACAGCATGGATGCATTGTGACAAGATACTGGGGAGAAAGAAGAAAAGGTGGCATTACAATTAAACCAAACAAATCACCAATGTATATTATAATAGGAATAACCACCTCACAATAAAAGGCTGAGATCACATTCCTGTAATAAGAGAGTCCTCTCTTATGACACAGAAACCTTTCTGAAGGCCACCTGCATTACACTATCACTGCAAAAACCACATCCGGTGTACATACAAAGTACCCCTGCACTTTCCCTTCCTTCTTTGCTAAGACAACAGGTTCAGGTCTGTATTATATTATTTCACTGTTTTTCCTGTTTGCTGCTCTTCATATGCATTCTTTACAGTATATCTCACATAATAAATGTACACAATCTAGTATGCATTTCTGTTACTTTGTTCAAAAGAGCTTTTCTCAGCAGAATACCCGCCCATACAAAAAATTTTCCAGGATAATACAGATCAGCTACAAATTCCCATCTGCATTAGTTTCCTTTTGCTTCACCATAATACTGCAGAAAAGCCTTTGTATATGATTGGATGACAAATAAGTTCATAGGTGATTATTAGGCTAATGGCACAAGATCCTTTACAGGCCTAGCCAATAATACCCAGGATATGACACTATTATATCTTAATTCCCCAGACATGGGGTAGGGTAGTATCAGAGTAGTGGGTCTTTGGGTATTGGATCCCTGAGTTATTTTACAGGCTGCCTCTGTCCATAAGGGACATGGCAGTAGTCCATGAGTAAATTTACAGTTCCACATCCATTTATCCAAATTCTTTTTGAACAGAGTGAGGGACACGCTTTGTTTTACAAATTTGGGAAATTTATTGTATAGAAGAGAAAGCCTTTGGGATATGAATCTTTCTCTAGAGTCACAAATAAGGTTCTGGTCCATGGAATGTGTAAGCCTTGTATAACATTTCTTGCAAATACATAACATTTTCATCAGTACTGGATAAGAGAATGCCTTGTAGGACAGACATACTGTAAGTCCCCTCTCAATAAACATGAGACAGAGTAAAGGGATAGGGCCTTTAGATGGTCTGCATAAGACATGTGTCTTGTGGTTTGTATTTTTTTTGTGAGAACCTTCCGGTGTCACTGCAGTTGGTGTAAGTGCCTAGTTAGGTACATGCAGAAGGGAGCATCATACTCAATTATGGGCCTGATGAGGGCTGAGTACAATGGCACTATGGCTTCCTTTGATCTTGATGCCAAGCCTTTACTTATAAGTTGAGCCACACAGAAGGAATTCCTTACTACCATATCTAAAAGTTTAGGTTACTATCTGTTTTCTTAGGTCCCTCACCACTGTGTCAACTCTTAAGGGTGTTCTATCAATATGATTTGCAGGGATATCTGATTTACTGAAGGGTATGATTATGCATTTGTTAGCATTTAGTCTTAGACCATTGTTTTGGCACTAGTTGCTTGTTATTTTTAGGCCTGTATGCAGGATGCCAACATCATTTGGGGATTCAATGATTGCTCCCAGCTTACAGTCATTGGCAAATTTGGTGAGTCAGAGGCCTCCAACATTGGCCTTCACTTCAGAGAAGTATATAGCAAACCGGAGGGTTCCCAACAATGTGGCCTGTGGGACACTGCTAGCAACAGGTTTCTTATCAGAGGTGGATTCACCTATCCAGGCAACTTGCCCTGTCAGTAAGACAATTTCTATCCATCAGATGACGTAGGGGTTTATGCCTAACTCAGAAAGTTTATCTATGATCCCTGAGTGAGGGATTGTGGTGAAAGCTTGAAAGCTAACCACGTCCAGATAAGCGCTGTGGACCATTTTACCTTCATCCATGGCTATGCTGACTTTCTTGAAGAAGTCCACCAGCTTGAGCAGACAAGAGCTCCATTTAACAAAGCCAAATTGGGTCTGGTCCAGTACTTGGAGGGTTCCTGTGTCATTATTGATCAGGTCCATGGTAATTCTCTCCATGGCCTTGCAGATAAGACTGGTGAAGCTTATGTAGTTACCTGGGTCAGTTGATGGGCTATCCTTGTGCAGAGGTATGACTGTTGCAGTACTCTATTCCTCTGAGACAAAGCCCATCCAGAGGCTGTGATTAAAAAGGGTTTCTAGTGGCCCTGACAAAATCTGTTTTAAGATATTTAAGAAGCATCCTGGAATGTTGTCGAGACCCATGGAGGCCATGATTTTGGCTATAGTGAATGCAGTAAGGACTTGTTTCCTCATAATGTCTGGTAGGGAGATGGGTGTAGCTATTTCTTTTGGTGTAGTAGGAGAAGTCTGAACTGAAGTTGTTGGCCAGCAGGTTTGCTATAGTTTCAGGCTGGGTGTAAGTGTTGCTGTTCACAATTAACTTGGCACTTTGATGAGCATTTTCCCTAAGGTTATGAACATAATTAAAAAATCCTTAGCATAGTTTGTTGGTACTGTGGCATCATCATTGGTGAATGTAGGATGCTATTCAAGGCTACATTCATACCCACCTGGGACACATATTCATAGATCTCTATCGTGTCTCTCTTCATTTAGTCCATTGAGGTATGTCTTAGGTCATATACACCCACATGGACTTTGACTGTGGCATACTGGTACTTGTGCTTTAAAGACCTAAGCGTATGTATGATCTGGCAGATCCTGGCTCCAGACAGACAGACAGACAGACAGACAGACAGTTTACTGTGATCTTCTCTTTGTTTAGGCTAGTATGGGGGACATACTGATTTATAGGTTCATAGGTTCATAGGTTGGTACTAGGCTATCGCCTAGCCATAACAATTCCCTGGCTACTTCTTCTCACACTATTTACTTCCCTGGACCCCTGTCTAGCAGGACGACTGACATGATCCCCGAGGTGAATTTCCTTTCTCACATCCAATCATCAAGGTTCCTTTTGAAGACGGCCAAAGAGGCGCTCTGCTTGACATGTATGGGCACTCTGGAATAAATTTGCTGTTCCAAAATACATACACACAACACAAGCACACCAAACAAACAGCAATCCACATACATACACTTAAACTGTTACACCTAACCCTACACTAAACTATACATACACCACTAACTATCCACTTACCTTAACCCAAACCCTAAACCTAAGGTCCGTCACTATCGCACAGTCACCTCACCCCACGCACTAACTCTAACTCACCTACCTCACCCTAACAGTCACGTCCACACAATCGCACACTTACCTGAACCTGACCTGTAACTTTCCATCACAGCACTGAAAATACCAAAGCAACAGAAACGGACAACCAAATTATTTCCCTAGGAAAAAATTTGGTTTTCTGTTTCTTCGATATTTTCAGCGTTCACTGAAAATGAGTCGATATTAGAACACTTGAACTTTTGAACGTTCGGTGTTCTAATATATACCCTGTGTGTTTATAGAGCTGTAGCTAGATAAGGACTGCTATGTACATACTTGTGCATGCATATATGTATAAAAACACTGACATAATTCCCCTCTTTCTCTCTCTCTCACTATATATATATATATATATATATATATATATATATATATATGTGTGTGTGTGTGTGTGTGTGTGTGTATATATATATATATATATATTTATATATATGTATGTATATATGTATATATATATATATATATATATATATGTATATATATATATATATATATATATATATATATATATATATGTACATGTATATACAGTGGATATAAAAAGTGTACACACCCCTGTTAAAATGCAAGGTATTTGTGATATCAAAAATGAGACCACAATAAATCATTTCAAAACTTTTCCCACCTTTAATGTGACCTATAACCTGTACAATTCAATTGAAAAAGAAACAGATCTGTTAGGGGAAACTATATAAAAATAAAAAAATGTACAATAAACTGGTTGCATACGTGTGCACACCCTTAAAATAGTACTTTGTTGAAGCATCTTTTGATTTAATTACAGCATTCAGTCTTTTGGGTACACACATGCCATCAATTAAAGAGGCTCTGATTAACCCCAAATAATGTTCAGCTGTCCTAGTAGGATTTTCCTGACATTTACTCAGTTGTCTGCTACAGCAAAAGTCATAGTTCCCAGAGATCTTACAAAGCATCAAAGGGATCTCATTGTTGAAAGGTATCAGTCAGGAGAAGAGTACAAAAAAATTTCCACAGCATTGAATATACCATGGAACACAATGAAGGCAGTCATCAAAAAGTTGAGAAAAATATGGGACAACAGTGACATTGCAAAGAACTGGACGTCCCTCCGAAACTGATGAAAAGACAAAACTAAAACTGGGCAGGGAGGCTGCCAAGAGACCTACAGCAACAATGAAGGAGCTGCAGGAATTTCTGGCAAGTACTGATTGGGTACTACATGTGACAACAATCCCCCATATTCTCCATATGTCTGGGCTATGTGGTAGGGTTGAAAGACGAAAGCCTTTTCTTACACAGAAAAACATCCAGGCCCAGCTAAAACTTGCAAAACAATATATCAAGTCTCCCAAAAGCATGTGGGAAGATGTGTTATGGTCTGATGAGAACAAGGTTGAACTTTTTGGCCACAATTCCAAAAGGTACGTTTGGCGCAAAAACAAAACTTCACATCACCAAAAGAACACCACCCCCATGGTGAAACATGGTGGTGGCAGTTTCATGCTTTGGGGTTGCTTTTCTTCAGCTGGAACTGGGGCTTTAGTCAAGGTGGAGCGAATTATGAACAATTCCAAATACCATTCAATTTTGGTCCAAAACCTTCAGGCATCTGCTAGAAAGCTAAAGATGAAGAGGAATTTCACCTTTCAACATGACAATGACCCCAAGCATACATCCAAATCAACAAAAGAATGTCTTCACCAGAAGAAAATTAAAGTTTTGGAACAGCCCAGCCAGAGCCCAGACCTAAATCCAATAAAAACATCTGTGGGGTAACTTGAAGAGGGCTGTGCACAAGAGATGCCCTCACAATCTGACAGATTTGGAGCACTTTTGCAAGGAAGAGTGGGCAAATATTGTCAAGTCAGGATGTGCCATGCTGACAGACCCTACCTAAGAAGACTGTTGTAATTAAATCAAAAAGTGCTTCAAGAAAGTATCAGTTTAGGGGTGTGCACACTTATGCAACCAACTTATTGTACATTTTATATTTTTTATATTTTTTTCCTCTAACAGATTTATTTGTATTTCAATTGAATTGTACAGGTTATAGGTGACATTAAAGGTGGGAAAAGTTTTGAAATTATTTATTGTAGCCTCATTTTTTATATCACAAAAACCTAGCATTATAACAGGGGTGTGTACACTTTTTATATTTATTTATTTATTTATTTATTTATTTCTTTATTTCACATTTGTTAACCAGGTTAATCCAACTGAGTTTGCAAACAAACCCATTTTTAGTGGAGACCCGAGGGGAAAAGCCCGAGCAAACATAAGCAAAGATAAACATACAGGACAAAAACTATTAAAAATAACAATGCAAATACGGAATTAATTATAAAGAGAAAAACAAAAGAAAAAATTATGAACATTAAGGGTTGCACTGATAGCAGTGGTCTAAATTTCTACATATAAGACTAAAACCAAAAAGATAATCGTTGTTCAAAAGAAGGAAAATGTGCAGACATTGATAGGAAGTGGGGGAAAAAAGATAAATAGTGTGGAGAATGGGAGGGGGCTATAGTAGGGCAATAGTAGTAGAGCTGAGGGATTAGGAGGTTAGTTTAAGCAGAAGTTACTAACAGAGAAAGAAAGTTAGGAGATGCAACTAGTTATACAGTAGGACAGACTAAGACTACGTGTGGTCAAAGCACTGTATCCAGTATATATATGTATATATATATATATATATATATATATATATATATATATATATCATCTTTCGGCTGTTCCCGTTAGGGGTCGCCACAGCAGATCACCTGTTTCCATATATATATATATATATATATATATATATATATATATAGATATATATATATTATATATTTATATATATATATATATATATATATATATATAAAAACACCCACACACAGACTGCGCGGTTTAAAAGGTGCACGGAACCATAAATACTTCCGAAAATCCTTCCAGCACTCAAAAAATAAAGTCAGAGCTTAAAATAAGAAGTTTATTCTTCCACGATCTTCCCCAAACCGGTTTCGCCAATCAGGGCGTCATCAGTGAGTACATAGAAGCGTGAACCTCACGCTAATATAGGGCTGTTGACATACGCCCCTTTAAAGTGAAACACCTTTTTTGTGAGAATACAATTTAAACACTTGAATCATGATTAAAAATTACATTCCTATCCTAAAACTACTACTCACATTCAACCTAATACACAAATTACTACACCAATAGTACACATGGCCCCTATTAAGGAAATATATATCAATACTGGTGAACTATAATGACTATACAAATACTTGCATGTACTTAAATACATACACAAATGTAAAGACATACACCCATGAAAAATGTGAATGCATCTCTCATCCCATCTTCATAAATAAATAAATATATGTGTCAGAACCAAATATGCATATACAAATACACACACCATGTGTAAAAAATTCTTAACAATTATACACATGCATATATAAATATATACACATAAATACATGCTCACTCACACACCTACACATATACACATACCCCATATTGTGGGAATCAACTGAACTCAATGCAATATTTGGAATGAATTACTGTTTAAACAATAAAATTCATAAACATGATATTTGAGTCACCAATGATCGTTTAGACCTGGCTTATATAGGGCCCCCAAGTTGATAATCCATCTACGTTCCTTATTAGTCAGTATATCGTGTCTTAATGCCTCTCCATATATCCCAGGATGATTCAAGTGTTTAAATTGTATTCTCACAAAAAAGGTGTTTCACTTTAAAGGGGCGTATGTCAACAGCCCTATATTAGCGTGAGGTTCACGCTTCTATGTACTCACTGATGACGCCCTGATTGGCGAAACCGGTTTGGGGAAGATCGTGGAAGAATAAACTTCTTATTTTAAGCTCTGACTTTATTTTTTGAGTGCTGGAAGGATTTTCGGAAGTATTTATGGTTCCGTGCACCTTTTAAACCGCGCAGTCTGTGTGTGGATGTTACAGCTATTGACTGCTGGTTTATCTTTTTCACCAAGGTATTGTTGGTACTTGGACTTTATGTTCTCATAGCGAACAGTGAGAGCATTTTTGGGCGTATAAGAGGTGAATACACGATCTTAATATGGCGGCCAGCGTTGACTTGAGCTCGTTTATGGACCAAATGGTTGCTGACAAGGATGATGTTCCTATCTTTTCTACTACGAATACAGCTAGTGTGGCAGGAATACAGCGTGGGACAGCGTTATCTGATGATTCTATAGGAGTGACGGAATGTTTTAAACAAATGGGCCAACTAGCACGAAAGGTACGTTCCTTAATTTGGCATAATAAGCTACTTAAAGCGTATTTACAAGCCAAAGTGGTCCCTCGGGGATTGAGAGTCCATTTAGAACCAGGAATAGGGGCTGATGATCGAGCATTTATGCAGAAATGGCGAAATATTCAATTGACTGCCTCTAAAATGTTTATGGAACTGTTAGTGGAACATTATGATTCACAATTGGGGGACTTAAATGCAAAATTGCAAGCATGTAAGGAACAGACTTTATTGTTTAGTGATAACAGCCAGTACATTGATCTCTACACACAGTTCAAATTGGATTTGGACAAGTATTCTCGCGAATTACAGGGTCGCAAATTAAAAAAGTATATGAGAGATGTCAATGACTATAAAAATGATGCTGTTTTCACATGGAAATAACAAAAACAAGCTGTCCGTTTTCAACGCAATGTTACTGGGGTTATGAAACGTAAAAGAGTCAGCCCTACTGCTAGATGAGCAGGGATATCTAATACTTCTGGAAATTCTTCCAGCTACTCCAATACTGACACAGAGAATGAAGTAGGGGACATTGATTTACTCAAGTTGCCAGATTCTAAAGGGCCTAACATCTCTTTAGGAGAGGGGGTCGGAAACATCGAAATCAACGACATAGAACAACTGTTCCTGACACAACTGGCAACGTAATACATCCAAGACCTATAAATGTATCTGAGGATGTTAATGATGAAAATAGTTTAGTTATAAATTTGTCATCATGTCATCTTGATGAAAGCCAATTGCAATTGTTAAATAAAGGTCTGGGGTATGTCCCCTCTTTCTTTGTGTCACATTTTGATATAATAAAAGATATTAAGCATTTCACAAGGCAACTTAATCTGAAATATTTTTTTGCCCAACAAGAAGGGCCTGGTGTTATGTTAGATGGTGAACAATTTCATTTTGGTAAATCAGTGTTTCAGCCACCCTATAATATGGTGGTGAAACAGTTTGAACAAATGGTTATGCAAGATTTACAAGTTAATAAAACACACATCTTTAAACAGTTTACCCACAACCTATCTAAAACAGAAAGCCAAACATTACAATCTCTGATGGATAATCAAAATGTTGTTATAATAGGAGCTGACAAAGGGGGTGCCACAGTTGTTTGGGACCGTTATGAATATATTGGTGAAGCCTTAAGACAACTTAATGATGTAGCATCATACATTAAGCTACCCATGGATCCAACTTTAGATTTTAAACAAACAATAGATGGATTTTTGATTAGGGCTTCCAAACGAGGTACAATAGATGAAAAACTTCTTAAACAACTATTAGTTGACTCCCCACGACATCAATACTTCTACTTGGTTCCCAAAATCCACAAAACTTTATATAGGCCACCAGGAAGACCCATAGTAGCTGGCAGGGGTTCACTTACTGAGCCCCTTTCTGTCTACTTGGAATATAGACTTAAGCGTTTATTGAGTTTAGTGAGGGCCAGGGTTCGAGATACCCAAGAATGTTTGGTTTTGATGGATAATTTACAGGTACCAGTGGGAGCACAATTGGGTACACTTGATGTACAAGCATTATATACTAGTATTCCCCATCAAGGTGGAATATTAGCAGTTCAATATTGGATGCAACAGGCTAAGACCTATTCAAAGACTGAAATGGACTTTCTGATTAACTTAGTTAAATTGGTACTTGAACACAATGCATTTATTTTTGATAACAATTGGTATTTACAAAGTAAAGGTACAGCAATGGGGGCTACATTCGCCCCCATTTATGCTGACCTATTTATGGGTTATTTTGAGATTCAATATATTTACAATTCAGATTTTCCTTTCCTTGCACAACTCATAATGTGGCGTAGATATTTGGATGACTGTTGGGTTGTCTGGCATGGCACCCAACACGAATGGGAAAATTTTGTTATTTATTTGAATAACAACATACATGGCATAAAGTTTAGTGGGTTTTCTGGATGTACATGTTACAAAGGTAATAGATGGAACTATAGTTACCACTTTATATAGAAAACCATTTTCTAAAAACTCCTTATTACATGCATCCAGTTGCCACCCTAGACATGTTATAAATAATATACCCACAGCCCAGTTCCAAAGAGTTAAACGTATTTGCTCCAAAAGTGAAGAATATGATCAACAAGCACAAGGACATAAGGAAAGGTTTCTACATAGAGGCTACCCTAGAAGGTTGGTGGATGGTGCCCTAAATTCAGGAAAACAACTTGAGAGGTCACAACTATTAAGATACAACCCAAAAATTAAAACAGGGTGCCTTAACAAAGTGAGATTAATCACTACATATGCAAGCAATACTTTTAGAATTAAGGAAGTTATAGCCAAATATTGGTATATACTAAAATGTGACCCATTTTTTTCTACACAGGTTAGTGATAAATGTGAGTTTGGATACCGTAGAGGTAAGACCTTAGGAGAACATTTTTCTAGTTTTAAAAAACAAGTTAATTACAAACAAAGGTATCCTTTGACTAAGAATGGATGTACGTATTGTGGTTACTGCAAGTATTGCAAATTGATATCAAAAACAAGTTCATTCATTTCAGTCAACACTAATAAAGTGTATGATATTAGATGTCACATTAAATGCACTACCAGTTGGGTTATATATATGGCGGTGTGCCAATGTGGGGCCTTTTATATTGGCCAAACTTCGTGCAGTTTGAAACAACGTATAGCTTTGCAT
>NC_056739.1:175319089-175494089 GCF_019279795.1 Protopterus annectens
CTATAACCTCTTTATTTCTAGATATGAATCCTTTAGTAATTAGATGGGCCATATAGAAGGATTTCCTAACTACTTTGGCAATATGATTGTCAAAGGAGAAATTACTGTCTACATTGGTCCCCAGATCTCTTATTACCACTTCTGTATTAAGGGGGCTGCCACCTATGTGGTAATTCGTGGGTGTTTTGTTTTTCCCAAATGGGATAACTATGCATTTTTTGTCATTTAGCTTGAGGCCATGGCTTTGACACCAGGTGTCCATCTCAGTAAGGCCCTTTTGGATGATGTCTATGTCAGCCGGAGAGTCAATTATGGCTCCCAGTTTGCAGTCATTGACGAACTTGGTTAGCCATAGTCCTCCTGTGTTTGCCTGTACTTCTGAGAAGTATATGCCGAACAGTAGGGGTCCCAGGGCTGAGCCTTGTGGGATACCATTTTGACTGGTTTAGAGTTGGACCTGGAGCCCACTATTCTTACCATGTGAGTTCTGTCTGTAAGCCAGTTGGCAACCCATCTCGTGACGTAGGGGTTTATGTTCAGGCTGGTGAGTTTTTCTGTAATACCTGAGTGGGGAATGGTGTCGAAAGCCTTGGCGAGGTCAAGGTAGGCTGTTTAAATCACCTTTCCCTCATCTATGGCCTTGGTGACTGTCTTGAAGAAGTCAACCAGGTTTAGTAGGCATAATCTGCCCTTAACAAAACCAAACTAGGTCGGGTCAAGTGTTTGGAGGTTCCCAATGTCTTTGTTAATGAGTTCCATGATGATGAGCTCCATAGCCTTGTGGACCAAGCTAATCAGGCTTATGGGGCGATAGTTACCAGGGTCAGTTGTGGCCCCTCCTTTGTAGAGAGGAATAACCTTTGCCGTGCGCCATTCTATGGGTATGCAGACTGTGGAGAGGCTGAGGTTGAACAGTGTGTTTAGGTGGGGGGTTAGTTCATTCTGTAGTTCGTGCAAGACACAGCCTGGGACACCATCTGGTCCCATTGGCGCTGTGTTTTTAGCTTTTGAAAGGGCTGTTTTCACCTGTGCGTCTGTGATTTTTGGGACACTCCACTTTTCCGGTATTGTTGTGGGCCCTTTTGGAGGTGAGACGGGGGTGAAGTTTGCCCTGAATCTATCTGCCAGGATGTTGGCAATATCAGTAGGTTTAGTATATTTTCTACTATTTTGCATTAGTTCAGTGCATATCTGTGAGTTGCCACTTAGATTCTTAACATAGCTAAAGAAGGCTTTGTGGTTATCTTTTGAATCCTTGGCTATTTTTCTTTCGAAGTTAGCCTTGGATGATTTCATAAGGGACCTTAGTTTCTTACTGATACTGATCAGGGATGTCTTTCCTTCTTGGGATTTGCTTTTTTCTGAACTAGTTTCCTCCTTCTATTGTATAGCCTGTTTATTGCAGGGGTCCACCAAACTGGTTTCCTTCTCTTAGAGGAGTGATTCTTGGTTTTGCTAGGGATGGCACGATCCATGCATCCTTGTAAGTGCTCATAGAGTGCATTTGTAAAGGTTTCTACATCTTGGGCTGCATTATCCTTTAGCGTGGGGGCTGTGAAACTTACCAACTCTGTCTTAAGTAAGGTGAAGATTGCTTTAGAAAAGTTTTTTACTGTGGTTTCCTTAGTTGGGGGTGGTGGTGGGGTGTGGACATCCAGAGTGATTAGTTTATGGTCTGATCTAACCAGTGACGGATTGACCTCCGGTGTGGAACACCTATCGCCCATGTTGGTAATGACCAGGTCCAATATGTTTTCACCTCTGGTAGAGGAGTTTACCAGCTGATCCAGGGCATTTGAGGTGATGAATTCCTGGAAGCGCTGGGCCTGGGAATTTGTACTCGAGTAGTTTTCCCACTGAATGGTAGGGTAATTGAAATCGCCCAATATCAGGGTGTTCTGTAGGACCTTCATGTTTTCCAGTGTCTCCAGAAAGGTGGAGTGGTGGTCCTGGATCATGGAGGGTGATCTGTAGCAGGCCACAATTTGCATTGCAGATTTGCCCGATGTTAGTTGCACATGGATGATCTCAGAGATATCATGCTGCGCCACTAACCTGAAGGTGTAGGTATCCGTGACGAATATGGATACACCTCCTCCTTTTGTGTTTCGGTCCGTGTTCTGTGGCCGAAATGTGTGGTATGAGTTGTAGCCTGGTAGTGCTGGGGTGCTCTCTGGAGCCTTGAACCAGGTTTCAGTTACTGCACAGATGTCGACGTTCTCCATACTGAGAAGTGCTTCGAGCACATGCATTTTGAGATTTAAACTCCTGGTGATGAGTAGCATAACCCTCAGTTTTTTGTTAATTGTGCTGTTTACGGAGGTGAGTTTGACTTTTGAGCCTTGCCTAAAAAAGGCACTATGGGGGCAGCAAGATCCTTGGCCAGTATTTGAAAGCCTAGGGGTGACAGGTGCAAGCCATCTCTTGCGAAGCAACGCAGCTTGTCGAGCATGTCATTCCAGGCTGACAGACACTGGATCTCCTTTGAATGACACCAGAAGCTTAGCCAATTGTTGAAATTGATCATTTTTTCTCCATACTGAGTTTATAATATTTGTGACATACTCAGATGAGCATCACAGGGTCAGCTGACAACATCAGGGCAAGTTAAAAGTGTCACACTACTGACCTGTTAACCAAAACCTCATGCACTCAAGGCAACGTGCAAAGAGTGTACTCTCCTATCAAAAGCTCTCCAAGCATTTCAGAAGTAGTAACTTGGCATCTGCTCATTTTTGCACTGAAATCACTAACTCTGTCCTCTGCCTTTCTTATTTGTTCCCTATGTATTTTTCTTATAAGCTTCTTGAGCATCTTTAAAACATTCAAATAAACAGTGTTTACATTCGTCATAATTACAAGTCCGTATCAGTCATTTTATTTATATTGTTGTTATCAGAGATTATCTCAGCAGAAATTTCCAAAGGACTGACAATCCATGCTGTTTATCTTGCTTTTGTTAAGGCTTTTGACATTCATACCCATAACAGCCCAAATGACATGTTATATACATTACATGTTATTTTACAGAAAGCTCAGTGGGGAAACACTGGTTAAACAATGGGATGTAAAATGTCAAAGTGGGAGTTACAACTGCATTCTCATGGCTATTATCAGTGGTGTCCAACAGAGCTCTGAGGCATCACTTCTTTTTGAACTTTCCTTTTTGGGTATATAGTAATAAATGAGTTCTGGGTAAACATATATGCAGGTTACTTATGATGACAATGCCCTGTACAAAGGTTACATAAAAACACCCATGTGGTGCACAGCCCCTACTTGGCAAAAACTATTGGCAAGCATACAAAATACATTATGGCCATTAATATTATGTGGGGAAATATCATCCCACCGGGGCATATTGAACACCTTTACACATTGGTATTTGAAAAGGTTATTAGGCCACTTTTGTGTATGGTCTTAGTTGTCCATGTTTGAAATACTACATTGGATAGACTTCAAGGCAAGTTAGGGGCTAGAATCATTATCACATGAGTGATGAATGAAATAATGCTAAACCTAGCTCTGTAAGACAGAATTTTAAGTTACACTATGCTGTTTTATTATATAATGTTCCTGAAATACAACTGCATTTAGATAGACAGTTGTTATTGCACATATAAATCATAATGTATTTATTCTTTGCACCTTTTACATCCCAAGGTACTTAATTCCAGTGGTCAGGGATTTGGTACTGTATGAAGAGTGACTTTGCCTTTGACTATCTTGTGTCTATTGCAGTAAGGAAATCATTCTACGATCTGCAGCTTATAAGTAAGGGTATGGCATCTAAGTCCAAAGATGTAATTGGTCCATTGTATTTGGACCTCATTAGACCCGTCACTGAGTATAATGTTCCTGTATGTATATAACTGACCAGACATATGCAACAGATGTGGAGTGTTGACAGAGTGTCCTCATATAAAGAATATATGGTGTGGACAACATGTCCTATCCGGACTGGCTCAAAGCCTTGTCCTTGTACTCTTGTCTACTACAGACTTCTGAGAGTTGATCTATACCCGCTGTTCAAATCATCTACTGATCTAGCCCTTTTGAACCTGTTGCACACCCACAAAACAAATAGCTTCAGAAACACCCAATCTAAGGACATAAACCTTATCTGCAACATAAATAAGACATGCTGGAGGGACAGGGCTGTGTCTCGGAGACCACTCGTCCTCTGAAACAGGCTTCCCATTGATACAAAGCAGAGTTCCTCCCTACACTTACTTCAAGTGCAACTTGGATCAGTAGATGGGGAATTGTAAATTTACCCTAGTCTGCCACCTATGTCCATATTAGAAAGAAGAAACTTGTAAATGCTCGACCACTGATACCCAAGCTATATCCCCTATAAAATGAACGGTATTAAAACCTGTCAAATACTTTTGGGAAGCATGGTGAGACTTAAAAGGACCCATTAAGGTCAGTAACCTAGTTATCACCCATGAACCTATGAATGAACTGAATGTTAAACATTTTAGAATGGGATCTTATGCCTTTAAGAAATTAACTGTTTTATTGTTGTATCCGACTGGGCAATGTCTTTGTAATAGGATTTAAATGCACTGTTTTTTGCATACACAGTTTAGAAACCTTGATGGCTTGGCAGCCGAAGCATCAGCTACTTTTATATTTTTGAAGTAGAAGTTATGCTTAACCAGAGCTTTGTGGATTCCTGTTGTGTATCTTTCGAGTTTTATATTCATTACTGGAGACCTTTTGGTGGACAGAGTTTATACTTTTGTACTAATCTATTAATGTTCTGTTCACTGCAGACTGTAAAAGTGTTATTTTATATATACAAATTACCATAAATTCTTTACAAAACGTATGTTGCAGTTTCCTTTTACTGCATCCAGGATGTGTTATGAAATGTACTGTTCAAGTCAGTGCATCATTGTGAAACATTTAAAATAAAATGGCATGTAATGAACCTAACTGGGCTTGTTGATTCCGATGCATTTGCTACCTTCTTTAAGGTGTTTGCAGTCTCCAACATGGATTTTTCTGTTGTAAAGCCATGAATTATACAAGGAACAAGTACAACAGTGTGTGGTTTACAGGCTAAGAGAGTATGTTTGAGCATGTATACTAACACAAAATACTTGCAATGAGCATTTTAGCATCTTGGCGGTGCTGTTCTTATCTACACATAAACCACATACTGGAGTGTTTGATTTCGTTTTCTCTCATTTATACTGTATAAGCAGTGTTAACCGTCTCATTACAGATTTTCAACTGTAAATAAAAACAATACAGTTAAGCCACAAAGATAATAGAATATTCCTGCACATTTTATAAAAGCAAAATCACAGCATTACCATTTGAAAGTTACATACATTATTTCAGAACCGTGCTGCAAGGAAGTCATGAAGGATATATTTCTTACTGGTTATATTCAGTTGTAAAGGAAGGTGTCATCATGTGATAGATGGTACAAAGCTAGGTCAAATACAATGAACAGAAGTGACCTCAGTGGCACCGAAAATCTCCCTAAAATGAGGAAACTGCATCACCTTTCACACTTGTGTAATTATTATGCTTCCAACCATAAATAATAGATGTGGAGGCTGTCGTCAAACAGGAACAGATGGGAAAAGAGGTAAGATTCCCTCACCCCCATGACCTTATCAACACATCTAGTATTTATAGTTTTATAAAACGTTGCAAAGGATGGGGGAGGTGTGTAAAAAGAAAATTAAAGTAAGACCACAAATTTGCTTTAAACATGTATAGAAAACATGAAAGCAACACTCTTCCCAGTATCAAGAATGTGTGTGGGTGAGTGCTTGTGGCTTAGATACAATGGCTTCTATTTTCCAAATGAAAATGCAAGTTTAGAGGGAAGGTATCTGCTCTCAGGCTTCCAGATTACTTCAGACCATCTGGAACATTCTTAACACTCATTTTTCTACATCAAACAAACTTCTAAAACCAGCTCACTCAGTTTGACAGCTGCCTTTCAGAAAGAAAACATGATTTTACTTTTTTAATACAGATCTCAGTTATACTAGATAAAACTTCTAGGAGGCAGCAGTAAAGAAACAATAGTGGTAATAAACTGACAACTGTATATGACTGTCTTTCTACCCTTTCTAAGGGACTGTGTAAATTACCAAAACAGAAAAAGACAAAAAACCTGAGATGTAAATGCAGACGAACCAAGTCCAAGGCCAAAAAACAAAGCAGTCTGTTACCACACTGACAGCACTCTGTCCAGAACCACAAGGTTTAAGTTCAATTTTAAAGCATTAAAATTCAACTTAGAGCTTCTGGTTCTAGACTACTTGTTTATTTTTGTTTTTAAATTACCAAAACCACTTCTAAAAGTCTCTAATCTTTTAATAATTTGACCAAGTACTTCGCTTACCACAAGTATTTGCAGAGACAAGAATCAAGTGCATTAGACAACGAAATGAAGACTTAGAAAATGTTGATAAGGAAATTATAAAAATAATAATTTTCCATGGTTTAATTTTTACTATAATTCTGAAGCCTTAATTAATTAAAAATCAGAGCTTATAGATGTGGACAGGAAAGCCTTCCAGAGTTATAACCAGGTGCTCTCCATGAAAAGTTGCAGTTTCACTTTCCTGTAACTCTTTAGAGGTGATATTCTCATTTTTAATATTCTCACATGTAATCTTCTGTCAGTTTATGACTGCAGTCTCATTTAGTGTCACAAAACCCATGTGGTGCAGGTAAAGTGAGTTGTCAGTGACTTACTGATGTGATGGGCGATGTCAGTGAGTAACTGCTATGACTGTGCAATGCATGTAAGTGATATGACTAAATGATGTAATTAACTGTCAGTGAAGCGACTGAAGGATGTCAGGAACAATGTCAATGCAAGATGTGAATAAAAGTGACTGAACTATGTGGGGATGGAGGTAATGCCATTAAGCAATGGGAATGAGTAATGTGACAGAATGATCTGAATGAAATGACTGTTGTTGGGACAGCTCAGTGGTGCAGGGATAGCGTTGTTGCCTCATAGCAAGAGGTTCTCCAATTCGATTCTCAGCTGGGGTGCCTTCTGTGTGAAGTCTGTATGTTCTCCCTGTGCTTGTGTGGGTTCCCTCTGGGTGCTCCAGTTTCTCCCATGTTACAAAGACATGTGTCTGGAAAATTTCTCCCCGGGCCTCCACTGAAAATTGGCTTCATTCTAAGTCGGACTTTCCTGGTTAACAAATGATAAATAAATAAAATAAATGTTAGTGAGTGAGTGACATGATCACATGATGCATTTAATGTGTATTGAAGTAACTGAATGATGCAACTGCGTGAGCTCATGATAGAGACGTGACTGATCAATGGCAGAGCGTGATGAGATTGATAGCAAGTAACTGAGACTACGGAGTGGTATCACTGAGTATCACTGAGCATCACTGAGTGAGTGAGCAGAGAGTGATAGCAGTAATTGCATGAAGTGACACTATAGTGAGTGAGGTAAAAGAATGCTGCCAGTGTAGGTGGGAGGTAACAGAGTGCTGTCAGTGTGTGTGTGTGTGTGTGTGTGTGTGTGAGGTGACAGAGTGCTGTCAGTGTTTGTGTGGGAGGTGGTAGAGTGTTGTCAGTGTGTGTGTGTGTGTGTGTGTGTGTGTGTGTGTGTGTGTGTGGTGAGAGAGTGCTGTCAGTGTGTGTGTGTGTGTGTGTGTGTGTGTGTGTGTGTGTGTGTGTGAGGTAACAGAGTGTTGTCATTGTGTGTGAGGGAATTGACAGAATGCTGTCAGTGTGTGTGTGTGTGTGTGTGTGTGTGTGTGTGTGAGATAACAGAGTGCTGTCAGTGTGTGGGGTAGAGTGCTGTCAGTGTATTTGTGTGAGGTAACAGAGTGCTGTCAGTGTGTGTGTGTGTGTGTGTGTGTGTGTGTGTGTGTGTGTGTGTGTGTGTGTGAGTGATAAGAGGTGCTGTTAGCATATGTGTGTGCGTGTGTGTGTGTTAGGTGCTGTTAGTGTGTGTGTGTGTGTGTGTGTGTGTGTGTGTGTGTGTGTGTGTGTGTGTGTGTGTGTGTGCGTAATAAGAGGTGCTGTTAGCATATGTGTGTGTGTGTGTGTGTGTGTGTGTGTGTGTGTGTGCGTGTGCGTGTGCGTGTGTGTGTGTGTGTGTGTGTGTGAGGTAACAGAGTGCTGTTAGTGTGTGGGGTAAAAGAGTGTTGTCAGTGTATTTGTGTGAGGTAACAGAGTGCTGTTAGTGTGTGTGTGTGTGTGTGTGTGTGTGTGTGTGTGTTTATGTGTGTGGGGAGATAACCGAGTGTTGGTGTGTGTAGAGGAGGTGACAGAATGCTGTCAGTGTGTGTGTGTGTGTGTGTGTGTGTGTGTGTGTGTGTGTGTGTGTGTGTGTGTGTGTGTGTGTGTGTGTGAGTGTGTGTGTGTGATAGAGTGCTGTCAGTGTGTGAGGTAACAGAGTGCTGTCAGAGTGTGTGTGTGTGTGTGTGTGTGTGTGTGTGTGTGTGTGTGTGTGTGTGTGTGTGTGTGTGTGTGAGGTAACCGAGTGTTGGTGTGTGTAGAGGAGGTGACAGAATGCTGTCAGTGTGTGTGGGAGGTAACAGAATGCTGTCAACATGTGTGTGAGGTAACATAGTGCCATCAGTGTGTGTGTGTGTGTGTGTGTGTGTGTGTGTGTGTGTGTGTGTGTGTGTGTGTGTGTGTGTGTGGGTAACAGAGTGCTGTCAAAGTGTGTGTCAGTGTGTGTGTGTGTGTGTCTATATGCAAGGTAACAGAATGCTGACACTCTGTGGGAGGTAACAGTTCTTTCACTGTGTGCGTGAGGTAACAGAATGCTGTCAGTGACTGTGAGAGATAAGAGTGTGGCGTATGCGTGTGTGTGTGTGTGTGTGTGTGTGTGTGTGTGTTTGGTAGCAGAGTGGTACCAATGTGTGCATGAGGTAACAGAATGCTATCACAACATGCACATGAGAAAAAGAGTGCTGTCAGAGTATGTGAGACTGTGTGTCTCTGTGTGTGAGGTAACAGAGTACTATCAATATGTGTGTGTGTGTGTGTGTGTGTGTGTGTGTGTGTGTGTGTGTGTGTGTGTGTGTGTGTGTGTGTGTATGTAAGGTAAGAGAGCTCTATCAGTGTGTGGGGGAGCTAACACAGTACCTTGTGCACATGTGTGAGTGTGTGTATGTGTGTGTGTGAGTGCTAATAGAGTGTGCATGTGAGGTAACTGAATGCTGTCACTGTGTGTGTGAGTGAGGTAACATGGTGCTGTTCATGTGTGCACGAGGTAAAATATTTTCTTTGCATGACGTAACAGAGTGCTACCAATTTGTGAGGGAGGTAAAAGAGTGCTGTCAGTGTGTGTGTGTGTGTGTGTGTGTGTGTGTGTGTGTGTGTGTGTGTGTGAAGTAACTGAGTGATGTCAGTGTGTGTATGCATGAGGTAACAGTATGCCCTGAGGGTGCAAGTGATGTGACAAAGTGATAGTGACTGTGGTGACAGAATAGGATTACACAGTAGTATGACAGAGTGAGTGTCTGAAGTGACAGTGGTATCTGTGAGTGAGTGAAATGACAGTGTGCTGTCACTGAAGGGTTGTGATTTAACTGAGTGAATGAATGATGTCATTAACTGATGTGGGTGTTCGTGTGGATATGTGAATGTGGGTAAGTCACTGAAAGAGTGTGGTCTAACTGGATCTCCATGACAGCACAGCCTGTGGCAGACACAGATGTCCAATGTATTGCACAGAACATTCATTTTATATAAATATATGCTCTCCCACTCCCAAACGTGCATCCTTGCATTCTATTCTATGCCTGATGGTAGCTACACATGGGGGGGCAACCAGCAGGAAAGCACAATGTGCTGCTCCACCAGCCTATTTTAATCTATTGCCACAAGTGGCTAGTGTACAGCAAAAGGTCCCTGCCTCTGCACAAGGCCCTTGTCTGGAGATCTGTCAATACACGATCCATTCATTTTGCACACTTTCAAGGGCTTCAGAGCAGAAACTGTTGAAAGAAACTTACAGTACATAAAACTAATTATTCTAACTAACGGTAAAAGATTGGAGCTATACAAAAGTGACTTTGCTAGATCCATGTTTATTTTCATTTCGAACGTTACAGCACTTTCTAAATATGGTGAAAAGCAGCATAAATAATTCACAATAGTATTGTTTTCTTGTGAATAAATGTAACTTTAAAGAAAAGCTTTTTTTCCATAAAAAACACCCCAAAACTGGTGTATTATTTGATATTTAAGTGTCTAAGAAACAAAACTAGGCATTTTTCTGCAATTCTTATATGATCAGATGATAGTGTCAAAAGTTATGTGGTTTATCAAAGCATTCAACATTTTGTGGAAGTTACCCAATAGGCTGTGACACACACACACACGCACACACACACACACACACACACACACACACACACACACACACACACACACACACACACACACACACACACGCATATGTATATAAATGCAGTTATCAATAATAAAGACAACAGCAATTCATCAGACCTGCTGAATTATATCAATATATTTTGTTTTGTTAAGTTCTGCAGTGTTTACAGAACATTGCAGCATTCTAGTCAGCTCTGAATGGAAACTGCACAACTGTATGACCTCTTCCTCTTCGCTTCCGAAAATGAAACGTCAGCAAAGATGTGTAGCTGGTTATCAAACTGCTAGCTGTGGCAAACTGCTGACAACAGCACTGTCACAAGTATATCCTCGGTTTAAAAAAAGTTTTATATATACATTTTTTTCACAGATGGACCACATCCAGTTACACAGCGAAGCTTCTATGCACAAGAATTCTAGACCAAGCCAAAAGTAATGCGGAGGCAAAGGACTAAAATCAGGAACAGATTTTAAATATTAATAATTAATATTTAAATATTGCTCTTATAAATGTAGAAAGTAGTTAAAATAGCAGGCTTGCATTACAGTGCATTTCTGAAGGTTATGAAATCTGAAACTGAAATGTAAGTTATTATTTTGTGACTGCAATCCTCAATGATTTGCCATAAAACAAGAAATCTTATGAGGAACAGACCAATAATATGAGGCAAAAATCAAAATATTCTGGACAACTGAGAGGGATGCACCCAAATTTTTTTTGTCATACACACTACACATCCAACAACTTATCCTAGGTATAAAAAAGTATCTGTAAATTTTGTTCCAGAGGATGTCACTCTGACATGGTTGCTAAAATGGTTACTTATAGGTTCATAGGTTCATACTAGGCTATCTGCCCTAGGGCATTTATAAGCCTAGCCAGAGTGTGCATGGCTTTCGCCACCCATATTAAATTAATTTTGCTATGCCCTTTTTCAAGGTTGGTTAGCTGATAAAATCCATAGTCATGAACAGAGTGTGACTCGTATCACTTCTGGAAGGCAGTACTCCTTCTGTGGCAGTTTGTTTTTTGTCCCATATTATTGTGTTCATTATGGATATCAAAATAAGTAACCCATAGTATACAACTAGTCACTTTTCCAGTGAACCCCTAAGCAGTTCTAAACGGTTAAGGTCAGTAGCTGTAAAGGTGACTTTTATTCCACATTATCAGAACTAGTGATCTTTCATGCTTTTTGTGTCCATGTGTTATTAGTGGCTATGCCCCCCCCCCCCCATTTAAAATGTTCTTACTCATCTTATGTATATGGAAATCGTTTGTGTTTCCTAATGTTCCATATAATTTTATTCAATGGCCACTAAGTATATTTTTCCACTGTTGCTCAATGCAGTACGCAATGACTCTCATGTTCTCTTTCCAGAGGATTTATTTCTCTGATGAATTTTGTTTCTTATCATGAGGTGACAGCTTTACCTACTCCTCAGTTTTCCCACATCATAACAGTCTGCAGGCTTTCAAGCTGTTGATGAGAGGCATAACCACCCATTACAGTACTGTGTACGATTATCTTTGTATTCCTATAGAGAAATATAGAAGGAAATAAAAAATAATTCATTAGATGGGCATACTCACCTGTACGATGTTACATGTTCAAAGCATGTGTTCAAGGTATGTGAAAGGCTAAATAGTTTTACAATTTAATTATGGGAGAAACAAAGTTAAAATGATTTGAATTGTCTGGTACATGTGACCAGTCAGTGTTATTAGAAGTGGCTGTACCATATACCAGTTTGGGCAAAAAACAACTTGTGCTGACTGTGTTTTCAGGTGTTATAAATTTCTTGGTCCTCATCAAACAGCGATGAGCTGGGTATCTGGCAGCCACAACAATCACAAATGGGGTACCATCTAAAGAGTTAATGGCTGACCAAGTTGCTTCTACCTGAACGGATTAATTTTTTTTTTCAGTATTAAAGCTTTGGCTCCAATGGTAGACCCTTGAGATATGCAGAAATAGACATTCCTAGGATAGATGAATTAGACATCCTGTGCTTTCCTATGCAGAGAGCCGCAGAAGCAGTTTAAGTTAACCTGGGTTAAACCAAATTCAGTGTACCAACTCAGTGTGACACAGTCAAATGGTATATGCACATTTCATCTGCAGTGTTTTGAAGATTGGCTATAAAATTTACTCTGAGATTTGTTGACCTCAGCACTAGTTACACATTTCATAGGATCCTCAGAGGTTAATTGGGGAATGGTCCTAGATCCTTTTTACAAATGGTTCTAGATCTTTTATAAGCCTAATCATCCATGCCCCAATGTTCCCAATTATCAATGCCCACTGACTAGAAAGGCTTTTGTATATGTCTGTGTCTTAGGGCATCTACAAGCTGCCTCTGTCCATAAGAGCTACAGGTGACAAGCCAGGGTGAATTTGCGATTTCCCATAAATTGGTCCAAACTACAGTTTAATAGGCTGGAGTCTGTTCCAGAAAAGGGGTGATTTCTGAAACACATACCTATTATGTTTTGTTTATGTCACAGACAAGGTTTAAACCACTAGATCAGGTATTTCTAGTGCTGTTTGTTATGCAAATGTGTAGCAGATCCATTATGGCTGGATCAGAGAATGCCTTGTTGGTATAAGGCATTGATCATCACTCAGCAGTCTGTAAGAAACCAAGTACAGGGGCAGGGTTTTGAGGTGGTCCACACAGGACATATTATTTACACCCTGCATTCTTTTAGTAAGTAGCCTCTGTAGCTGCTCCAGCTGTTGCAAATGCCTGGTCAGGTACATGCTAAAGGGTGCATAGTGCTCAATTACTGATTTAATGAGTGCTAAGTATAGTGGAACTATGATCTCCTTAGATTTTCATACCATGTGCTTACTTTGAAGTTCTGCCACATAGATGGATTTTCTCACCACATGAACATATGCTGATCAAAGTTCAGATTACTGTCAACCTGAGTTGCAAAGTCCCTTGCCATTGGATCTTCTTTTAGGGGAGTAATATCAAAGTTGTAAATTGCAAATGAAGTCATCTTCCCAAAGGGTATAATTTTTCAGGCTGAGTTTTAGGCCATGGTTCTTGACTCAGTTATTTGTCTGTGTCAGATCTTCCTAGAGAATATACTCATTTTTGGAGGATTCATTGATTGCACCCAGCTTGCAGTCTTCAGCAAATCTAGATAGCCAAAGGCCTTCTACATTTGCCTTGAATTCAGAGAAGTATATTCCAAACAGGAGAGGTCCCAGTACCGAGCCCTGTAGGACACCACTAGTAACAGGCCTCTTGGCAGAGGTGGATTCCCCCACCCTAACGTCATGTGTCCTATCTGTGAGCCATTTGGCTTTCCATCGGGTGACATAAGGAGTTATGCCTAAATTTGAGAGTTTGTCTATACCTGAGTGAGGTATTGTGCCATATTCCTTTCCTAGGTCAAGGTAGGCAGTGTGCACCATTTTGCCCTCTTCTATGGCTCTAGTGACCTTCTCAAAAAAGCCCACCAGGTTTAGTAGACATGTCCTGCCATTGACAAAACTGAATTGGGATGGGTCTAGTAAGTTTTCTTATGTCTTTGTTTATCAGGTCCACGATAATTCTTTTCCATGGCCTTGCATGTAAGACTAATCGAACTTATGGGTCTGTAGTTCACTGGGTCTGTTGATGGTCCACACTTGTCCTTTGTGTAGAGGGATGACTGTTGTAGTCCTTCACTCCTCAGGGATAAAGTCTGTCTGGAGGCTGTGGTTGAATAGAGATTCAAATTGGCCTGACAGGTCATGTTTCACGTTATTTAGGAGGCATCTCGGGATATTATCAAGACCAATCGCTGCAGTGTTTTTTGCTCTCAAGAGTGCAATGAAGACCTGTTCTTTAGTGATAAATGGGGGGAAATGGTAGAGGGACATTTTGGGGGATAACTGGGGGAGATAGGAATGTGAAATTGAAGCTAAATTTATTAACAGCAAATTTGTTACATCCCCTGGTTTTTTATATGAAGTTCCATTTTCTATGAGTTCAGCACACTGTTTGCTGCTGCTTTTAAAGCTGAATAGATAATCGAAAACTGCCCCCAGGTTATCTTTAGCCTGGGAGGCTATTTTTGCCTTGACATTGGCTTTGGTGGACTTAAATATTCCCTTGAATTGCTTGTTGAGACAGACAAAGTAGTTTTTTTGTTTTTTTTGTCTTTTGGGCAAAACCCTTCTTATTTTTGGACAGAATTTTCTTTCTTTTGCTGTACAACTTATTTATACTGCAGGTCCACCAAAGGGGCTTGCTTTTGAAGTTTGTGCTAAGATTATTTTGGTTTGGTACTGCTGTTTGCATGTGGTTATTTACATGCTTGTACAGGTTTTCCATCAACACTTCTGCACAGGCCACACTGCTCCTTAAGGCTATGGTTGAAAAATGATTCTAGTCAGACTGACATGCTGTTTTTCAAGGTATTTAGGAGACATCCTGGGATATTTTCAGGAACTACAGATGCACTGTTTTTAGCTGTTTTTTTGGGGGGGGGTGGAATTTAGCTATGCTATTGCTTAATAGGAGGTAGTTATCCTTGTAAAAGTTCTTAAAGTTTCTGGGGTTTGTTTGGAGATCAGATTTTATATTTATTTCAAGAATTACCATTTTATGATCTAATCTGACTAGTGTGGACATTACACAATGGGGGGTGGGGTGCAACATTCCATCATATTTGTCAGTACCAGATCCAGAATATTTGCACCCCTAGTAGATGTGCAGACTATCTGTTCCAAGGTTTATGCATTGAGAAAATCCAGGAATCTTTGAGTCCGCATGTTAGTGGTTCTGTATGTATCCCAGTTTATGGGGCAATAGTTGAAATCACTCATGAATATAGTGTTGGGCTGAATTCTAGATGACACTCAGTCACATGGTATGGTTATCTTGGGCCATAGATGGGGCCCTATAGCTACCAAGGGAGTGCATGGGACCACCTGTATGGGCAGGGAGTGGTTTACCGCACAAAAAGAAAGCAATTGAAATACTGTTAACAAATCAGACACTTATAAAGGAAATCATTACCATGTCCAATGTTTTGGATGAGTCTAAGAATAGAATCAGTTCCATGCTGTAGAGGGATGGAACCCTGTCTTTTACCAGGTGAGCTGGACTCAAACAATGGACCTAACGTCTGACAACTTGGCTAGGAAAGAGAGAATGAGTTGTACTTTGCCAGGTCACTTGTACCAGGCCTATGGTAGAGGCCAGAGTCTCTATCCTTGCTGTAAACAATTAGGGAACTACTGCTGGATAAACTGCAGATGTTTTGCATCAATATCACGGGACACCTGGTGTGCAATAAGGCTGTGGGTAGGGCATAAAAAAATCCAAATTAATCAGTCATGACAGTTCAATTTACTTCAGTTATCTCTCTATCTAGTAGCATGGCTACGGCAGCCAGTGTGGGAACAAATGACTCAGACAGACAAAGGGACATGATGGTTAGAGAGGTGAGGACAAAAAGGAAATAAAGAAAATAATCCATTCCTGGATCTTTGCCCAGATATTCAATGAGACAGTCTGTTAGACACCTGGCTGTTAGCCAAATCTACATTTTTGGCTACAAAGGCTGTACTGTATGCCACTATGTTGGCCTATAATACTTCCTTTGAGGTAAAGAATACAGATAGATTTGAATAAAGACAGCTAATGAAACTTACTACATTCATGAAAAAACTCAGTTGTAATAGCTATATAGTATGTTTTGGAAGAATATCTTTGAAATGAGCCAGAGTTACAGGTGTATATTCACCAAAATTAAACAGAGGTGTAAATTAATGTTTTCAATAATTTCACCACAAATTCCCATAACATTTTAGTGATGATTTGTAATGACTGCATTTACAAAATAATTTCAGAGATGTTATGGAATGTGTTTTCCAAAGTGAGAGTGATTTTTATTTCTAGTGGGATGCATTTTAGTTTTGTTATGAGAAACTGTCACTTTTATCACATAGGTGAAGAAAATTATGATCTTGGGTTTTAAATTAATATACTGAAAATGCAAAGCTGCAGTGCTACATTTAACAAATGCTATAATGCCTCTAAACGATCATTGATTTCAAACCACTTGCCTGACATTTCCTTTTTTTTTTTTACCTTTCATTTCCCTTCTGTTCATCTAGCCTCTTGGTTCACTCATTTTGCCTGTTTCTTCTCCTAGGCATGAGCACCATGGCTCACTGATTCCCCTTTTACCTTTTTACTGGGTAAATCCACTGGACAAAACTGTCTTTTTTCAGGAGTGACCTGGGAATACTGTCAGGCTAAATCCACTCGCTCAGAGTCACATTGTTGGCAAATAAAGGTAGAATGAATCAAACCCTGGGCCATGGACACATGAAGCAGTTCATTAACAGCTTGGAGCTTTAGTTCTCTGTGTAAACTGCCAGATGTAGACCATTCCAACACTTGGTACTAAGGGCAAAGTGTCCATGTAGTGGTGCTGTCATCTGCAAAGAGGAACAGAGTTTTTTCTACATGATCCTAACTAATACTTCCCACTGATAGCTTTCCATGGGTTCTGAAAGTGAAGTTTTGCATCACATGCTAGCCCTTGCCCTAAGTGGTGTAACCTTATGCAGCACTCTTCCAATTAGGCTCAGATTATAAGGTGTCTTCAATACAGCAAGCCAAAGGTATGGGTGATGGTGGAACACTGCAGGGGGCAGGTAGGGATCTTCTGAATTACATTTCAAACCAACATTTACATTTAATTTGCATTTTGATTAACATTTACATTTCAGTAAATAATGTGCTTTTACAGAATATGTATACAAATCACACATTTTGAAAACCATGAACGTTTAGAGGGAAGATTGCATTATGTGTGCATTATGTACAAACATTATGTTTTTGCAAGTGACAAGAAAGTACTGGGCATGTTTCAGTGCCAGTCTAGGTTTAACATTAGTTGGGACATATCTCTCGCTAGTCATTTATTTTTAGTACCAGTATATTCAGTTGTGAAGCTCAGGACCCTATCCAGACAAACAGTGGGATAAGCAGGAAACCAGACCTGAATGGGATGCCAGCCCATGACAGAAATTAACATCTAAGGATAATTTACAGCATCAATATTTTATCTACCACATGCCTTTGCAATATGACAAAATAATGGAGTCCTCAGTCCCAGCAAGGAGCCAAACTGGAGCTGTGAGGCAGCAGAGTTAACTGCCGTAACACTCTGCTGCTCCAGCAAGGAGCCAAACTGGAGCTGTGAGGCAGCAGAGTTAACTGCCGTAACACTCTGCTGCTCCAGCAAGGAGCCAAACTGGAGCTGTGAGGCAGCAGAGTTAACTGCCGTAACACTCTGCTGCTCCATCAAGGAGCCAAACTGGAGCTGTGAGGCAGCAGAGTTAACTGCCGTAACACTGTGCTGCTCCATCAAGCTGTTGCTGTTTGTACTGGATCATTTTTCTCAGTGTAAATTGGTAAGGGTTTGTGCAAGGAGAGGAAACAGGACCATGCCAATAGGAAAGTCTAACCAACAGCTACGTGAACATACAGCACCTTAACCTTCTCTTTACATCTATATACCTATCTATCTCTGTCTATCTATCTACTGATTGACCTTATCTATCTATATATAAACTGGTACTTCTTGACCATCAAAGGTGCTGGCTGATACTACTTAAAATCATAAAAAATGAACCTCAAACTGTACCTTATCTCAACAAAAATCTCAAACTGTACCTAATCTCAGCAAAAACTTCAAAATACTCAAGCATTTATAATGTGTTTGGAAATGAATATTTCTTTATTGAAAATAAAAGATATTAAATATATAAGTGCATGACATGCATTACTTATATATGCTTTAACACACTTTTCATTGTTAATGCACTTGAACTGCAGTCATCAAGGTATGCTATAGGCTATTTGGCTAAGCTGAAGTAAGATAGGTCTCAGCTTTCATCCCTGTTCTGCATATGTACTCCTACTGATAGCTACTAGATTATAGCTTATGTGCTGTATTCCCATCCTATGTAGCTAGTGCCTAATTGATACAGACACCTTATATACCTATTGTCACTGGCTATGCACATCCATTAGTACAGCAGATCATCAGCGATGTGATAAGTTGATGTAATTTGCCATATTAGAACTGGGCAACAAGTACTGCATAGTACTACACACACACACACACACACACACACACACACACACACACACACACACACACACACACACACACACACACAAATGCACACACAGTGTGTTTTTGTGTTCGACAGTCTGTGCTTGCATGCATATGTGCAAAGGACTTTTTTTTAATTTTATTTCAGGGGCTTATCATAAGCTGATTCTTTGATTCTTCACAAAGATTTAACATTTTTTTTCAGGCAGAAGATTCAAACTTCTAGATGCATTTGTAACAGGAATATAGGTTCATAGGTTCATAGGTTGGTACTAGGCTATCAGCCCTAGGGCCTATACAAGCTTAGCCATAACAATTCCCTGGATATTTCTTCCCACAATATTTACTTCTCTGGACACTTGTCTAGCAGGGCAACTGGCATGAGCCCCGGGGTTAGTTTCCTATCTCCGATCCATTCATCAAGGTTCCTTTTGAAGAGGGCCAATGAGGCGCTCTGCTTGACATGTATGGGCAGTCTATTCCAGAGTATGGGGAGTCTCTGGGTTAGGAACCTATCCCTCCAGCATGTTTTGTTCATTGTGATGACAAGGTTTAGATCCCTGGAATGTGTGGCTCTGAGGGATTGGGATTTCTTTAAGTGGAGCATGTCCAACAGCTCAGGGTTTGACATGGCCTTGTATGTTAAGCAGAGATCGCCTCTGAGTAGACGATATGCCACAGAGTATAGCTGAAGTTTTTTTAAATGGTCAGCATATGGCATCTACTTTAGGCCTGTGATTCTTTTAGTGAGGTATTTCTGTGGCCTTTCCAGCTGTTGCAAATGTCTTGTGAGGTACATACCAAATAGGGCATTATACTCTATAATGGGTCTAATGAGGGATGAGTACAGTGGGACAATGACCTCCTTTTTTCTGGATGAAAAGACCTTAGTGATGAGGTGTGACACATAGAAGGATTTCCTGACTGTTGTGGCGATGTGGTTATCGAAAGTGTGACTACTGTCCACCTGTGTCCCTAAGTCTCTCATCACACTTTCGATGTTTAATGTACTTCCACCTATGTGGTAATTCATGGGTACATGTTATTTTCCAAAGGGGTAACTATACATTTATTGGCATTAAGCTTGAGCCCATGGCTCTGGTACCAGGCATCTGTTTCTGTAAGGCCCTTTTGTAGAATATCCACATCATTTGGGGATTCAATAATGGCTCCCAGTTTGCAGTCATCTGCGAACTTTGTTAGCCAGAGTCCCTTAGTGTTGGCCTGTACTTCAGAGAAGTAAATGCCAAACAAGAGTGGTCCCAGGACTGAACCCTGAGGTACTCCACCTGTCACTTGTCTGGAGCTGGATTTGGAGTTGGCTACTTTTACAGTCTGGGTTCTGTCAGTAAGCCAGTTGGCAACCCATCGAGTGACGTAGGGATTTATGCAGAGCTTAGTAAGTTTATCTATGGTTCCAGAGTAAGGGATGGTGTCAAAGGCTTTTGTGAGGTCCAGATAGGCTGTGTGGACTGCCTTACCCTCATCCACAGCTCTGGAGACTGATTTGAAGAAGTCAATCAGATTCAGGAGACAAGATCGGCCCTTCACAAACCCAAACTGGGTGGGGTCCAGTGTTTGAAGGTTGCCAATGTCTTTATTTATAAGTTCCATGATAATGCGTTCCATGCCCTTGCAGATAAGGCTAGTCAGACTGATGGGACGATAGTTTCTGAGATCCAAGATGGATTCCCCCCTTGTGGAGTGGGATAACTGTAGCTGTGCACCACTCAGTGGGCATGAAGCCAGAGGCGAGGCTATGATTAAACATGACACTTAGGTGAGGTGCCAGTTCATTTTGTAGTTCATGTAGTACACAGCCTGGGATGTCATCTGGTCCCATGGATGCTGTATTCTTAGCTTTGGAGAGTGCGGTTTCTACCTGTGTGGCTGTGATTACCAGAATTTGGCAATCCTTTGGTATTGAGATGGACCCTTTAGGGGGTGAGAGAGGGGTGAAATTGGCACTAAATCGATCTGCCAGGATATTGGCAATATCCTGGGGATCAGTATATTTAATGCCATTCTGTTGTAGCACAGAGCAGATCTGAGCATTGCCATTTATATTCTTGACATAACTATAGAATGCCTTGTGGTTGTCTTTGGAATCTTGGCAATTTTATTTTCGTAACTAGCTTTTGAGGATTTTATGAGGGATCTTAGCTTCTTACTGAGGCTGGTGAGGGAGGTTTTTGCATCTTGAGATTTTCCTCTTTTCTGCAACGGTTTCTTCCTTCTGTTGTATAGTTTGTTTATAGCAGGGGACTACCAGATTGGCTTCCTTTTTTTGGAGAAGAGCATCTTGGTTCTATTTGGGATGGCACGATTCATGCACGAGTGGATGTGCTTGTATAGTGCCTTAGTGTAGGATTCTGCAGTCAAACTTTCAGATCCCATCTGCATGGGTGTCATGAAATTTATCACTTCTGACTTCGGTAGCATGACATTGGCTTTGGAGAAGTTTTTTAAGGAGGTTTCCTTACTGGGGGGTGGGGGTGGGATGTGGATGTCAAGGGTGATTTTCTTATAGTCAGACCTGACCAATGAGGGGGTGACCACTGGTGTGGAGCATCTATCTCCCATGTTGGTAATGACCAGGTCTAGGATATTGGAGCCCCTGGTGGGACAATGGATTAGTTGATCCAGGTCGTTGGAATTTATGAATTCCAAGAACCGTTGGAAAAAGGAGTTGGTACCCGAGTAGATTTCCCAGTTAATGACAGGGTAGTTGAATCACCCAGTATTAGGGTGTTTGGTTGTATCTTAATATTTTCCAGTATGTTTAGAAAGGTGTAGTGAGAATCTTGGGGCATGGTGGGGAATCTGTAGCAAGCTACACTTTGGATTGCAGTCTTACCTAATGTTAGTTGCACCTGGAGAATTTCAGAGGCATTGTGTTGGGCAACTAGCCTGGAGGTGTGAATATTCTTGGTGAATATGGACACTCCTCCAGCTTTAGTGTTTTGGTCTTGGTTTTGTGGCCGAAAAGTGTGAAATGCCATCTCTTATAAATGGTAACATTACTTGTGAAGTTTCTTCCATAAGGGTGCAGCTTGCATTGTGAACATCATCAATAACACCTCACTTAACGATAAGGACATGGACCTTGTTACTGACAAAATGCAAGTTTAAGGCAGGGTTTGAAAGAACCTGATCAGCAGCTCCAATCACATGAATATGTGTTATTTTAACATGTATACTACCCAGAATAAAAAAATAGCAATACCTTAATTTTACATATTTCAAATTTTTCCACAGTTTCAGGAAATTGTTAAAGGTTCTTTTACTTTATTTCTGTTCAATGATGATAAAATAGTAACAGCTCCATTACTACTGTTTGAAAAATATCTGTTTGACACTCAAGAGTGATGTATGTCGTTGAAAAACACAGCAAATATCAAAACTCACTGCACAATTTTAAAGTATTTTAGCTGTGGGTTTCACACCTGCATCTCTTTATACCACTGTTAGTTACATATATATAGTGGATGAGCTTCTGCAAAATTGTATCAGTCTTTGTATGATCTCTCAGCTCATCAAGTCTTGTGGCAGAAAAATTATGCCCTTCCATGACATCAAAGTCAAAATTCACTGCATCAAGCTGTTCCTTGGTATTTCTTTGTCATCTGGATAAAGTATTAGCCAGATAAAGAAGTTTGCCTTTTGTATAAACCATTTTGAAATTATACTTTTGCAATTTGAGCATAATTTTTTGTAGTCTTACTGGAGCTGTATGCATAGGCTTCTTTAAAATAGTAAAGTACAACAAAAAAACTGGCTTAAATAGTGGGAAGTATACTTGCTGTGTTCAGTTCAAGTCAGTCACAGAAGGTAGCTGTGTTCAGTTCAAGTCAGTCACAGAAGGTAGTTTTTTGTTGTACTTTACCAGTTTTGTTTATTATCAGGCGAACAGAGTGTAGTGAGCACTATTCTTTGTTTTTATTCTTTAAAATAGTGACTAGAGGTTGATGGTCAGTTTCTGTCTGGATAGCTTGGCCATAAATGTAATCATGGAACTTTGAACATGCAAACACAATTGCCAGAAGTTCCTTCTCAATTTGAGCATACTGCATTTCAGTTTGTGTAAGAGTTCTAGATGCAGAGCCAGCAGGTCTGCCCTCTGAAGAATAACTGCACCAAGACCAAACTTTGAAGGATAACAGGAAAGCACTACTGGTTTGTGGACATCATAGAACCTTAATGTAGGCAGGGTGACAATTTGCTGTTTGAGATTATCAAATGCTCTCTAGTGTTGTTCTAACCATGACCAGGCAACATTTTTGCATGTAAGCTCTCTTAAAGGCAGTGTTAACTCACTAAAGTCAGGGATAAATTTGCCCAAATAGTTAACCATACCAAGAAAATGCAGTAAGGCTTGGACATTGTCTAGAGCTCGCATCTCAAGAATGGCTGCTTACTCAGAAGGGTCTGGTCATAGGCCTGTACTGGTAAAAAATGACCTACATAACTAACTTCTGGTAGTCTGAATTTGCATTTCAGAGGATTGAGCTTTATGCCCTGTCCAGAACTTTCCTGAAGTTTCTGTCATGCTCTGCTTCACCATTACCGCTAATCAGTAAATCATCAACTATTGCTGCACACGGGTAGCCTGAAAAATTTGATCCATTGCATGCTGAAATACTTCACTGGCAGAATTTGTTGCAAAAGGCATCCTGAGGAATCTGTAT
Source organism: Protopterus annectens (assembly GCF_019279795.1). Lineage (NCBI taxonomy): Eukaryota > Metazoa > Chordata > Ceratodontiformes > Protopteridae > Protopterus > Protopterus annectens. The sequence continues at coordinate 175,342,277 of NC_056739.1, forward strand.
CTACCAAATGGGGTACTGAATGTAGTCAGTAGTGAAGATTTGCGATCAAGCATTACTTGCCAAAATGAACTCTTTGCATCTAAGACAGGAAAAAACAGTGGCCTTTGGCATGAGGGTGGCAATCTCCTCGACTGTACGCATAAGATGATGAGTTCTTTTTAATGCCTTACACAATTTGCTGACTCACCCTTATACTGCACTGTGCATGCCTTTTTCACTGAGCTAGTCTTGGAACTTGCTAGAAAGCTACAAGCTTTCCCAGGAAACCCAGCAGGGGCTGTAGCTGCCATGTGCTTAGATCTGTTTCTGTTTGCCACATGTTGCATGCTGTCTACGTTTGCTCTAGAGGCTGTTGAAACCATGCTTTTATCACTTGCAAGCATACTTGTGTGCCTTTCTGTGAGCTCATGGATTTGACAAATCTATATGGCTTTGCTTAACATTAAATCACTGTCATAAAGCAAAATCTTTCTCACTGCAGCACTATTAACACCACACACAAGCCTGTCCTTTATTAACTCAGCTTTCAAGTCACCAGATCTGTATGTTTTGGCCTTACTTCTCAAGTCAGTGATATAAGCTCCAAAGGTTTCACCTGTTTTTTGGTCTCTTGTATAAAATAAGTGCCTCTCTAATGTAACATTTGTATGGGTGTTACACATTTCTCTAAATGTATATTTCAAGTGTTCAGGGTCCTCCCTTGATTCAGCCAGTACCGCAATATGGTGGTTTCCCCCTCTCCTGCCTATACTGCTGGTGGATACACAAATAAATGCCCTCCTTCAATGGCCTCTGACTCAGCTAAGTTAAGTGAAATGAATGCCCTTGTATGTGCGTCTTTGTCAGAAAAAGCTGCTTGTATGAAAATATCATATTCCTGCTCAGATACTCTACAATTCTCTGCTATATTATGACCAAACACAAGTGGACTAGGTCTGCAAAATGCCTCTGCCATATCAACACACAGTAGTGAAGGTGCTTGAAATTATGTAATTATACCCAACAGCACAACAAAATCTTTGAAATAACTGCGCTTTGTCAAATAAGTCTCTGTAGCACAAAAACACTCCGAAATCACTGTACTTTGTGAAACCACTCCTAATCAGTGTAAGAAATACTTTGAAATTACTATACTTTATGAATAAACTGCACACAGCAGAAGAAGCTCAGAGTAAGAAACACTTTGAGATGAATGCACTTTGCAAATAAACTGTACACAGCACAAGAACATTTCAAAATTGCTGTACTTTGCAAAATAACTCTGTATGGTGTAAGAAACACTTTGAAATAGCGACACTCTGCGAATAAATGCACACAGCATAAGAAACTTTTTGAAATGGCTGTACTTTGACTGCACTTTGTAATAAAACTGTACTTTGCACACAGCAAACTCTTTGAAATAATTGCACTGTAATAAAGCACTCACTCAGCAAACACTTTGCACTGCACACTCTGAGATACTTCTAAGAACTCTAGGTAGGCTTTGAATGGCTTCGGTCAATGCAAAATAGTAGTTTGTGCCCAAACATGGGTCTTTTACTAAAAAACATGCAGTCGCCCTGCTCTTTAAGCTTAATTTGCCATTTCATTGTACTCACTATGCCCTTTTAACCTCTTATCATGCTCATTATACTTTTATTGTGCTCGTTTTACTTTAAACATGCTTGCTATGCAAACCAAATGTAATTCTGAGCCCCATATGAATACCTCTGCTAGCTTTATCATATATCGTAGTTTTTGAACATTTTATTTAATTAATAATGCATTTTGTGCCTTTTGTTTGATTAATAATACACTTTGTGCTACTCGTTTGATTAATAATGCATTTTGTGCCTTACGAATGCTCTCTTTCATTTTCTTTGCCAAATATATAATTTGTGCAAGTTTTTTGTTGCCTTAAGTTCATTTCTGGCCTTTTTTGTTTGTCTGAGCTCTTTTTCACTCAACCAGCTTAATCTGCCTTCACCTTCAACTCTGCACCTCATTGCTTGAAGAAGTTGCTCTCTTAATCCCGGTTCTGATACCATGTCACTTGTCCGGTCAGGATAAAACAGACAAGCGGTTGTGGGTTCAGTTCAAGCAGCTTTATTACATACAAACACATCAGGAAGGAGGCTTTGTAACTTAAACTTAAATAAACTTATAAACAGACTGACTACTACACTCATACATGTTAACACTCTGGCTATTCTCTCAAAATGGCACTGATGTCTGCATATGCTCACTTTTTATATACATGTGCTTACATCTGGAAACGCGTCTTAAAGGTACATACAGATGCTCTGTTCTACACTCTTGGACTCAGAAACATTATTAAAACAGTGATTAGAACATTCAGTAGAGAATGGAAGAGAACATATAAAAACCTTAACAGCTAATAATGGGAGATTATATGTAAATTTCTAAACCCTGCTTGTATGTTTGCTAAAGAAAAAAGGTGCAGGAATCCAAGGACAAGGAGATGTGTTAACTAGTGTAGTCTATCCTATGTCAATACACCACGACATTCTAAACGTACTGGGTCTAGCACTGCGTATTCTACAAGAAAATGTATTTTTAGTCAAAAATTCCAGATATTTCTAAGGAACATTATGAAAACTAAAGTGTACATCTCTAATGTTTCAGCTTCAGATTCTCAAAGCACTCCCCATGTGTCTTGTTATTCTCCTAGCCACCATATCCTTCAAAAACACACACATTGGATGTCAGTATTGCATAATACCATAATGTAAAGCTACAAAGCATAGCTTGTTATACTGCCAACAACAAAGTACTGCATATATTTAGACATAAAGGCATAGGACGGAATTCCTTTTTAGCATTCAGAATTATTTGTTTCACGATTTGTTCCATTTACACCACAGTGCTTTAAACTGTTAATAAGACATACCTCTCAACTATCCTGATTTCTGTCGAATGCCTAGATTTCTCCCTATACTTTTGGACTGTATCCTGTAAGGCATGTGGTTTTCTGGCAAATCACTGATGACTGAAGCCACTAAACAATGACATGCTTTTGAGTTTCAGAGTACATATCCTTCAGAAAACGTATGCTAACATAAATACTGTTATTCTAGCAACTTTCTAAGTTTATAAGAGCAATATTTAAAATCTGCCCCTATTTTGGGGCCTCTGCCCCCCATTATTATTTTAGGATTTGTCCTGATTTCTTGCAGTAAGAAGTTGAAAGGTATATAAAAACATGAATGATTGATGGTTCATAGGTTCATAGATAGGTACTAGGCTATCGACCCAAGGGCCTACGTAAGCCTAGCTAACAAGGTTCCCTGGCTTAAGTCACCCAAGAAAGTTATTTTCCTGTGCCACTGTCGAGCAGAGACACAGAAGTGATCCCCAGGGTGTATTTCCTATTTCCCATCCACTCATCAAAATTTTTCTTGAAGAGTGCTAATGAAGAACTTTGCTTGACATAGATGGGTAGCCTGTTCCAGAGTATGGCAAGTCTATGGGACAGGAATCTATCCCTCCAGCATGTCCTGTTTATTGTGGTGACAAGGTTTAGGCCCCTAGAGCATGTAGCTCGGAGGGTTTGGGATTTCTTTAGGTGTAGCATGTCCAACAGTTCTGGGTTCGACATAGCTTTATATGTTAGGCAGAGATCACCTCGGAGTAGGTGATATGCTACGGAGTAAAGCTGGAGTTTTTTGAGGCGGTCAGTGTAGGGCATTTGTTTGATGCCAGTAATCCTCTTTGTGAGGTACTTCTGTGGCCTTTCCAGCTGCTGCAGATGTCTTGTGAGGTACATTCCAAAAGGGGCTTGTACTCTATAATGGGTCTAATGAGTGATGAGTAGAGGGGAAGGGCTACGCTTATACTACATAGCTCTAAACTGCTAAACGATTAAAGATTAATGGGAAGGTCTGAGATACCACTGCACTATGGATTAAGTTTGGATCTGCTTGGTTCTGTTCCCTAAAGTGGTTTAGTACACAGCATAGTTCTAGTGAAGTGTATTTTCAGTCTGGTTAACCTCTCACAACTTAAATATTCTGACACCTGTTAACCAAACTGGCATAAATATTTTTATCTCATATGATTCCACTAAATTGCCTGCAGATATTGTAAACATCCCTTCCTCATCTCTAATAACGCTGTACAAGGCTATTTTACTCACTAATTTAACAAGTTTTGCCTCTCATCATTCATTATCTCTATGTTAACACTCTTGCTTAACCTAAAATACCTTTTCTTAGTCCTGCCTCTCATATTCTACTGTTTTATACCCTTAATGTCTTATCTTTCTTTGACACTCTGCTACTCAGATCATCTCCAGCACTAGCAGGACATAACACAGATGTAACACTATGTATTCTATTACCACTTTATCATGTAAGTACAATATGTAATCACTACTAAATCCTCCACTTAATCTCTGCTGTACTACACCATATACACACAAACCTGTAATACAACCTACTAATGCATTCAGCTTTCTTGTTTTAATCTCTCTCCACCAAATAATTCTTGACATTTCTGTCACTATCTATAATTTTTGTATTTTTTGTGTTTATTATGTGTACATATTTGAAGAGCCGATTCTATAACCATTGTAATTATGCATTAACTGTCACCCATCATGGATTCATGTTATATATGTAGTCTCCGTGGAGCTATTCTTCCAGGGCCTCTGCCAAAAAAGGGATTTTTTTGCCCAGTTGGGCTTTACTGACAAGTAAATAAATAAAAAATAAATTGTTTCCATGGAAGAGGGCAGGTGTAAATCCAGTACATGGAAAAACAGGAGAACTCCAGTGCAGGTGTTTTGAAAAAAAAAAAAAAATATTACAGACCAAAATATAAATATTTACAGAGTTCAGGTGACCTCATTGCCAGATAATCAATATGAAGCAGTATATTACAGAATTATACTCTTGTGTGCAGGATACCTGCACTCTGGCTGTTATGAAAATAAAGTGTGGCTTCATTAAGAAGCATGCCAATACCCATAACAATGCAATTTATTGAAAGGCACTGCAACTGACCCATATACAGTGCATTTAGATAATTTCCCACAGTCACCATTTCTTTTCTGCTTGACAGTATGAACATCACCTTACTAAGTAATGACTCTTAGTTATTTCTCCTTCTCCTGGTATACGCTGCTTAGATATGAACATCATCATCATCATCAGAATGAATAAATAAAATAGCTAAAATGAATACATTATTTACTTGAAATACAACTGTAACAGGTGGTATAATCTGTTTACTTGTGAAGGTAGGCCTAGGTCAGAGGGGGTAAATAAAAGAGATCATCAGAAAACAAAATGCAGCAATGTTGTACCCACAGCTAAATTTGTTAAATCCTGCACACAACAGTGTATATTTGCTATAAGTATAAATCACACACTAGGGCTTCTATTTTTGTATATCAGTGTAACTTTGTTGTAATATACACCACAGAAAATGTCATCATTTACCTGAGTTCTTCTGCAAGGAAGATTATTCGCCTCTCTAAAAGTGCAGAAGCAAATACTTTAATGATCTTTTCTTCAGAGAGGTGTTTAAGTAATGGCCTGAAATCGACATGTTCCAACCTGGAGTCAAGAGGTCGAGTCAACTCTATAATCTGCCAAGAAAGAAACAGATATTTAATGTGTGTGTGTACAGTTAGAATATATGTTTTCATATGTACAGTGAGATTGTATGTCATCATGTGTACAGTCTGAGAGTATGTCTTCATGTACAGTCAGATTGTATGTATTCATGTACACAGTCAGAGAGTATGTGTTCATGTGTACAGTCAGAGAGTATGTATTCATATACACAGACAGAGAGTATGTGTTCATGTACAGAAAGACTGTATGTCTTCATGTTTACAATCTGAGAGTATGTGTTCATGTGCAGAGTATGTGTTTGTGTACAGTCAGAGAGTATGTGTTCATGTGTACAGTCAGAGAGTATGTGTTCATGTGCACAGCCAGAGTATATGTTCATGTGCACAGAGTATATGTCTTCAAGTGTACAGATTGTATGTACTCATGTGCACAATCAGAGAGTATACGTTCATGTGTACATCAGATAGTATGCCTTTTGTGTGTATAGTCTGAGAATATGTGTTCATCTGCACAGAGTATATGTTCTCATGTGTATTGGTTGGGTTCATGTGCACAGTCAGGAAAATATGTCTTCTTGTGTGCAGTCAGAGTATGTTACTTTCATACAATCATACTTTGCTGCATTCAGATAAGTCAGTACACACATTAACAGCAACAGCACTGCCTCAAACCGATCAGACATATGTCGAAATGTTTTAAGTTTTAGCAATTAATTTTCCAAGCCTTCTACATTGACATATTGCTTACAATGGAAATGCACTTTTAACAACTGCAGAATATGCCAGTGACTCCATCTGTAGTAAAGTGTTGTATTTGGTTCATCTGTAGAGTAACTGCCTGGAAATCCTATAATTCCTTGTCCCTAGTGCCACCCTTGGTGTTGCTATTCCCACAGTGAATTTGGTGATTTTTTTTTTTAAATCAGGAAAAGTACAATGAGTCCTAAGGTAGAAGGCCTGAATGTTAAATGAATCATCAGTATAATGAATAAATAAAATGCACAGATACAGAACAGGATCCATATGAAATCCCCAAAATCCACATTAACTGCTCCCAAAATATACATGACAGAATACAAATTTAAAATGTAAGAGGCTTTGGTTAACAATTTTGAAACATAGTAAATTACATGGGGAAGTACAATAGAAGAGATTATGTCAAAAACAATAAAATATAATAAAACAAAACAAGAGTTTCAAAAAACAGAATATAGCCAAGTATAAAACAGAAAGATACAGTATATACCACAGGAAAACCATTAAGAACAAGCTATGAGGAGGCTTATTCTAAAGCAGATTTAAAGAGCAACAGGTCACAATTACATCCAACAAAACTGAATACAATAGTGCTAATTATAAAATTAAACTAATAAAACAGTGGAAGAAAGCAGCACAGAGTAATATAGAATAGCCATTTAAACAAAATGGACACTGAAACAAATAATTTTATCTGAACAAAGGACATATGACCATACAGCAACAAGCGTGGTGATAAGAAGATGAATACATCAATTCCCCTGCAATTACAACTATATACTTGCATGCCTACAATCTGGGTTTAGGGTTATAATATCTAAAAAAAAAAAAAAATAGCTGGAAAATTAGGTACTTTTTCCACAGGAAATTATTGAGATATTTGCTTGTTGCTGGTTTGGCAGATTGGTTTAAGGTCTGTTTTCAACTATGACTAAGACTGGAGGCATATCAACCAATACAGACATTATATAAACACCAGCAGTGCCTACTGAATGGTTAGACTGGTGTTAAAATACTTAGATCTGCAGAAGTACAGCAAAAAATTGAGGCATATGCACTAACTCTGAGGTTGTAATATCTCAGAACATGGCCCTACCATGAACTACAGTGACCTCAGTGCTGGAATATGTGAGTAGTGGAGGTGCGGAGGGCACAGCCCGCCATGTCAGGGGGTGCAAAGGAGTGAAGCCCTTTTCAAAAATGTTTGAAAAATACATTGTTTCAGAATTCCTTACAACACTGAATGACAGTTTATTATTTGAAGTGTTGGGACTGTCATTATTAGGTCTTGCACTTGTGACATGGAGCCTACAAATACAAACACAAAAACAACATACAACTGAAATACCGGGACAACATACCTGTTTCAAGATTATCCACTGGTTTATACATAGTAGCAAACACCAGCATCAGAAAAATCCAATTATTTACATAGTGTACTAATTAAATGACAGAAAAATAACAAGTACTACATTGGCTGTTTAGACATAGAGAAAAGAGAAAATAAGTGGTTAAACATGAGGTAATAAAAACTTCCTAAAACCAGCCAGTTTATACATTACAGTAACAGAGAGGAAGTGCAGAACAAATATTAAATGGTGGGCAAAAGACATATGGTAAGTATATGTATAAAGGTGCAGTGGTTTGCATTGTCTCCTCACAACAAGAGGTTTTCCAGTTTGATTCTCGGCTGGGGTGCCTTCTGTGCAGAGTCTGCATGTCCTCCCTGCGTTTGTGTGGGTTTCTTCCGGGTGCTCCAGTTTCCTCCTACATTACAAAGACATGCATCTGGAACATTTCTCCCTGGGCCTCTGCTGAAAATTGGCTCGTTCCAAGCCGGGCATTCCCGGTAAACAAATGTTAAATAAATAAATCAGACACAGCAAAATACAAATATTCATAACACAGAAGACAAAACACAGACAGCTCATAATGTACACACATCAAAATACAGACAAAAACACCTAAACTCACATTAAATTAATCATAAGAAACACACAAGTAAAGAAAGAAAGAAAAGAAAAACATCACAAGTTATACCAGTACCACTGGACATGGTTTGTCTGAACAGTAGTGCCCCCTGCAATATTTTACTAGACTGTTCTAACCCTAACCCTGCATCTTACCTTAGAAAAAAAATGTAACATTACTACTTACAAGAGAGGCTGAGACACAGACATGCACATTAACAAACACACACAACACTAAAGCTATCCCCTTGCTTAACCCTCTCTCTAGTGCTCCAACATTTGCAGAAAGACATTCCCAGACCTAACACCAACCAACTTACCCCTGTCCACATTCCAATACTGCTTTTTGAGTTTACATATTCTGAATGGCAACCAGTAAAGGACATACTACAGAGGAGAACAACAAACCTAGCTAAATATATAGAGAAACAAGTCCAATGATCTTAGCAGAAATTCCTAAACTAAAGATGCAGTATTCTCTAACACTTATCTGTAACATTTATCTGTTTAATGACAAAAGTAACATTAGCATACATTAAAACAAGAGATGTATATTAAATGACATGAAATCTAAAAGCACAGCCAAATAATGAACACCTTTTTATTCTGGATGGTACAGTGGTGCAGCGGTAGCATTGTCACCTCACAGCAAGAGGTTCTCCAGTTTGATTCTCAACTGGAGTGCCTTCTGTGCGGAGTCTACATGTCCACCCTGTATTCGTGTGGGTTCCCTCTGGGTGCTCTGGTTTGCTCCCACATTTCAAAGACATGCATCTGGAGCATTTCTCCCCGGGCCTCCACTTTGTTCCAAGTCGGACTTTCCTGGTAAATAAATTTTAAATACAGGAGGTAACTACTTATTTTCACTGAAGCAATGACATTTGAAGTCTGGAAAGATATGATCCAGATATTTTATTTTGAAAGAGGACAAGTGTTGTCCATTTCCATTTATTGTGGCAGTTGATTTTGGATAACAGAATCTCAGCAGTTTAAAAGCCTTTCATTTAATTCAATAATTTATTTTATCATTAATTGGTCACTGGTTAGGTGGGCTAATTAATTTACCTATTTCTGCCATGATACAAGCCTCATAGGAGAGTCAAAACAATTTTTAAAATGCAGAACAGGAAAAAAAAAAAACAGTTGATAGTATATGTACATTATGTAATAGCTGTCAACTACAAAAGTAAACAGAAAAGACCCTATTCTACTAAATACAATATAGAGTAGGAAAAAACAGTCATAGGTTCATGTGCTCTTAAGCTTAGCCCTGCATTACTGAATACTATGCTGCCTTATTTTTTATATCAAACTCGAACGCATCTTTTTTTTATTTGTCATTAGGCTTGCTTACAATCATTTTGCAGTGAGAAAAACAATGCATCCTAGGAGTCATGCAATTTGTGACAACTGTTCCAGCTCTTTGACACTGCTTATATAACAGTATGAAGGGACGGTTAGGCCACTGGAAATTCCATTTGTATAATTTAAAACATATGAAACTCTGTATTCTTTGCATGGCTTGGGAAAAACAGAATTCTTTATTTATGTGAAATAAGCTGTACTGCTGACAAATGCTGTAAAAACACATTCTGCTATGGTTAAAGTTTGCCTCACTGCAGCTGATCCCTTCTGCTATGGTGTAGTTATTTAAACGGGTTTGCTTCACTAGGCTTCTGTAGGCTATCAACAGTACACACTTTTCTAACTATAATAAAACGTCAAAGCAATGAATGGATCAGTACAGACAGAATTTTGGCTTGATACAGGGCAATACATAATAATCTCATACTGTACAACAATACGCTAATTGCTTTGGATCTGTGCCAATATACTCAGTACAATAACAATAAACACACTAAACTTGAAACCTAAAATCCTGACAAAAACTTTAAATTCAAAATTCAATAAAAATGAAATTAGCACTTTTTGCAGGGACAAGACCTTCCACACCTCCAGTGGTGACTGATGACTTCAAATTAAAGGGCAGCTGCAGGAGACAGCTGAATGGATGCGACCAATGGGAAGGGGTGTGACCAACTAGAAAGGGGTGGGGCTATGCTCAAAACCACAACTGTAACTTTAATTAAATACACTGCCCTGGGTGCCAAACCATCATTATGAGAGTCCAATCAAGACAAAATGAAGTGTAGAAGAAAAAAATATTTCAATGCATTGGCTACATGACAGCTTACTTAATACCTAGATGGAAACACAAAGGTTGTGAGGCATGAAAAAATAAATTACATTTTAAATACATTACTGGAATGCCAATCAAAATAAAGTATAAGAAAAACAAGCAGCACTCAACTCAAACCACTTCTCCTTGCACTGCAATTCTAATTATAATTAATATTCAGCTTTATAAAATTACCAGGTAACATGCTGCAAGTAGCAATCTCTGTGATACCTCCACTTGTAAAAATGTTTCTTATCCAAAAAAGACATGCTGTCTGCCAACAACTATCTACTTGTTTCATGGGGAAGACATAATCAAAGTAAAAAATGAACAGCAAACAAGAAACAAGCTCAAGATAAATTGCTTAAAGGATTACTGCACAGGTTATGGACTACACATGATAGAATGGCATTCTGTTTAGTTTACGGGTAAAGCCTGCAAAGATGACTGCGAGTCTCCAACAAATGTAATGAGCTTCTGAAAATACTGTAATCCTGTCCTTTACTACAAATACTGTCATATGCATTTCAATACCTACGGCTTATACGTTATCTAAGTATGTAAATATTCACTGCATGGCAACAACAGAAAGGCTTTCAATGTTGGTAATTCTTTAACAGTATGCTTATTAAAGCTTACTTGCATCTTAAATCTCCGACAAGCTTATCTGATGGTCATTAAAGCATTGTTACTTAAACACAGAGCAACAGGGCACTGCGACAGCATGTATTTTCTGAATAATAAGAAGCATAAATCAACAGTATAAAAATATGACAGAAAACCAGAATATTCTGCAAAATCAAGGACAGATGAAAAGCCACTGTCGTACCTGTGTCTACCTTGGATTGGGGAATACTCTGCACACTTACACTGCATAACTGCTCCTTGCCTTGCTTGGACACATCCAGAGTCACTACATGGGGGAGTGGGGTGCAACAAGTATGTCACAATTTGAAATGTCTCTGGCTGACGGTGATGGCTCTGACCTTCATACCTCTCAACCTCAGGGCAAGAAATCTGGACAAAGCCAAACATATAAGTGGGACACAGGCCCAAAAATAAGGACAATTTTTAAATATTGCTCTTATAAACTTAAAAAGATAATAGAATAGTAGTAGGTCTTGCATTAGTATGAATTTTCTGAAGGGTATGAAATCTGAAACTCAAAAGTCTGCCATTATTTTCTAACTTTAATCTTTAATGATTTGCCACTAATTTGCCAGAAAAACACAATTTTATGAAAAACGGACCAAAAATGTGATGTAAAAATATAAAATGGCCACACAATACAGCTGGGAACCTGTCAAAGAAGGGATACCTTTTTAATATTAATACTATTAACTTGAGCAGCTGACAAAATAAGAGAATCTACATGCATTTCTGAAATAAAAGTAATCTATAACTCTGATCATTATAGTTATTTATAATTGTAAACCCTCCACATTTTCTTCCAAAAGTGCCATTTTGCAGAAGGATTATTAGGGGGAGAGCAACATTTTGAGCCAAAATTGGGGGCAGTTGAGGTTTGGATATTCCTAATTTTATAAAGTGATTTATTTGCATGTACCTCTCAACCTCTTATAGGTTCATAGGTTCATAGGTAGGTACTAGGCTATCGGCCCTAGGGCCCATACAAGCCTAGCCAAAAAATGTACCCTGGCTTTCGCCACCCAAGAAAATTATTTTCCAGTGCCCCTGTTGAGCAGAGCCACAGAAGTGATCCCCGGGGTGAATTTTGTCTACTTAATGCCGAAAATGTGATAAGAGACCTTGGGATACAGGTGGACAGTAGTCTCTCCTTTGATAATCACATCACCACAGTGGTCAGGAAATCCTTCTACGTGGCTCATCTCATCACAAAAGGATTTTCATCCAGAAAAAAAGAGGTCATTGTTCCCCTCTACTCATCACTCATTAGACCCATTATAGAGTACAATGCCCCTTTTGGTATGTACCTCACAAGACATCTACAACAACTGGAAAGACCACAGAAATACCTCACAAAGAAGATTACTGACCTCAAATAGATGCCCTCTGCAGACCGTCTCAAAAAACTACAGCTTTACTCCATCGCATATCGCCTACTCAGGGGCGATCTCTGCCTAACATACAAAGCTATGTCAAACCCAGAGCTGTTGGACATGCTCCACTTAAAGAAATCCCAATCCCTCTGAGCTACACGCTCTAGGAATCTATCCCTCCAGCATGTTCTGTTTGTTGTGGTGATAAGGTTTAGACCTTATCACCACAACAAACAGAACATGCTGGAGGGATAGATTCCTGTCCCAGAGACTTCCCATACTCTGGAACAGACTACCTATCTATGTCAAACAGAGCTCCTCATTAGCACTCTTCAAGAAAAATCTTGATGATTGGATATGCAGGAAATCTGGACAAGGCCAAATATATTGGGGGACCATACAAACAATACTAAAAATTTCTCTTGTATAAACTTAAGACAGTTGATAGAATAACAGGTCTTGATTTAGCATGCATTTTTCTGAAGGTTATGACATCTGAAACTCAATGTCTGTCATTATTTAGTGACTTCATTTCTAAATGATTTACCAGAAAACCACAAATTTTATGAGGAACAAACCAAAATAAGAAGCAAAAATCTATTCATTCTGCAAAAATCTGGACAGTTGAGAGGTATAATTCAGCCAAGGCTGTTTGAGTTTGCTGCCCTTCCCCCCCCTCACAAAATTATGGTTAAATGGAGCCTCCCACCTGCAGCCATTCCAATGTCCAATTCCTAGGTTATTTCTCCACATTTACCATAAACACTGTAATTTGTATACTGCTTTACTTCTGCGATGATTTGGATTTCATTCGACATTTTATTTTGCATTTTACAGCACAAACACTAATAGATATCTGCTACGTTTGCACTTGTACCCCACTTTTCCTGTAACTAGTCTAGTCCAGGTGCAGAGTTGCTGTATCCAGGACTCTTTGTAAGCTTCTGAGCCCCCCAAGTCTTTCTGTGTTGGACAGAAGCCTTCTAGCTTATCAGTGGGAGTGGTAAGCATTAGGTAGCCTATCTACCACAAGAGGAATGGTTCTTGGCCCAGAAATTGTAGCTATTGGCCATTTGGGCAGGTTTTTTCAATCTCTTTCAACGTTCTGGTTTAAAAGCCACACTTGCGCTTGTTTCCCACCTTTCCTGTAACTAGTCTAGTCCAGATACAGAGTTGCTATATCCAGGACTGTTGGTAAGCTTCTGAGCCCCGCAAGCATTTCTGTGTTGGAGGAAAGCTTTTTAGCTTATCAGTGGGAGTGGTAAGCATTGCGTAGCCTGTCTACCACGTGAGGAGAGGTTCTTGGTCCAGAAATTGTAGTTTATTGACCATTTGGACTGTTTGTCCATCTCTTTCAACTTTCTGGTTTAAAAGACCACATCTGCACTTGTTTCCCATCTTTCCTGTAACTAACCTACTGGGTATCACTAGAAAGCCTTAAACTGATACAAGCCTTCCAGCTTAGAAAAGCGACTTTGGAGTGATTAAGTATCAGTTTTCTGTAGTTTCTTGCTGTACTTAACTGTTTTCTGCCTAAACACAGATTTTCCAGTGTTTATTGTGATTTAAAAGCTTGTTTTTTTCACATATTGTACTTATTTGACTGCCGGCACTTTTAAAAAGTTGTTTTTTGTTTAAATAATTTGTTTAACTGTTGTAGGCTACACACTAAAGTGTGACAGCCTTTTCTGATAATTTGTAGTCATTTAAAGCTGTTTTAAGTGTATTTTTTACTGTTTTTGCCTTATCTTTAAAAAAAAAAAAATTCTGTGTTTCCCGCCTTTCTAAGCTAGTATAGTCCAGTTTTTAGGCTAGTGCTGAATTCAGGGCTGTGATACTACTTTCTGAGTTGCCTATACCTTACTTGGATAGAAGGAAGTTTCGCTGTTCACCTGTGAGAGAGAGGAGTTTTGAGCAACCTATCTGTATCTGGAGGAATGGTTCCAGCCCAGAAGTTAGTAGTTAATTGGCCAGTTTGGGCTAATTTCTATCTCTTTCATTTCCCTACTATAAAAACTGCGTTTGCGGGCAGTGCCGGTTAGCTACGGTTAAATTATTCCCAGCTCCACTAAGTCTCCTCTTCAGTTTTTTCCTTGAAACTAGTCTAACTCTCAACCTAAGCTCATTCAAAAAGCATCTTACAGCCCAGCACTTGCTCAGAACTAATAGCAAGCACTAATATACCCTGACACTGATTGCCCAGCAGGGCAAGGCTCTTTATTCACCCCTCACCAACCAAGTGACTAAGCAGCTCACCCTACTATTCAGGCATGATGAAAGGGCAACTTCAGGTGCACTCTCCAGTCCAGCTGGTGAATCTGGGTATCCTGAGGCAATGTTACAACTGCCTCATGTACACAGACAACCCTCTTCTCTTACCACAAAACACTAACATATGTGAGAGATGCAATTATACAGCCAAACTGAAAGCTAAGCTGTCTCCACCCAAGACTGGAACAGGCAGTCAAGAGGAGAAGGTTAACACTTGCACCACACTTCCAGTTGCACACAGACCTACTAAAACAGCACTAGCAAAAAATACACATAAATACACAAAATCATGCTCTAAATAAAAACCTGCAAAAGCATCAGGGACCACCAAAGCAGACACCCAAACAACCTGCACCTCCCGTCACAAACCAGACAATGCATAAAACACAAAATCAGTGTGCCGCACAATTACAGCCCTTAAGGCGAAATAACATACCTAACACACTAGTAATAGGTGACTCTATAGTCAGGCACACTGAAGTCCCACTCACTAGGCTGGACAAGCAGAAGGTTAATGTTAGCTGTCTGTTGGGAGCCAGAATCTGCCACATAACACAAGCACTCAGGTCACTCCAGAACAAGTGCAAATATGGCTCTGTCATTGTTCATGTTGATGTGAATGACCTGAGATATACCTCCCTGGACTACTTGAAAAGAGACATGGAAGAGCTCTCTGTCATGTAGCCCAGGCTGGTATGACCCTGACCCTGAGTAGCATCCTGCCCTCACCAAGAATGATACCTCAGTATAAAGAAAAAATGATCAATTTCAACAATTGGCTAAGCTTTTGGTGTCATTCAAAGGGGATCCAGTGTCTGTCAGCAAGGGACGACATGCTTGACAAGCCATGTTGCTTTGCAAGAGATGGCTTGCACCTGTCACCCCTAGGCCTTTGAATACTGGCCAAGGCTCTTGCTGCCCCCATAGTGCCTTTTTTAGGCAAGGCTCAAAAGTCAAACCCACCTCCTAAACAGCACAATTAACAAAAAACTGAGGTCTATGCTACTCAATGCCAGGAGTTTAAATCTCAAAATGCATGCGCTCGAGGCACTCCTCAGTATGGAGAACGTCAACATTTGTGCAGTAACTGAAACCTGGTTCAAGGCTCCAGAGAGCACCCCAGCACTACCAGGCTACAACTCATACCACACGTTTCGGCCACAGAACATGGACCGAAGAACAAAAGGAGGGGGTGTATCCATCTTCATGAAGGATACCTACACCTCCAGGTTAGTGGCGCAGCATGATACCTCTGAGATCATCCATGTGCAACTAACATCGGGCAAATCTGCAATGCAAATTGTAGCCTTCTACAGATCACCCTCCATGACCCAGGACCACCACTCCACCTTTCTGGAGACACTGGAAAACATGAAGGTCCTACAGAACACCCTGATATTGGGCAATTTCAATTACCCTACCATTCACTGGGAAAACTACTTGAGTACAAACTCCCAGGCCCAGCACATCCTGGAATTCATCAACTCAAATGCCCTGGATCAGCTGGTAAACTCCTCTACCAGAGGTGAAAACATATTGGACCTGGTCCTCACCAACATGGGCGACAGGTGCTCCACACCGGAGGTCAACTCTTCACTGGTTAGATCAGATCATAAACTAATCACTCTGGATGTCCACACCCCACCACCACCCCCAAATAAGGAAGCCACAGTAAAAAACGTTTCTAAAGCAAACTTCACCTTAAGTCAGAGGTGGTAAGTTTCACAGCCCCCACGCTAAAGGATAATGCTGCCCAAGATGCAGAAACCTTTACAAATGCACTCTATGAGCACCTACAAGGATGCATGGATCGTGCCATCCCTAGCAAAACCAAGAATCACTCCTCTAAGAGAAGAAAACCCATTTGGTGGACCCCTGCAATAAACAAGCTATACAATAGAAGGAGGAAACTATTTCAGAAAAAAAGCAAATCCCAAGAAGGAAAGACATCCCTGATCAGTATCAGTAAGAAACTAAGGTCCCTCATGAAATCATCCAAGGCTAACTTCAAAAGAAAAATAGCCAATGATTCAAAAGATAACCTCAAAGCCTTTTTTAGCTATGTTAAGAATCTAAGTGGCAACTCACAGATATGCACTGAACTAGTGCAAAATAGCAGAAAATATACTGAACCTACTGATATTGCCAACATCCTGGCAGATAGATTCAGTGCAAATTTCACACCCCTCTCAGCTCCAAAAGGGCCCACAACAATACTGGAAAAGTGTAGTGTCCCAAAAATCACTGATGCACAGGTGAAAACAGCCCTTTCAAAAGCCAAAAACACAGCGTCAATGGGACCAGATGGTGTCCCAGGCTGCATCTTGCACGAACTACAGAACGAACTAACCCCCCCACCTAAACACACTGTTCAACCTCAGCCTCTCCACAGGCTATGTGCCCATAGAATAGCGCACAGCAACGATTATTCCTCTCCACAAAGGAGGGGCCACAACTGACCCTAGTAACTATCTTCCCATAAGCCTGACTAGCCTGGTCTGCAAGGCTATGGAGCGTGTCATCATGGAATTCATTAACAAAGACATTGGGAACCTCCAAACACTTGACCCAGCCCAGTTCGGCTTTGTTAAGGGCAGATCATGCCTAATAAACCTGGTTGACTTTTTCGAGACAGGCACCAAGGCCATAGACGAGGGAAAGGTGATTCACACAGCCTACCTTGACCTCACCAAGGCTTTCGGCACCATTCCCCACTCAGGTATTACAGAAAAACTCACCAGACTGAACATAAACCCCTACGTCATGAGATGGGTTGTCAACTGGCTTACAGACAGAACTCACACGGTAAGAATAGTGGGCTCCAGGTCTGACTCTAAACCAGTCACAAGTGGTGTCCCTCAAAGCTCAGTCCTGGGACCCCTCCTGTTCGGCATATACTTCTCAGAAGTACAGGCAAACACAGAAGGACTATGGCTAACCAAGTTTGCCGATGGCTGCAAACTGGGAGCCATAACTGACTCTCCGGCTGACACGGACATTCTCCAAAAGGGCCTTACTGAGGTGGACATCTAGTGTCAAAGTCATGGCCTCAAGCTAAATGCCAAAAAATGCATAGTCATCCCGTTTGGGAAAAGCAAAACACCCATGAATTACCACATAGTTGGCAGCCCCCTTAATACAGAAGAGGTAATGAGAGATCTGGGTACCCAGGTAGATAGTAATCTCTTCTTTGACAATCATACTGCCAAAGTATTTAGGAAATCCTTCTATGTGGCCCATCTAATTACTAAAGGGTTCACATGCAGAAATAAAGAGATTATAGTGACCCTCTACTCGTCACTCATTAGACCCATCATAGAGTACAATGCCCATTTGGGATGTACCTCATAAGACACTTCCAACAGCTGGAAAGACCACAAAAGTACCTCACCAAGAGGATTACTGGCCTCAAACATATGTCTTATGCACCCTGACTGAAAAAACTCCGGCTGTACTCAGTGGCAAATTGCTTACTCAGAGGTGATCTCTGCCTGACTTACAAAGCCATGTCCAACTCAGAATTGATGGACATGTTCCACCTAAAGAAATCAAAGTCACTGCAAGCCACACGCTCTAGTGAGCTAAACCTCGCCACAACAATAAATAGAACATGCTGGAAGGATAGATTCCTGTCACATGACATCAGGCAGAGCCCCTCACTAACACTATTCAACAGAAACCTTGATGAGTGGATGGGTAACAGAAAATACACCCTTGGAATCACTTCATTGGCTCTGCTTGACAGAGGATTAGTTAATTAATCAATGGGGCGGTGAAAGCTGACACACTCTGGCTAGGCTTATAAATGCCCTCGGGCAGATAGCCTAGTACCTACCTATGAACCTATGAACATAAACAAAGCAATGCAGTCTCACAATGAAAATAGACTTAGTATTAAAACTTCTCTGCCCTTGAAACTCACATTCATTGAAATAGCATTGAAACTCATATTCAAAGAAAATACATTTTGCCAGTGACAGATAAAGATTATCACTGGGCTGTTTTCAAATCATAGGCTCCTTGCACATGAAACATACATGTGCTCTTTGATACACCTTCCTGACTGTATTAAATTATATTCCTTGTACAATACAGTACAGCTGTTAGAGGACGTTTTAAATGTATTGTTTTGAACATTTTTCCAGTAAATAATGAAACAAAATGCATCCGCCAATAATGGCAAAACTGCCCAGTTCAGAACATTTCCATCATAAAAGTCTACTCAAACTTTTACAGTCCACCAGTATCAGTAAATATGCGCAATCTCTGAAGAAGTAAAAGTCATTTAAATAATTCCACATTAAAGAAATCTGTAACTAATGAAGAGGTTGCTGCTAGCAAACAACTTTATATTTCATTGTTTCATCGACAAATAAAGTGCCTGTTGCCCTTGAGGAATAAACTGCCTATGTTGCATTAAAAAAATGATAAGCTAGTAATATTGCAATAGGGAATGGATGGTAAACTGATAAGGGGTTCATAGTTACTAGGTATCTTCACCAAAAAGGACTGCAGCATCCACCCCTACAGTACAGTATCAACAATGCATCTACCTACTGTGGGAGTAGAACTCAAAGCCTTCTGCATCAAAAGCAAGTACACAACCTGTTGTGCTATTAAGAATGCAAGCAGACTCAGCATAAGCAGCATTAAACATTTGTTCCCCCTGCAGCTCTCAGCTCCTTGTAAAATCTACTTGACACTCAGCTGTATCTCTGAACTTTGCAGCACAAGAAATCTGAAAAAAGCCAAAATTTATTGGGGGGACAAAAGCCCCAAAAAACAGGGACACATTTTAAACATTGCTTGTATAATGTAAAAACTCCAGCTTTAATCCAAAGTAGACAGAAAAACAGACAGGATGAGCGCTTTCGCTATGTAGCTTCTTCAGATCCAATACATACTCAATAAAATTCTCTGTAATATATACTTCTCTAAGTACACTAATTAAGTACTTAAGCAATCTATTAATTATAGCATTTAAAGAGACATGGCTTAAAATCAACAAATATATATATATACTAGTTCAAGCACTCATAAACATATAAAAACATTGCTTAGAACATGCTTAGTAAAATGTGCTACATAAAAATACATAATAAAAATATATAAAAACTCATGTTATTTAATATTTCTCCTTTGTCTCAGTTTTGGTTTAATTGAAGCTCTTTCATTCAGCCCATGGCCTTTGTCAGCTTTTAACAAAATAATCCATTCTGTTTCTTTTGCTTCAGTATAGGTTTTTATATCACCTCCCCTTGGATTAGGGACTATTACTTCCAATACTTTGAATAAGAGACTTTTATTGAGTATGTATTGGATCTGAAGAAGCTACATAGCGAAAGCACTCATCCTGTCTGTTTTTCTGTCTACTTTGGATTAAAGCTGGAGTTTTTACATCATATTCCTTTGGATTTTTTCATATGGTGATTAGTTCCTGCTAACGCTGTGGTTTACCTTTGTTCAAGATTATTTTCAGCATTTTTTGGAACCTACGCGCTAACCTGCCACAGTTGTGGACATTACATTTTGATTATTGCTTGTATAATGTTGGAAAGTTGCTAGAATAAAATGCTGTGTTACCACCATACATTTCACTGCCGATACTTGAACCCAGGACCCTGTGCAAAACAGTCAGAGCAACATAACACTATGCTAAATCAGCTGTTTTGTGAAAGAGAGGAAAACTAAAACTTAAACGGCTACCATTTAGTGAATCCAGTTCTCACCATAGTTGTCAACCTATTAGCACAAAACACCTGAACAAAGCCAATAATGGGGCAAAAAAGCCCCCAAGCATATTCTGTGAATTCAGTTCTCACCATAGCTCTCAACCTTAGCACAAAAAAACAGGATGAAGCCAATAATGGGGGAATACAGTCACAAAAATAGGGACAACTTTCAAATATCCATCTTATAAACTTAGAAAATTGCTAGAATAAAATGTTTCGTGTTACCATGTACTTTCTGAAGAATATGAAGTCTGAAATTCAAATTCCTGTTATTTTTATTTATTTAACATTTGTTGACCAGGAAAGTCTGACTTGGAAAAAAAGCCAATTTTACATTTGTTAACCAGGAAAGTCTGACTTAGAACAAAAGCCAATTTTCAGCAGAGGCCCAGGCAGAAACAAGAAATAAGATGGGAGGACATGCAGACTCCACACAGAAGGCATCCCAGCTAAGAATCAAACCCGAGAACCTGTAGCTGTCAGTCAACAATGCTACCACTGCACCACTGCACTATGGACAGCATAAAGAAAACAAAAATACAGAAACCACAGATTTTATGAGGAACATAACAGATAAAATATGAGGCACAAATCTGCACATTTTTTACAAATGCTGATGGGTAGGGAATTCAGGCCCTTGCCACCTGCACCCAAGGTACAGGATTCAAGCCTGAGGTAGTCTCTACCCACCACCATGTGTTCTCTCTAGCCACCAGTATATAGCAACAGGGCATCACACACACACACACACACACACACACACACACACACACACACACACACACACACACACACACACACACACACACACACACACACACACCCTCTTCTCAGTTCCATTTAAAGATAACGGCTTCACACAGTACCTGAATTCAGTGTGTTCTCAGTCTCATTCAGTGTTCCCATCCTGCGCAAGCTTGTTCTCTGTCTGTTCCAGTCTCCTCAGTCCCATCCCATGCAAGCTAATGGCTGGTTTCAGTGTTTCAGTCCCGTCCTCCAAGCTAACTGCCGTTTTCCCTTTCCCCACGGGAAGGCTCAACTGTTTCCCCATGAAAGTAGGCTCCAGCCTGCAGATGATGTAGTCCAGAGTTCTTCCATTCTATGCAGTCGTCACCACACAGACTTCTGGGCATCTGCAGGGCAGAGATGCCTTTCCCCCTATCCGGACTGCTGACACAGCAGTCTGAAGTTCTGTGAGAGTTTCAGGAACTCCAAGCATGCATGAGCATGGGGGGGAGTTCCAGCAGGACGTTTTGTTTTCTTTCTTTCTATAGGTGGGGGGGGGGGTGCAGTCCTGCAGTCCCACAGGAAGAGCCGTACCTGCACACCTCCCATATGAAAACTTTGTTCCCAAACTCCACCCCCAATTCTCTTAATAAAATGGTGGCACAATTGTGGAGCTAGGGCAAGGAACCCACACCAATGTATTTGTATTTCATGTTCTGCTTTCTATGTAGGTAAGCCAATTAAACTTTGAATGAAAGAAGCTATAAGTAAAAAAGGTAAATAGAGTAATACAGTGTATAAACATTCATATATTTGTTCACATTTAAAAAAAACATATATTTTTGTGATAGATAAAGGGAACATTTCAGAAAAAGGTGGGGGCTGTGAAACAATTTTGGAACAAAAAGAACTAAAGTAGTAGTTGTGATTGAATGCTACAAAAAAGCCATGATTAAATGACTTGGTATCACTACATAGTGTGCTGAAACTTAGGGCAGATAAGTTTAATTAAGGTGTATTATCACATTTTATGTTCTATCTGGGAACTACATCTATTATATTAACTGTGTAAATGTACACCTATTTTAAGTTTTTTACCCTAATAATATCTACTTAGGTTTTTAAATGTCATATCTATTTTTAAGGGGTGGTGCTGCGGTAGCATTGTTGCCTCACAGCAAGACGTTGCGCCGTTCGATTCTCAGCTAGAGGGTCTTCTGTGTGGAGACATGCGTGAATGGGCGTACCTTTGTTGAAGGTTGTGCGTCAGGGCTGGCAAACTCGGCACGTAAAAAATCTACTGCCAATCCTTAGAGGACCGGAGTTCCGCTGTGGTGACTCCTAACCGGGAAAAGCCGGAAGACACAAACAAACACTAGGTAGTTCACTTATGGAAGGGGATTAGTGATTGGATGTGAATTGTGTGAATTAAGTATTTAAATTAATGCATTGTTAAGATACTTAAACTCTGATGGAGTCCATTTTATTTAATTAGTGCTAAATTGTTTAATAAAATTAATTTATTATACTTTGTAGTTAAATTATTTTCTTTTTGGAAGTTGATTTGGCATGTGTAATGAAGTTAGCATACATTGCAGCACAGTATGCTTGAGGAGTGAGGAAGTGTGTCTTGAGTCTTTAGAAACCCACACCAATAAATCTAGACCATTAATACTTTAATTGCAACCCCAAAAGACATACTTAAAACTGTAACAGATGCTATTCATAGATTTCATTATTTATAGTCCAATGTTTAGAAACTTGACAAAAGATCTGCTTAAACTACGAGTCACTGCCAGGTTACTGCTTCATCATTATTGGTGTTAAAAACATATTTAAACAAAACATAATAAGAGTACCTGGATGACGCTCACGACACACCTTCTTAGTAATTCAACAGTTTATTAATCCACAAAGTTCGCAATATAAAAAAACAGTACATTAACGCTCTCCCTGTTATCACAACAGCGTTTTTGTCTATTCATAAGACTTCCTCAGATGTAATAGAGAGATAGATGGCAGAGATGTAGTTAAGGGGTTATCATAATTATGTCAAGGTAAAAGAAAAAAAAACAGACAATACTGTTTGGCTAGAAGAGATATAACTATTATTTAATGATGAAGTTTGCTATGTAACTACAGAGGAAATAACAGACATGAAGATACTTACGAAGCAGAATGGAATAAGCAGTAAGGTCCACACCCTTGCAGCCCAAATGAAGTAACTTAGTTTTCTTTCTTTAAGTGGTATGTCTTGAGGAGTGTTTATCCACTGAAGTATCCAGCACATTGCAAGCAAAGATTAGGTGCTGACCATAGGGCAGGGGTAATTATATCAGGGATCCTGTTCTCAGACAGAAAGGGCTAAGGCAGTGCATCCAAAATCTGGGCAACAAAACATTTTGAAATTTAGAAGTATGCACAGCTATAGGGTGAGCTTCTTTTAGTTCTTCTTTAGAAAGTTTCTTGAGTTTAACTGCAGACAAGTCAGATGCAACAAAGTCAAAGTACACCAAGTCAGTGCTGTTTATTCTGTGGGGTGGATTATAACAGTAGCCATTTGGTCACTGCTCAGGGTCCACAGCTCTAGAGAGGCCCCTGGTTAGTGCAAGGTGCAGGGTGCTGCAGCTGAAGCTGCTATTATAATTATTTATTTACTTATTTTTCAAAAAAATTAAGAAATACTGCATTTAATGTAAAATAACTAACTAATGAACTAACAAACTAACTAAATTGCC
This sequence comes from Protopterus annectens, assembly GCF_019279795.1. Taxonomy (NCBI): domain Eukaryota; kingdom Metazoa; phylum Chordata; order Ceratodontiformes; family Protopteridae; genus Protopterus; species Protopterus annectens. The sequence continues at coordinate 175,366,248 of NC_056739.1, forward strand.
AAACAACCCAACTTACATCATGTTGGGGGGGGGGGGTTGCTATACCATAAGCATACCTCTCAGTCAGCTGTAATGTTACAGATCATCCCTGAAACTTGCCTCATATTTATGATCTGTCCCTCTGAAAGACTTTTTCTGGTAATTCTGAGTATTACAGTGAGTAAATAATGTCCCACTGTTCTAATTGTTCTGAAAATGTATGTAGACACAAAACATGTTCTATTAAACTTAATTTCATTGAATTAGAGTAATATTTTTTTTAAGTCATCGATTTTGGATATTTTTACCCTACCACACATTAGTTTTGACTTTGTCAAGAATTTTAGTGTTAATTGTACTAACAACAAGCTCTGTAAAACCCAATCAAAACTTACATATTTCAGTTCCCAGTGACTTTACTGGAACTAGTAACATGACTTACTTCAAAATAAATGCATCAATAAACAAATAGTGAAGTCCTAAATTCTTTGTTACTTACAGTGGGACTGGGGGTGGCGAGCTATCCACTATGGCAAGGTGCAACATTTTACTGGACATGAGAACTGCTTTTATTTATTTTTTTAATGTTCTCCCTACTGCACCCCCTGTCCTTCACAAAATTGAACACTGACTTTTAAATGAAAATGAGTAAGATTTTGTAATATGTGTGGGCAGAGAAATCTAAAATGAATGTAGAAACAGTACGTGTAGAGTGGAAAACTGGGACATATTAAGAAAGAATATAAAAAAAGCATGTACAACAGTGAGTATAATGGAATGTAGAATACTACCACGTAGAATAAAAATAAAAAGATAAATAAATAACTAAAACTGAACTGGAAGAAGCCAAACATTCTAAAGACTCTGGTCAAAAGGTGTGCTGAGCTTTCATGCTTTCACCAGTGGGTGGTCAGACAGCCAGACCAACAACAAAACAGATGTGGAACTCAAACATGTAGTAAGGCTGCCCTGGTAATGCCTAGCAGATGTGTCTTAGTGTATTAAACTCATCTCCATCCTCTGGAGGGGCTTGCGCCACATACTAAATGAGGTTAAGGGTCTGAATGAGCCCTGCAAAAGATCTTATCAGATGGGGCATTGACAAGGTGCAGCGGCGGTAATGTTGTCAGTGTTTGATACTCTGGTGCAGAGGAATAAAATCCTAACTGTGCTCCCGATAGCCTATGTATAACACTGTGGCATGAGCAATGCAGGCACTAGGTGGGTAAGGATGGGAGTGAATTGCTGCTGATGACTCATCCATCCTAGGGAAGAGGCGGGTAGTTGGTAGCCTAGGCTCAATACCATAGCAGCGCTAAGATCCAGACAAGCGCCATGCTGCGCGTGATGTGCCATTTAGTTAAAGGGCTGTACATGCATGTAAGCATGCGAGCAGTTGTTATAGAGCAGGGGTACATACCCCTGTAGTTGTTCTAGAGCAGGGGTACATGCCCCTGCAGTGCTATTACGATGCACCAGTATTCTCAACCTCCTCACTGACCAAGGACATAGGTTGGTTTGTGTCTGGTAGAGGGTAAGGTGGGTCTGATAGACCTAATAAATGAGGATAAGAGCTGTGAGCAGTTGATGGTCACTAGGTAAGGAAAAACTTAATAGTGTGGAATATATCCCCTGAGGAGTAACTCCTCTTTTTTTGTGTAGCCATTGCAGATAATAATATTAGCAAAGTAATAGGCTGAGATGTGGGGGAAGGTCAATCTGAAGTGGCGTGGAGTATTGAGGGAGCTGGGAGAGTGCCACCATCAATCAATTTATTCAATATTCATTGCCTTCCTCCACCTGCTTGTGGTAACTTGCTAAGGTCAGTCCAGTGAGCTCTTTTCTTACAGCTAAACCTATCAAAAAGAGCAGTGGGAGTTCCCTGATGACTGGCCACAGGTTCCCTAGTCAGTATCCATACCAGCTTGGGACTCTTCTGAAAAGAGGGCATTGAACTAATGGAACTAACCCACTCAACAAAGTGGGAATAAAACAAAGTAAATAAATAAAATGAACTAATGCCTGTATCCTTAAGGGTACATGGTACAACTACAACCTACTAGTTGTAGAAAGTATTAAAGTTAAGCCTGTTCCTTTAAGTATAGCTATAACTTAACTCACCTCTGTTCCATGTTCTGGGATGAAACTTTTAACTTGAACTGATTTTCCTGGAGCTGGGAATTGTGCTTCTCGAAGTCCCTGCATGAAAGGATATATCAAGGCAGTAGATTTCTGTCGTCTTTTTTCCACCTCATCCAAAATCTGAAATGAGAAGATACCATGTTGATCTCTTCACAACATAATAATACATTTGTAATTTGAATTCCATGTTACACATGCTACATCATTCCTACAGTTATGGAGTTTTCCTCAATGCAGCCTGTACCACTGTCCACATGTTTAGAAAACTAATGGAAAATGTCTTACTCCAGTTGCTATCAGCCTGTTAAAAAACTTATATCACCCTCCTTCATTTATCTCTGTTCCTGTCCAGCATACCTCTCAACCTCTTACTGCAGGAAATCTGGACAAAGCCGTAAAAATGTGTGTGTGGGGGGGGGGGGGGGCAAAGTCCCAGAAACGGGGAGAATTTTTAAATATTACTCTTGCAAACTTAGCAAGTTGATAGATTAACAGGCTTTGCATTAGGATGAATTTTCTGAAGGGTCTGAAGTCTGAAAATCAAATGTCTTTCATTATTTTCTGACTTCAGCCCTCAGTGATTTTCAAATGATTTCCCAGAAAACTGCAATTTTATAAAAACACATAAAAAATATGAGACAAAAATCTGGACATTCTGCAAAAATCTGGACAGCTGAGAGTTATGCTGTCCAGGCTAAGGTAAATGTAATTAGAACTTTTCTCATTGACTGACCAGTACCAGTACCCAATCCCAGAGTTCTGCATCCCAGCCAAATGGCTAACTATGGCAACTCTCTCCCCCACCCATTCTGAAACAGCGGTCACCTCCCTGCTGAACTAAAAACTGCAGTGGTTTCCTTCCTTTACAACTGTGGCAGCGGGGTAAAAGAGGGAATACAAGGTAATCCACAGCATTGCGACTCACTAATCCATATGGCATGCATCAGGAAAAGTCAGGCTCAGGTGAAACACATGGTTGGAAACAACCTGAAATCAAATCAAACTACTGACCTCTAACAATGACATTTAGATATAAAACATCTGCAAAGTCCCAATGTTTTGTTAACAAAGGAGAAACTAATAACTTAATACTTGCCTACACAATCACAAGAAAAAAAAACAGGATTACATTTAATATTCTAAAAGTTAGCTCTAGTCCCACCCACAGCAGCACAGCAACCCTTCAACATCTCTACTGCGTCACTGCATTGTTACAAGGGTTGTACTTGTACTTCTAATGCTGGATTTGTGCTGACAGCCCTCTCACTAGTCACCCCTGATATTCTTTCATGGTGTCCATTTTGTACCACTAGTGACCTGACACCATTAGATAAGTCTGGAAGAGGCACAATGCCCATCTGTGAGTCAGTGAACCAGGTTAAGGGACGAACTAGGAAATTACATTATATCTACACTATGTACCCAAACTCAGAGATTAGTCTATAACAGATATGCTACCTATTCTGTAAAACTAGTGACCTTCTTCAGGAATAACGTTATAAAAGGCATGTCAACTATTTGGGTGTTGTTGACCTTGTCTCATGTGTGAACTTGGGAGAAATAAGGTCTCCATTTGTGACATTGTGACTACTGTTAAGTGATGAGACTGAAAAGAGGCAAGGCAGCCCTTGTGACACCAGGAAACTGGCTCAGGGATACGCCAGGAAGAAGCACAACATTCATCTTTGCCACTGATAATCTAAGTTGAGGTATAACCATGGGGTAAGTATAGCGTGCACCTCTAAAACTGGTGACCTGACCCTGATCTTGCACAGTAGTATGGGAAAGTTCTGAATGCAACCTAATAATTTCATCATATGCTGCAAAGTACCAAAATATGCAATATCTGCAGACATTCTGAGCCTAACCCTCTTCAAAGCAGTGTGCTCACTTCTGTCAGCCAGCTGCATACCACTGTTTGTAGACTTTCCTCCTTCATGCTTTGCTTTGCACAAATGCAAATACTGATCACGGATAAATTCTACGGAAATATATAACTGTTGAGCATTGTTCTACTACAAATGGCCTGGTAAAAATAAACCAGGGATCCTATGAAACTTGTTTTGTAGACAGCAGAAAAGTGCAACAATTGAATTAGAAAACCATATAATTACAACACCCTATCTTGTGGTTTTACATATCCTGTATGGATCGTTTTGCACATATTTCTCTTGCATTCTTCTTTTCTCTTGAGCAGATCAGTGACCAGGATAAGCATTTTTAATATGTTTGGAAGTTACAGTTATATCAACAGAGATCTTTGTGTCTGAAATGTGTAGATGTATTAACCTGTGTGTGGTATTTCCTGTCCCAGTTCAAAGTATTGACAAGTAGTAATATTCTATGAGCCACTTCTGAAGAATGGATTCGATTTTCCAGTTTAAAGAAAGAAAAAAAAAAGTGGAATGGTGTGGTGTGTGTGTGTGTGTGTGTGTGTGTGTGTGTGTGTGTGTGTGTGTGTGTGTGTGTGTGTGTGTGTGTGTGTGTGTGGCCTATATCATATGAGTGAATCACACAAATTGCGAACGCTCATAATATCGAATGTGCCGTACCTCAAAGTGCTTTTTCTGAAATCGCGGTACAGTGAAGAATGAGATATTTGCCCTTTCCTCACTGTAGTGCAATCTCGGAGTTGGAATATATATTTAGCGGGGGTTTGGGGTTGCACATCCCCCACAAAAGGAAGTTCGAGTTCCCGTACATTCGATATTATGAGCATTCGCAATTTGTGCGATTCGCTCATATGATATAGACCCGTGTGTGTGTGTGTGTGTGTGTGTGTGTGTGTGTGTGTGTTTATGTGTGTGTTTGTGGTCATGTGTTTGTATGCGAGTGTGTATGTGCATGTTTATGTATGTGTGACTGTGCATGTATTTGTATGTGCGTCTGTGTGTGTATGTGTGTGCGCACGTGCGCACGCTCGTGCACGCATTCATTTAAAAATGTGTCCTCTTATTTTCCTTAAAGTATTAACACATTTTAAAATAATACTTAAGTACTGCTACTACTTTGCCATATGTAAACAAATTAAAATAAAGTAAAATAATTACATTTGAAGAAGTTAGTGTCACATGACCTGTTAAGTCATAGTGGCAGGAAAGGTGAGAGTCATCACATGATGAAAACTCTCCCATTGAAAGTAATCTCCCCAGGACCATCTCCCTGAATGGAGTAGTCCCCAAATGTTTTCACGATTGCTTGCTGCAATGGGACATTGCTACATGTGACTATTTTTTTCACGCTTGCAGGGTGTTTCTCTGTGGCTGTGTACTATGGAGTTATTCTATTTATGTAAGAAAAGGAGTGCAGGAAGGGAACAACCCCCACTTAAAATTCTTTCTCTCTTTATTTTTCATTTAATACAGATTTTTGCAAAGTGACCACTGTCTAGCTTGCATTGGCTCAAATGATCCTGTCCCACGTGAACTTCTACATATTCGCAAAAGAAGCAACGGCACAAAGACAAATTCTAGAAATCTAAACTTCCACTCGAACTTACAGAGAACCTACTGGTGGGGATAGATACTGCTCTTAAAGACTTCCTTTCCTATGGAAGAGACTCTCCCTTTATATAAAATAATGTAGCTCCCTGGCCCTTCTCAAACAACCAGAATAATGGATGGCTAGCCATAAAAACACCTCGGGGTTGGCCTCACAATGCCTTGTGGAAAGGGGTAACATAGTGGGAAGTTTATAGGCTAGGCCACAAACAATCCATGTAGAGTAACTATCTACTAATAACAGATGAACCATTAAGGCTTGCTAGGGTAGACTTCCGTTTTGCAAAAAAAAACTGTTTTGATGTTGTTATTAACAGGTTTAGTAAGTATGTTTTTGATTATTTTAAATCACTAGGTGTACAGTCAATGGTTGTGCACTGACCTCTCGGAGGACATACATAAAAATTACCTTTTCTACCTGAGAAAACTATTCAAAGAAAAGACCCTCCATCAAAGTGAACCATTAAGGCCCAATAACATTAAAAAAGGGATTTACATAAAGCTCGGTTCTAGCACGACTCGTCTATAATTTTTATGAACTGATTACGTGGCCAATTAGAAGCACTGTTATTCTTTCTATATACTGCTAACATAATATTCCTTCAAACTGACAGATAAATTAATGAAATATTCTGAAAAGGACTCCGCCATACATCTTGTAAAAATGTTCTGCTCTTTTAAACAGAACTCAGGATAAGGTTACTTGAAATCCATTTTAATTTGGAAAAAAATATTTAGCGGACATAAGCGATGGCAGCTCTGTGACTACATACCAAATGGTAATGCATGGCAACAGTTTATCTCTTCAGATGTGGAACTATATTATTCCATCTATCATGCAAGGCTCACATCTAAAACAGGCATCAATGAAAACTAAGGGGCAACTGGAACAACTGATTCCTAAGTAGCACCATCTTCACACCCTGAAATTAAGTCTGCAATCTGAAATGGTGCATTTATTTTTCACCTGAAATACTAAGTGCTAGGGAGAGCATTTTCCACAAACATCATCATCATCATCTCCTTTCGGCGTATCCCAGTTAGGGGTCGCCACAGCGGATCACAGGTCTGCTCATGATTGGCAGTGGAGTTTTACAGTGTTGAGTTGCCTTCCACATAAGGCACACACACAAAACTGGAGCACCCGGAGGAAACCCACATGACCACAGGGAGGACATGCAGATTCCGCACAGAAGACCCCCCAGCCGAGAATCGAACCGGAGAACCTCTTGCTGTGAAACAGCAATGCTAACTGGAAAGATTAATCCACATTCTAATAGAAATTACCACTTCTTCATCCAGTAAAGTGCCTGGAATATGACTGTCATTTTATTTTTGTTTATTTGCTGGGGGAGTGATCACAGTAGACTACTTGCAGGCATAGCCATCACACCATTTGTACTAAGGCTAATTACTTTACATTGGAAAAGCACTGGCATTTTCTCACCAAGTTCTCTTTCACTTTTCAAAGACAATTTCTGCCCACCTTTAACAAGGACTTTAAAGAAAAAAACATCCGTTAGGTCACTCACCTTGGGTGGACAGACCATATCCTGGTCATAAGGCAAACAATGGAGAGTGTGAGGTAAACATACTTGTACACATCTAATCATGTGAGGACCATGTGCAACTGCATTATCTTAAAGAGTACAGATCTATAGGATACAATCTCACAACAAAACAATACTGTATTTTAAATCCTTCTCATTTGTAACAGAAAAAGGAAAGTACAAACCACTAACAGTAAATAACAGGAATATGAGCACATTAACAGAGAAGTACGTATCATCAGGATGGAAATAAAGTTGTGAAAGTTCAACAGGAGACAATGAGGTCACTGACAGAGAGGTAGGTACTCTCTAGCTGGCACTGAGGATGGTTATGGTCCATGGTTCAGATTACTCCACAGTAGCAGACATATCATTGGTTCTAAAATGTTACCAGAGCAGCTCTGCACATTCAAAGCATTTACCTAAGTTTATGGGTAATGTAGTCCATAACAGGTGTTAGAACTATCACTATGTATCTTAGGTATGGCTATGGTCCAAGTTTCCGAGCATGATTAGATCGGGTATGGGGGGTACATTCTGGCAGAAAGTTATTGGGTCAATTGGAGGGAGTAGCACCTTAATCCCCCCTTCAGACTACATTTCCATTTGGTAGGTAACATATACATGCTAAAAATTCTGAAGCTTTTAGCCAAAATATATGCATGCATTTCAACTGAAGAACTGCAAGAAAAAATATACATGGGACTATTTAGCATAACTGCAGACTAACACTTTTGCCAAATGATCACACAGGAAGCTTGCTTTTTTCTAATAACATGAATATTTTGCTTTTCTCTACAAAATAAAAAAACAGCATCAAAAACTGGCAGAAGAATTAAAATATGCATCTTGTACTTCAGAAACAACAAATTACCTACTGTTCTTACAGTTAAATATCTTAATTTCCAAATGTAAACTTACAAAGGTAAGGCATCTAGGTCTAAGGAGGCCATTGTTCCACTGTGCACATCAGTCCAATTATTCAGTGCAATGCCCCCTCTGGTATGTACCTAACCAGGAACATCCAAACAACTGGAACATCAGCAGAGGATCCTCAGTAAAAGAATACAGGGCATAAATAACATGTCCTTTGCAGACCACCTGAAAGCCCTATCCCTGAATTATGTCTCCTACAGGCTACTGAAGGCAGATCTATGTCTGGCATACAAGGCAACTTCATACCCCACTCTAATGGACCTCTTTCACATCCAAAAAACAAACAGCAACAGAATTACCTGTTCTAAAGACTTAAACATTGCCTATCATATAAACAGGACCTTCTGCAGAGACAGGTATGTATCCCAGGGACTAGCCCTTCTCTGGATGGGCTCCCCAGCCATGTGAAGCAAAGTTCCTCCCTAGCCCAATTTGACTGTAACTTGGGCAACTGGAAGGGGAAATGGAAATTCATCCCTGGTTTGGCATCTATGTCTCTAATGGATACAGTAAATAATTCAGCTCCTAGGCCCCTGAGTATACATGTTTCACATCCCAAGCCTCTGCTTACACTACTAAGGGTACCAGAACTTCTCAGGGATTTGGGATTGATGGCTAGGCTTAAAAAGTCCCAGTGGTCATTATCCTAGTATATGCTCGTCATTTCTCTCAAAGCTTAATTCCTCACTATTATACGATTTTGTCAGTTTTGTTTATGCAGTCTGTTCCATTATGTTATATGTAATGTCTACAATCAAGCTTATCCTGCATGCCTTGCATACCTATATGTACTATTAGAATGTACTTTATTGTATTGTAATTGTATTGTATTAATTTTACTTGATGGAGTTTTCTCCTCAGGCCTCCACTGAAAATGGGCTCTGATTGGACCAGAGGACTATCCCGGTAAACAATTGTCAATAAATAAAGAATACCAGAAAGGCTCATCCAGACTCTGCTACACTTTGCTGTGAAGGAAAGGTTAGTTTGTTTTTATTTTTTTATATTACTGTATTGCCTTTCTATATTTTGAATACTGTAGTTTGCTTTCTTTACCTTGTGTTTTGCTTGCATTCTGTTTTAACAGCATATTAAAACTTCAAAAGAGACCACAGCTCTCTCTGTTCTGAGTCAGGCAGAATTTTTTCCCGCCCTGCCACCCATTTAAGTTGTCTTGTTAAATACCACTGTCTTTCTAGTTGCCCGCCTCTTATTTTAATTTGACTATATATCTCATTTCTCTCTACTTTCACTGGCTTATGTGAGTAATCACAAAATCATCATTTTTGAAATCCCACCCCTTCAATTATTTAAATTTATTGGCCATCCTACAGTATTTCATAGTACCAAAATACAAAAGTGACCACCCCTTTCAATCCATCTTGCTGTTTTAAAAATAGTAACTCTCCACTAAACCTTAACTTTTTAAACAAGTAAAACTCAAGTTACCTACTTTCACATCTAACTTCTCTAGTGCACACTGCAGTGCATTCTTTTCAACCTTTAAGCATCCCTGTGACTAGCACTTTCTCTAATTCCTGCTGGAAAGCACTAGGAAGCCTTAAACTCATACAAACACTGAACTCTCCTTGTTAACAAGGAGAAATTAATAGTAGGCACTAAACAGCCTATAATTGCAAAGTACCTTGCTAAGGAAACAGCTCCTATACTTTACAAAGAAAAAAAAAGCCCCAAACCAGGCATGTCCAAGGGTCAGCTTCCGGTGATTTCTCCTGTCCACCTGGTGAATCTGGGCATACTGGGGCAATGCAGCAATTGCCTCATGTACACAGACAACCCTCTCCTCCTACCACCCAACAGTACAACCTGTGAGAGATGCACTTACATAGCCAAAATGGAAGCAAAGCTCTCTCCACCCAAGATTGTGCTAAACAGTCAAGAGGAGAAGGTTAACACCCACACTACACCTCAAGCAACACATAGCCCTTCTAAACCCTTCTAAACCCGCACCACCAACACCCACATATAGCAACACTAAATCCACATATGCAGAGGTCCTTAACTGTAACCTGCCCAAGCAACAAAGACCTCTGAAGCTGAAACGCAAACAAACACCAATCACAACCAATGTGTCACATAGTTCACAACACCAGTGTGCCACCCAGCAACAGCCCCTAAGGCAAGACAATGTACCTAACACTTTAGTCATAGGTGACTCTATAGTCCGGCACACTGATGTCCCTTTCACTAGGTTGAATAAGGAGAAAATTACAGTCAGCTGCCTGTCGGGTGCAAGGATCCGCCACATAATGCATGCACTCAAGTCACTCCACAACAAGTACAAATATAACTTTGTCATTGTCCATGTTGGAGTGAATGACTTGAGAAGTACCTCCCTGGACTACATGAAAAGAGACATGGAAGAGCTCTCGGATCATGTGGCCCAGGCAGGTATGACCCTAGGCCTGAGTAGCATCCTGCCTTCGCCCAGAATGATACCACAATATAAGGATAAAATGATTGACTTCAACAATTGGCTAAGCTTATGGTGTCATTCAAAGGGGATCCAGTATCTGTCTGCCTGGGATGACATGATTGACAGACCATGATGCTTTTCCAGAGATGGTCTGCACCTGTCGCCCCTGGGATTCAGGTTACTGGCTAAGGCTCTTGCCACCCCTATAGTGCCTTTTTTAGGCAAACTTCAAAGGACAAAACCACCACCGTAACAGGTACAAGCATGCAAAATCTGAAGGTAATGCTACTCAATGCTAGAAGTCTAAACCTCAAAATGCACTCTCTCGAGGCACTCCTAAAAATGGAGAACATTGATATTTGTGCAGTAACTGAGACCTGGTTCAAGTGTCCAGAGAGCACCGCTGCAATACCAGGCTACAACTCTTACCACACTTTTCGGCCACCAAACCAGGACCGAAACACTAAAGGTGGAGGAGTGTCAATATTCACCAAGGATATTCACACCACCAGGCTAGTTGGCCAACACAATGTGTCTGAAATTCTCCAAGTGCAACTAACACTAGGTAAGACTGCAATCCAAATTGTAGCTTGCTACAGATCCCCCACCATACACCAAGATTCTCACTACACCTTTCTAAACATACTGGAAAATATTAAGATAGAACCAAACACCCTAATACTGGGTGATTTTAACTACCCTGCCATTAACTGGGAAAACTACTCATGTCCCAACACCTTTGCGAACGGTTCTTGGAATTCATAAATTCCAACGCCCTGGATCAACTAATCCATAGTCCCACCAGGGCTCCAATATCCTAGACCTGGTCATTACCAACATGGGAAATCAATGCTCCATACCTATGGTCACCCCTCGTTAGTCAGGTCTGACCATAAGCTAATCACCCTTAACATCCACATCCCACCTCCACCCCCAGTAAAGAAACCACCATAAAAACTTCTCCAAAGCCAACTTCATGCTACTCAAGTCAGAAGTGACAAACTTCATGACACCCATGCAGACGGGAACTGAAAGTTCAACTGCTGAATCCTACACTAAGGCACTGCACGAGCACATCCACTCATGCATGAATCGTGCCATCCCAAATAGAACCAAAATGCTCTCATCCAAAAAGGAAGCCAATCTGGTGGTCCCCTGCCATAAACAAACTTTACAACAAAAGGAAGAAACTTTTGCAGAAAAGAGGAAAATCCCAGGATGCAAAAAACTCCCTTACTAGCCTCAGTAAGAAACTGAGATGCCTCATAAAATCCTCCAAAGCTAGTTACGAAAATAAAATTGCCAAAGATTCCAAAGACAACCACAAAGCATTCTATAACTATGTCAAGAATCTAAATGGCAATGCTCAGATCTGCTCTGAGCTAAAACAGAATGGCATTAAATATACTGATCCGAAGGATATTGCCAATATCCTGGCAGATCGATTCAGTGCCAACTTTACCCCCCTCTCACCCCCTAAATGGCCCATCTCAATACCAGAAGATTGCCAAATTCCAGTAATAACGGCCACACAGGTACAAAACGCACTCTCTAAAGCCAAGAATACAGCATCCATGGGACCAGATGACATCCCTGGCTGTGTACTACATGAACTACAATATGAACTGGCACCTCACCTAAGTGTCATGTTTAATCATAGCCTCACCTCAGGTTTCGTGCCCACTGAGTAGCACAGAGCTACAGTTATCCCAATCCTCAAGGGGGGATCCACCTTGGATCCCGGAAACTACCGTCCCATCAGTCTGACAAGCCTTATCTGCAAGGCCATGGAGCGTATTATCATGGAACTTATAAACAAAGACATTGGCAACCTTCAAACACTAGACCCCACCCAGTTTGGGTTTGTGAAGGGCCGATCTTGTCTCCTGAACCTGATTGACTTCTTTGAATCAGTCTCCAGAGCCACGGACAAGGGTAAGGTGGTCCACACAGCCTATCTAGACCTTGCCAAGGCCTTTGACACCATCCCCCACTCTGGAATCATAGATAAACTTACTAAGTTGGGCATTAATCCCTATGTCACCCAATGGGTTGCTAAATGACTTACTGATAGAACCCACACTGTAAACGTAGCCGACTCGAAATCCAGCTCCAGACAAGTGACAAGTGGAGTACCTCAGGGTTCAGTCCTGGGACCGCTCTTGTTTGGCATCTACTTCTCTGAAGTGCAGGTCAACACTAAGGGACTCTGGCTAACAAATTTTGCAGATGACTGCAAACTGGGAGCCATTATTGAATCCCCAAATGATGTGGATACTCTACAAAAGGGCCTTACAGAAACAGATGCTTGGTGCCAGAGCCATGGGCTCAAGCTCAATGCCAAGAAATGTATTGTTATCCCCTTTGGGAAAAAACATGTATCCATGAATTACCATATAGGTGGCAGTACACTAAACACAGAAAGTGTGATAAGAGACTTAGGGACACAGGTGGACAGTGGTCTCACCTTCAATAACCACATCGCCACAACAGTCAGGAAATCCTTCTATGTGGCACACCTCATCACAAAGGGCTTTTCATCCAGAAAAAAGGAGGTCATTGTCCCACTGTACTCATCCCTAATTAGACCCATTATAGAATACAATGCCCCATTTGGTATGTACCTCTCAAGACATCTGCAACAACTGAAAAGGCCTCAGAAATACCTCACTAAAAGAATCACAGGCCTAAAGCAGATGCCCTACGCTGACCGCCTTAAAAAACTCCAGCTATACTCTGTCGCATATCGTCTACTCAGAGGCGATCTCTGCTTAACATACAAGGCCATGTCAAACCCAGAGCTGTTGGACATGCTACACTTAAAGAAATCCCAATCCCTCAGAGCTACACGCTCCAGGGATCTAAACCTTGTCATCACAATAAACAAAACATGCTGGAGGAATAGGTTCCTGACCCAGAGACTCCCCAGACTCTGGAATAGATTGCCCATACATGTAAAGCAGAGTGCCTCTTTGGACCTCTTCAAGAGGAACCTTGACGATTGGATGGGAGAAAGGAAATTCACCCCAGGGATCACGTCAGTTGCCCTGCTAGACAGGGGTCCAGGAAAGTAAATAATGTGGGAAGAAATAGCCAGGGAATTGTTATGGCTAGGCTTGTATAGACCCTAGGGCTGATAGCCTAGTACCAACCTATGAACCTATGAATAAATAAATAAATAACCTAAGAGTGGAATTACCATATTTATGAAGTCATCTATGTGATGACCTCACTACTGTGGAAATGACCTGCCACCAACTTGCACCCTTACATCAGTCTACAATACATTTTGTTTGTGGATCCAATTACAGCAGAACCACCTCCAAGGGCTATAGAAAGTCAACATACTTTTTTAACACATCTTAGATCAGTCCAAAAGGCATTTGTCTAGAATTTGTCACCATGGGCCCATATTTACCTGACCTTCACTGCACTAGACACACTTTTTATCAGAGTGAGGAGTAATAGCTTTAAGTTACACATTTACATATTTTTCATTATTTTACAACAGGTTCCATTCAGGTGACTAAATCTGCTTTAGAAAAGGACCTAGGTCATAGAAAAAAAATAACTTGAAGTCTTTAACATTACATATAACATATACTTTAAAAAGCAGGTATAAAATATTATTCACAAAAAACTGATAACCTTATTACAGCAAACTACCAATATAAGTAAGTGTAGTATGCATGCAGTGTTTGCACAACTGAAAGGATATACTTCTTTTAAGTTCTCTTAATAAATAGCTGTCTGAGTACTTTTGTATTAACATTTGCAAGCAGCTATGTTACTATGCTGTATGTTTGCCCAAAGAGCTTGGGTATAACTGAAATATGTCTTTTGTGATCAGTGCACTTATTAGGTTTCCTAAAAGTGAATAAATATAACTTTGCATGTTCCTTTTTAAAAATTGTTTAAATATAATAAAACCAGTCAATTTACTATAATATAATTAAATATAGCATTCTATTACCCCAGTAAATATGCTAATAAAAAATAAACAAATGAAATTGTAAAACAGTAAAAATAATGAAAAGTAAATGAACAGCTTCCACTAGGAATTGAACTCAGGACCTTCTACGTATGAAGCAGATGTAGTAACCACTACAATATTACCTTCGCATAACCTATTACTACAAGTTCAATGTCTTATAAGAGCTTTTAATTTTAAAAGGCTACTGATACACAGGTTGTCATTCAGTCCTGGCCAGTACATGGAATTCAGTCTCAACTGCCATGCGAGTTCCAATTTTTCTAATAGGTAGGGTAACGCCCCCCCCACGAATTCTAGGTACCACACATTCCAATATAATGAACTTAAATTCATGTTGTGGAAACCCTGTAATATGTCTCACTAAGGGGTTGGGAGGGTGGCCTAATGGTTAAGGTGTTTGCCTTACAAACACAAAGTGCAAGGTTTGAGTCTCACAAGGGATAATTGGCTAGGCTTAACATGGCTTGCAAGGGCAGTTAGCTTAGTACTAACCTATGAACCTATGAACCTATTCCCTTCCCAGCCATCTCGTATGTGTCTAAGATGTTCACTAATTCAGGTTTTAAATTTTCTTTCAGTCTTGCCCACGTAGGAACATGGGCAGGAAACACAAATAGCACAATAAACGACCCTCTCTGTAGAACATGTAAATTTGCCTTTAACCCAGATATTTGTTCCGTTAATCTCCACACCTTTGTCTGTTTCAATAATGTTACAAAATTTACACCGACCACATCTGTGCATAAGACTGCTGTCCTTTCTGTGTCTCGAATATATTTTTTAAGTAATGTCCTTTCTAGTATACACAAATGGGAGCCTCTCCTAAAATGTCCTTCATAACTTTATCATTCCTAATAAACTCACAGTTTTTAGTCAAAATATTCTTTATGTAATTTGCTTCCCTATTAAATGTTAAAAAACTATTGTCGTAGGACTTCGATATAGCTGATACACATATTGTGGTTTCACTGTTATTATTAATAGTGTTGAATCCTGTAGTTGTTAAACAGACATTTTCTAATGCTTGTACTACATTAGTGTTTTTCATATTTAAAATAGGGGCAAAATGCCCAGACCTTCTCTTACTGTTCACTTCATTAGCAATTTGGTCTATTAACAAACTTGGATAACCTCTCTTGAGAAACATTTGTTTCAGCAAATGACACTCCCCAATGTACGTCTCCCGTACAGTTGTCATACGGGCAGCACGGACAAACTGCCCCTTTACAACTGCCCGTTTCTGTTTGAATGAGTGACAACTACTAAATTACAAAAAACTATTGGAGTATGTATTTTTATGGAAAATCTTTGCTAGAAACCTATTCCCAACATCCTTCGTTAAAAGGACGTCCAAGTATGCTATACTCGTATCATTTATTGAATACGTGAATTTTAGAAAACTAGTTGTGGTGTTAATATATTCCAGGAAAGCATTCGATGTATCTCTAGGTCCTTTCCACAATATAAACATATCATCCAAATAACGCATGTATGTCTTACAAAATTGAAAATATTCACGTCTTTAAATATTGTTTTTCCCACTCAAGCATGACAATATTGGCATATAGGCCCCCACAAGCGGAGCCCATTGCCACTCCCTCTTTCTGAAGGAAATATTGTCCTTCAAATAATATGAAGTTGTTCCTTAATATTAAATCCAGCATCTGTTCAAAAAGATTAACCCTGTCCTGTGCTAGATTTTTAGAATGGAGATATTCACAAAACCACTGTGAACCAATGTCATGTGGTATCACACTGTACAGGTTAACCACCTCAATAGTGACCAACAGGTATTCTTTACTATAACTGATGTCATTCATTTTCCTTAGAAAGTCCCATAAATCTATACAGACACTAGGCTCATCCCATACAAGTTTACTTAATTCTTTGTCCAAATACTTTGCCAAGGGGTAGGTAATAGAGCCTCTGGCGTCCACAATAGGCCGCATAGGTGGTTGGTACATATCCTTATGTATTTTTGGAATACCAAAAATACATGGGATAGTGGGAAAATCTATCGTGAGGTAGTGCAACTCATTAATAGTGATTAAACCATCAATAAACATGTCTTGGATGAAACCTTTAATTCTCCTATAAGCTACATTCTTTTCATTCAAGGAGCTCCTAGTGTATGTATCAGTGTTCAAGGTCTCAAGCATCTTGTTATATAATCCACTTTATTCATAATTACTACCCCCCCCCCCCTTTGTCTGGTTTCATTATTCTCACTCCATTGTTATGGAGCAGGAATTCAAGCTCAAAAGTCTCTTCCAAATTCAAGTTCATATGTATCCTATTCCCATTCCAGACTCTTTTGTGTAACTCTCTTAAATTGAGTTCACACACTCTTTCATAAAAAATTAAGGTGTAGTGTAGTAGTGGATTATATGTGCTTGAAATCCTGAAAGGGTCACTAACTGATTCAATTTTTTTAAACAGAACATTTAAATTTAATTTCCTGATATAAAGCTTTAAGTCCATTAATGTATGGACTAAATCAAAAAATCTATCAGGAACAAAAGTAAATCCTTTTACAAAAATGTCACACATAGTTTCATTCAAAATCAAGTCTGAAAAATTGTACACTTTGAAATCATTCTCTGAATTGTTACATAATTTTAATGGTGGTAAGGCATAATGCCCCCCTCCATTGTTCTCAGATATTAATGTCACTACTAAAGCAAGCTATGACAGACTGTGACTGGTGTTCATCCAGTAAGTCAAAGTACACCTCCTTACGTGAGGTTTGAACAGCTCACTGCATTTAAAGGGAACTCCCACCCGAAAAGGAATATATATTTTTCATCATACCTTGATATTCTGTACATGACTGAAGTATCACAAACATTCTTAAAACCCCAGGTGTCTCTCATGGGAACAGTCATAAACCCCAGGTGTCTCTCATGGGAACAGTCATAAACCCCAGGTGTCTCATGGGAACAGTCATAAACCCCAGGTGTCTCTCATGGGAACAGTCATAAACCCCAGGTGTCTCTCATGAGAACAGTCATAAAACCCAGGTGTCTCTCATGGGAATAGTCATAAACCCCAGGTGTCTCTCATGGGAACAGTCATAAACCCCAGGTGTCTCTCATGGAAACAGTCATAAACCCCAGGTGTCTCTCATGGGAACAGTCATATACCCCAGGTGTCTCTCATGGGAACAGTCATAAACCCCAGGTGTCTCCCATGGGAACAGTCATATAAATGTGATTGTATTTTTTCTATTTGTCCTCCTTCTACAATATAGTATGGGGCTCTATAATATGTCACACAGTAGACATTATAAATGAGTTTTCCCCCTCTGTTTAGCTAGTGTCACAAGCTTCTTAGGTGGTTTAAGATACCAGTATTTGGGTTTCTTTGCAACTAAAAGAAACTAATCCATGATTACCGACAACTGGTAAAACCTTTCATACATAACTTACATGTCATTCAGTACAAATTACATGAAAAATCAGGGTTTTGTTGCTGTAGTCCTGATAACATTGAGTTGCCCTGACACAGAAGCAATTTTCGAGGGTAATAAACTTTTAATTTCTAATTATACCCTCGATAGCAGAGCTTTTGCTAACTGTATATATAAAAATTGGGGCCTCAGATAGATCTATCTTGGAAAAAATAGGGGTGGAACCCTGTATTATTTGTAAGAAAGATAAAGCAATCAAAACTTCTTTAGAACAGAACAAGAGTATGGTGGATGGTAAAAAGAAGTGCTTAGTGGGAATGTTTAATTGTCGGTGCTGCTCCCAATACTCAAGTATTAATACATGTGATAGATTTTGTATTGGATGTGAAGCATTCAAGATCAACAGGTATTTTTCCTGCAATTCCAAGCAGGTAGTTTACTTAGCAAAGTGCCATTTTTGTTCAGTGTTCTATATTGGTAAGATTTCTAGAAAGTTAAAAGAATGCATATGTGCATTTGTTAGATATAAAGAAGGGGGGAGTTACAAATGCTTTGTTTAAACATGCCAACATTTTTAATGCACATTACTTTGGATTTTTTTGTTATAGAACAAGTAATGAGTGATCCGCGGGAATGTATAAAATGAGCATTTAGAAAAATGCTAATTGAAATGGCAACTTAGATTGGATGCCGTGAATTATCCTGGGTTAAATGAGACTTGTTCGATCAATTCAGTTTTGAAATTGAAATACTATGATGCTTGTTGAATTTTATTTGCTTGACTGATTCTTTGTATTGTGTGGACAGTGTTATCACATGGTTTTTAACTCAAATGTATTTAAATGGCTTTTAAATATGAAAGTTTAGTTCTGATGAAGTTCCACAAAAAATAAGGAATGAAAGCGCTTAACTTTTAATAAAGTATTTTTGAAATTTAGCCGTTGCCACTGCTGCACCTCAGCAGTTTTTATTTTATTTGTTAGTTTTATATTTGGGGTCACAGTTTTCGAATGTGACAGAGGTAGCCAAAATAATTACAATATGGTAACTGATAGATCAGGCCAATACTGTGATAAAGACTTATGACCTGCTATTACATAATGAAAAGAAATTACTAAATGACAATAAATAAAGCAAAAAGGTACTATGATATAGTCCAAGAGCCATGTTTCAAAAACTAGAAGGAAGACGTGCAAATATAGTGCAGATACTTACAAAGCAAAAGGAGTATACAGGAACACAGTAGTGGCCCCAGGAATAGCCAGCAAACACAGCAGTGGCCCCAGGAAACACACCATTAATATATATGGCTGCCACTGGGGATTATGCATTTAGAAAAACAGATTAAGGCAGAGGACATAGAAAGGGGGTTATTTTTAGCACTGTTGTGTCATGATTGGTACTTAAGCATAATGGAAGTGGCCAGGCACTATACAGCTGAACAACATGAGACAATAACCCTGCTGTGCTTATTACATGGCGCTTTTAGGAAATCAGATAACTTCTACATCACATTGCTGGCTCAGTCAGAACCTTCTCCGGTAACCGTCACTACTGTGTTTTCACATTTAAAAGATATGAGGTTTGCACCAGCCTTGTCATGAAGTAGTTTGCAGTGACAATGTCTACAGCATGGGGTTCACTAGGAAATGTCTCAAAGTGCCTGCAGATGTTAAATACTAAGGACATGTGCAGATGTCAGTCTTATGTAAGGCAGGTTTTATAAACAAGTGCTTGGAGGCAGACACATGACTGCACTGCTATCCACACAGTAGGACTGTAATTTTAATAGACTAATCACTAAGGGGAAGCGCGAAGATTTGTGCTGCAGGGATAAATAACGGCAGCATAACTATACATCAAAACATGGTTCATTTACTATGTGAAATACTGTCCTGTACTAGAGATAATGTGTTTTGATGGCAGCTGCTCTGGTTGGGAATTTAACTCTCCCCAACCTCTTTTTTTTTGCATTTATGACACCCACTTATCAATTTAATAGCCTTGATGTAGCTTATTTTGATGAGTAATATCTTGATAGGTAGGCATATATCCATAAAGAACATTTGTATGCTTGAACCTGTTTCATTTTCCTAGTAGATAAACAGTGATTGGGGAACCGTCTGTAATTTTTTCAGTCCTAATACTGAAATGAAATAAAAAAGATTGCAAATAAAACTGTGTTAAACTCACCTTTTCAAACATTGCAAAACATCCAAGACAACTGATAATGCAGTATACTTCTGGAAGGCGTGCACCACTGCCATGTGGCTGTAAGAAATAAAACATTAGAGAAATAAAAATCATGCAAGACATAATCCTTTTCTACATTATTTGTTTCCCTATCAGGTGATCCTTTCACCACTTGGATCTTTACATCTGCCGAAACAGTAAGCTTAGTAAAAGAGAACGAAACATTACACTGAAGTACACAAATAAATGCAAACTCGTTTTTTCACACCACCAGTTTCTCAACTTCAAGGCTTCATTATGTACAAAATTAAATGTTAGCATTTCAGCCACATACACCAAGCAAAGTCTTCTACAGCTGCATATTTTTAAAGGCTTAATATAAAACAGTTCAGTTAAAGAAATATTACACAAATACACTGCAAGCAGGGCATTCTTTTAGATTCCACACATAACAGTGTGTCATCTCTGAAGAGCAAAATGTGTCCAACAAATGCAGAAATATATTAATCTGATTATGCTTTGTACCTGGATTTTGTGACAAGCAGAGTTTGCAGACAGCATGGAGTTAGTCATGTCACTACGACCAGAGGCAAGGTAATTTTCTACTTCTTTAATCAGTCATTGCTACATCTGGCACAAATGCCTTCCCTTTGAGAATGGTGCTGAACAGGTTGCTTTTTGTATACCTCAGTGGTCTTCCATCTTTTCAACTTTCTGCTGTTAAGTGTGGGCACCATTCCACACAGGGTATGTGTGTGGATAAACAATGACTATGCTATGTCCACCATGTATGCCATTCTTCTAGAAGGCATGGGGACGACCATAATTCAGTAGCTGGCATCAGCCAATTCCCATGTCTGCCAACATGATAGCAAATTAGGAAGGGCTACTGCACCAGCTGTTTAACAATATAACTATGAGCTTGATTCCAGCAGTATTACTGGGCTGGAATATATGAGATTTGGGTGCTAAGCCTATGGTAACAGGCATGGAAGACAGTGGACGGGAGTCAGAATATTTACTCTTAAGATGTCCTCTCTGCAGTCAGAAAGGGAGAGGTAATACTAAAGCATCTTCAGAGATCATTCTCTCTTTCTCTCATATATATATATATATATATATATATATATATATATATATATATATATATATATACGCACACATCTCCTCCCCTAAACCCACACACAAATACTTAGTGGAGTTGATAACAGCATTTGTAAAAAGTTGAGTGACCAGATAACCAAATGTTGTTTACAGTATCATTCCTCGCAGACCATACAAGCATGCATACTTACAAAGAATCCAAGAAGAAAACATTTATCATTCCAGGTAATCTTTTAATGTGAGAACAGTTTTAAATTCTGAGACTTGTTAATGCAATTACTAGAATAATGAAAAATGAACGCATAAAAATGAGTCTTACATTTAGTAAGTTTGAGATTGCTGTGTTCCAGAATATTCCCCTTCCTCTAAGATATAACAATATCTTGCAATCAGTCACAGTGGGGGTACAGTGGTATGTAGAATAGTATTTGTTGACATTCACTGCTATCCTTAAGTTTTATTGTGTTGTCCCCCCCCCCACCCACACACACACACAATTCCAGAATTTGCAATTACAGGTTTAAGAATTGCAGCAGAAAGCCCTTTCAAAACAGCTGGCTATCAGGAGAATTTATTCAAGTAGTTTTTCAGAGGAGACAAGTAGAGTTGAAGAGTACTTTAGATGGGTCAGTGGCTTCTGATGCGGACTTCCGTGGCTGCTCAAAGTACTGATGTAATTTAAGGGGGAATCCACATGGAAACCACAGAATAGAACTGAGACTGAACTGATCTGGAAAAGTAGAATGTTGTGAACATGCTTTTTGCTGCTGGCCCCTCTGTGAGTAATAATTACAACAAACCATTTATCTGTGCACTGCAGTTGGTAACAATACCATACTGTGCCCTGTGTTATGTGCAAGGTAAATATTACCAGCTCTTCTCACTTCTTGGCATTGTGCTATACATTACATTTTACAGCTGTACTTTTATTTCTGTTGTACCTTAGGCTAAAGTTCTAGCTGAAACACATCTAAAGGGCTTACAAGCCTAATTATCAAATACATAAATGCATGCAAAGAAAGACAAGTACAACTGAAAAGCTTACTGACTTTCTATTTCTATTTCTCAGTCAATATTTTACTCTATTTTTTTATTATTACATTCAAAAGATTTTACTTTCATAATCTTTTCATCATCCACTTACTGGACATTGTACACGTCATTTCTTCATTTATGCCAACATTATGCATTCAGCCCTTAAGTTAATATACCCTGAAGGCAAAACCACAAAACCCTAATATTTTAAACCCTCAAACCCTCTAAACTGGCAGCCAGTCTCACAGAAAGGCCACCTGCCTTACATATGTCACTAAACAACAATGCACTTACACCCTTTCCTATTTTTTGAGCCCCCGGACAATCTATGACTTTGAAAGTTACAAATACCTGCATATAGAGTATGATATGATGTCTAATGATTTTTTAACTTCCACTGTGCCAATTCATATGAGTTTTGTGTGTGTGTGTGTGTGTGTGTGTGTGTGTGTGTGTGTGTGTGTGTGTGTGTGTGTGTGTGTGTATCTGTGTGTGTGTGTCTGTGTATGTGTAGATAACATGACTTCCTACTTCTGAGGGGTGCACTGTCTATACTGCATCCACAAGCATCATATTATGCGATAATGTTATAGAGGAAATGTGTGACCATGTTAGGGCAAAGCTCATCGGATCATCTTAAGTGCAGCCTAGTTCTTACACACTGATACCTACCTTAATCCCAGAAGAATCAGGTCAGGGAGAAGGAAGGGAGATCACCTTGACAAGTCAGCATTTACATACAAACAGAATATATTATGGTAGTTATACAACACTGTGAAATACGGAGTATGCAGTGGTGTTTCAGTCATCATGTTAATGCAATGATGTTTTACCTATCATGAGGATGCATACCTAGAAAAATAACTTTTGGTTATGTCATCTGAAAGTCCACAAAAGCACATAAAACATATTTTAATAAATACCATTTACAAAACTAGGACAAGGCTTGCAGTAGCTTGCCTTCCCAAGGGAAATATTCCCAAAGGGCTATTATTCCAATACAGTGGCCAAACTACAATTAACTTTTCAAGCAAGTCTGCCAGGGGAAGAGGCAGGTAGTGTGGCTATGCTGCCTGTGTGTTCTGATTTCAGGAATGAAGTTCTAGAACTAGAGATTTATCTAGAACAGATTAGATGCTCTTATGCTACTTACTCCAGAACAACACCTTAACCCGAAACACACATTACATATTATGTCAAGTAATAATACAAAAATAGAAACTATAAGCCAAACTAAACTACTCGGGAGTCATAACAGATGACAATGTCAGATTTGATCACCACATACTTCACTCCATCAAGAAAACTTACCAAAAACTCGCCTCCCTCTATAGGGCCAAACACTACCTGACAGAGCAAGCAAGGGTTACCTTGACAGCAACATACTTCCTTCTTTCTCTGTTATATGCTTCCCCTATTCTTACAAATATCAACACTACATATAAAACTAAACTAGCTTCTGCTACTGCAAAATAGCTACATTTGCAACCAGCCTTATAAGATACACCACTGCCTTGGATTAAAACAAACTGGCCTGCACTCCCATACTCACAGCTAATCATTGCCCACAACCTATTGTATTCTCAGACAAATGCCCAGCACTACAACATACTCTGCTCTACTATTCACTCACTAGAGACTTTTGCTCTAGCAATAAACTCTTACTGTGTATTATATCAGTAAGACATTCAGCACTGCTGGAGACTCTCTCTACTCTCATTATGTGTCAAACCTCTGGAAAGAAATCCCCACACAGTTAAAACAGATAGAAAACTTTAATAGTTTCAAAAGCATTGGTTAAACAGCACCTATGCCAAGGATTTCTCTGTTCTTCCTGCTCACCTGGCTAGCTTAACTCAGATGGCGTTTCTCTAGCTCTTACAGCCACTTTGCTTCCCAATTGTTTGTACTGTATCGCTCCTCTTCATACTGCACTAACTTCCTAAACTCTTACTCTTCCTGCGTCTCTCACACCCCGCCACTAACTACTATTCCTCCTCTGCCCATTTATCTTCCTGTTCATTTCTATAACTTCTCCTTTCATATCTCTCGTATCATCAGTTTTGAAGATACATTACTTCTTGTCTGTCTGTAGATTATTACTAACCTCAAAAACACCCCAGTTTCATCTTTTCCCTGCAGCATCTTGCTACAAATACATTAACTGTTATTGCATTTTATTTTTCTATTCAATAATTATCCAATTTATATTACTTCTTCTCTTATTTTTTGTGTTAAAATGCTATGTTCTTGTAAGAAATATTTAAATGTCATGTAAATCAGCTAATGCACAGATGTTTTCACTCTGCAATTATAAATATACATCATGTATAACTTAAATCTGGAGCTTTTTTCCCCAGGCCTCCACTGAAAAGAATTTTACCCAGTGGGACTTTTCCTGGATAACAAAGACAAATAAATAAATAAATAAATATATAAACAAGTAAATAGATCATGTTGGAAACATATTCTATTAGGAGGACAGGTGGGGCAATAGAAAAAGATTGCTCCAGTATAACCCACACTTTACTATTGGCTGTGTTGCTGATAGGTAGTCTCTTCAGGGAGGCAGCATATCCAAGCAGCAATAGAACTTGACAGAAGCAGGTGTGGAGCTAAACTTAAGGCTGGTGGGTGGTGAAGAAGAATAAAGTACACAGAATCAAAGGCTGCCAGCTTGCACTGCTAGAGTAGTTTAATGCTGAAAATCCATAAAGTGAATTAAAAAAATTAAACAACTAAATTACTAGTTTTAACCGTGTCTGCTATGTCTGAAAAGGCTGGACACACTGCATCAAGCATATCATGGGCCAGCTTGCACAACCCAATACACTGCCATGGTATGTGAAGTGAAACACTGTCCTTCAGTGAATGTTCCTCCAGGATGGCTGTGTCCCTCAACTCCCCAGTGCGGGGGCTTTGTCCTCATACCTCAATTTCTACATATATTATATTCAAGGTCATAGGTCATATTAGCTAAAGGAAAAGGAAAGTGCATTTATTTTATTTTCTCAAGGCTGATGCAACCTTAGAGGTAGTTCACTTTAAAGACTGTGGACAATACAGTAGACCAGCCACACTGAGTAGACTCAAAGCAGGTGAAGCAGTCTTCTGCAAAAATAGCTAGAAACTTGTGCCATTATTACTTTTCGTCTTACTAGACATTATGAACAGTGGATAGTGTGGGTTTATGTTCATTTCAGGTCAGGAATTAGAACCCATTAACCAAAACATACACTTTAAATGAAACAACCCATTTCATAAATGCAACAAGAGACTCTAGTGAGCATATGATGTGGGATAATAGCTTCTCTTGAGGAAGGAGTCACCTAACTTACCTTATGCTCCCACCCACTTAAGGAGGCATAACATCCCAGCATAAACACACTTCACCTACCTTGTTATCAGTGTGCTAAAGTATATGTGCAACCCACATAAATGTGCATGTCCTAAAGTACTAATGTCAACCCCTATAAATGTGCCTGTCCTAGACTCAGAATGACATTCCCATACCTGGGAGTTGATTTTGAAGGGGATAAGTGTCTACTGGCTATAGACCCTCATGGGGAGAAGAGACCTGAAACTGTAATGGACTTAAGATTACTGAGATGAAATTGTAGGACAAAGAAAATATGCAGAAGTGGAATCCAGCAACAGTACTATAAAGGAAGGCTATCAAACAGAATTAGGTCACTGAATGTAACTGCAACGTGGATTTAAAACAAGGTAATATGAAGCCTCCACATGTACAAGTCATAGTCTGTATGACACCATAGGACCATATACAAGGACAAAGCAGGTAATTTGAAGGGGGGGGGGGCATTGTATTTTTGTCCATTAACTTGGGTTATACATTTGTAAGACCAGGTAGGTCATAATTCACAGTGAAGGTCAGTAGCTAGTGGTATCCACCTCCTGTGCCTCATTAAAATGGAGGAAACTTGTAACTACTGGACAAACAATGCATACATGCATCTGCTTTCATTAAATCATACTCTGATGAGGATTTTTCTTCCTTAGGTCCTTCAGCCCACCTCTGTCGTCTTCTTACCCAGTTTAACAGTGTGAATATTCATTTATTAGCACTTAGCTACACTGCCCCCTTTTTTTACCACTATCCATAGTTGAAGACTTCCTTTTTTATACAGATATACAGTGAGACTGAATCTTTGTAATAGAAAGACTGACTATTTAATTTATTTTTTTTTTTGGATCCCACTATAACTGGCTGTCACTCAACCACTTCACATTCACTGATACCAGCTGGTTATGCCATTTCAGACTGGGATCCCACCAAGTATGGGTGAAACCTCTACTACCAACAGTCAAAGGGAAGCATGGATACAGGACAACAGGCTATGATGTCTTAGTGCATTACAATCCTGGCAACTGTGGAGGGTGTTTATGAATGCTCTACTCACTATCCTACCCAATTGCAAATGTGCACTACATATGTCCATGCTGCTGCACTAGTGTTCTTTGCTCTAAACTCCATTCCTCCATCCTTCCTGGGATAGGTCAACTGGCCAAAATGCTGATCCTCCCTATGCCTGGCCACCTCTTCATGGATCAGGCCGCTAATCAAACTGCAGTCACTTGGATTGTATTTAAAGCTACATCTCTCCTCATTGGGGTCTATGTTCAGCCATCGAATGAATCTTTCATTGAACGGCTATTAATCAAACTCTGAACACTGAACGTTTCTTTTTTCAAGCAATGATATCTCTGAAAATAAAATCATTGAATATCCATAGTCGGTTAACATCACGAATGTCCAATGATGTTGTGCAGTAACAGTAAACAAAAACAACCTTCATAAAAACACCCTCTCAAGTGCACGTTATATAACATAAAGTAAGCAACACCTTTTATATGTGTATAAACAAAAATATTATCCCCTTATAAACGCTGCTGCAAACATATACTCACATACATTTTAAAGGCATATTTCCAAGTTTAAGGAAAGCTGCCCTTTACCCACTGTAGTGCGATCTCTGAGTTGGTATATATAATTAGCAGGGTGTGTGGGGGGTGCAGCCTATAAGGAGTGTATGGCATTCAACTACTCCTCCTCTTGGTGGGGGCTGCACCCCCCCTGTTAATTATATATACCAACTCTGAGATTGCACTCAGTGGGGTAAGGGCAGGTTTCCTTATATGTAGAAATATGCCTTTAAAATATATTTGAGTATACATTTACGGCAGTGTTTATAAGGGGATAATATTCTTGTTTATTCACATATAAAAGGTGTTGCTTACTTTATATTGTATAGTGTGCATTTGAGAAGGTGTTTTTCCTGAAGGTTATTTTTGTTTAGTTTT
Organism: Protopterus annectens; assembly: GCF_019279795.1. NCBI lineage: Eukaryota > Metazoa > Chordata > Ceratodontiformes > Protopteridae > Protopterus > Protopterus annectens. The sequence continues at coordinate 175,393,849 of NC_056739.1, forward strand.
ACTGCACAGCATAACTGAACATTCACAATGTTGGCCAACTATGGCTATTCGATGATTTTATTTTTGGATATGAGTGTTCAACAAAGGCATAGTTCAATGTTTAGAGTTTGATTAACAGCCAATTAATCAAAGTTTCATTCGATGGCTGAACATAGACCCCCTCCACAACATGGACCCAGATTGACTGCTTCATTTATTATAACAATTTATATTATAACAACTGTGAGAATGACCTCTTTTCTTACCTTAGTCCAATGAAACTGTACTCTTCTTAACACAGCTTACAGTCTGACTGCCCAGTTTGTTAGCTCTTCATAAAATGACAGTTTCCATTTTTTACACCAATACACAGTATGATTGTTCTCTTTTTTTCATCATCTTGTCAGTAATTCCTATTCCAGACTTAACAGTTAAGCAGGCAACATAGAAGTGCGTTTAGAATACAATGCATAGTCATGTACATCTGTCTGCTAGTTACCTGGAATTATATCTACATTCTCACTTTTGTATCAGTACTTGCTAAACTCCAAGGCCATATACAAAAGCAAATAGACAGATATAGGAATTGTACCTCTGACATCACCATCCCTAATACTTGGTTATGGAAGGCAGAGTTCTGCACAGAAGATCTCCCTACTTTGTGAGATGGGTAGCATTTTTTCCTGATTTTTCTCTCTCTCTGGGCAAGATGGCAGGATATGGAATGATGCTCATACCCCACCCACCTCCTCACATGCACATGCAAGTGTGGGCCTGCGTGCACACACACACACACACACACACACACACACACACACACACACACACACACACACACACACACATGCACACGCGCACACACTCACACATACACACAAAATACCAACAGACCTGAATAGTCAATATCTTGTTTCACACGCTGACAAGTTCTATTGTATCACCACCTAGATTCAGTCTGCTATAAAAATCCAGCAGAAGAATGCAGTCTCATCCCTCGATAGACAGTATACAACATATTAAACACAGAATCTTCCATCATGCATTTACAATAGATGCTTAGCCTGATTTGCAATGTCACACATAATGACTACTATGACATCATCTCGTCTGCTGGGATAGGCTATTTAAGGCAGAGAGGTGCATAATTAACAAATAAATAATAGAAAAATAAATACACTGTTTACCAGAAGTCGTCGACAGTATCCGAATCTTCGACTGCCATCAATGTTGGTCAACACAAAGGAAAACGTTTCACTGAAAAAAAAAAAATAGCTAGTTAAAGAGTATTTCCGTTACTAGTTCAAAATCATAGTCATCCCTACAAATACTAATGCAGTGCAATGAAGTTGGCTGCAAAACAATATACATATATATATATATATATATATATATATATATATATATATATATATATATATATATAGATAGGAGCTCAACAGAATTCTGAAAGCCCAAAATCCTGAGACCAAAATCTCAAAAGTTCAAAATACGGTAAACTGAAAATACTGAAAACACACAGGATACCAAAATATACTATATTCCAGCACAAGTACATGCAGAAACAAATAAAAAACAAACCATATTACTCTTCTCCAAGTATAAGCAGGGGGGCAAGCCCCCCTGCACCCCCCCATGTGGGGAGCTGCACCCCTCACACCCCGTGATACTTAAATATATCAACTCCGAGATTGCACTTAGTGTAGTGAAGTGCAGTCTCGGAGTTGATATATTTAAGTAGCAGGGGTGTGGAGGGTGCAGGGGGGCTTGCCTCCCTGTGAATAATTGAAGGGTCATATGTTTCTGTATGTACTTGTGCTGGAATATAGTAACTGTTAGAATCCTGTGTGTTTTCAGTATTTTGAGTTTGCAGTATTTTGAGTTTTCAGTATTTTGAACTTTTTTGAGATTTTGGTCTTCAGGATTTTGGGCTTTCAGGATTCTGCAGCGCTCTTATATATATATATATATATATATATATATATATATATATATATATATATATATACGCACACACTCACACACACACACACACATATATATATATATATATATATATATATATATATATATATATGTATATATATAGATATATATATATATTTTTTTTATCAACTTTATTCATAGATATCAGCTGATTACTCCTTGTTTCACCTAGCTGATGGCCATGTTATTTTACATACAGTATGTATCATTCTTGTAGCTTCTTTCACTTTTCATGCTACTATTAGGTATCAAGCATTTCTTCAGTAAAACAAAAGTTATTTTGACTGTTTTAAGGAATCAAGCATTTCTTCAGTGAAAAATAAATTTTTTTAGCACTTTAATTCCCTTTTCCTTTTCATCTGCACTGCAACCTTCCTGTTTTAGTCCATCTACCATTGTTATACACAGTTTGGGGAACAGTGGCCCTTCTTAACCCCATCATTATCTCCAGTCGTTTGTCACTAGTAGGTACCCCTCAGTATTGGGACTCACACATCTTATTCTCATTGTTAGTTATCCCAATGCAATGCCTATTTGTAAAGAAACACTGTAGTGGAGTAACTCACTTACACTGAAAGTTTTTTTGAAACTTTGCCCTGAGTTGAGGAGTATCCTTCCACAGCACCTACCCCCCGACACCCCTACTCCCTTCAGACTACTTACGATACAGTCTCATGTACCGCTAATAATATTCATGACTCAGTCCCAGACAATACCCTTGTAATTGTTTATGATAAAGCATCACTCACTGACTTCACAGTATTTATGGTACAGTGACTGGATTCAAGTTACTGCATAAAGGGTGCAAAAATCGAGTCCATAAACAATGAAAAGGAAAGATGCAACACTGCCATCTATGTTTTAAAAGCATAATAAAATAAAAAAATAATTTCTGTAAGGGGCTCAAGCCCTGTTGCAAATGCCTGTCATACAGGTTTGCTTAAATATACTAATTACATGGTCATATACTCATGGGGGAAGTACAAACCATCAAATGATGGATACTCTGAGTGTACATTCTACCTGTAACTTTTTACCACTACTGATACTATTATCGAATTGCAGTGGTAGTTCAAACCAGTTCTAGTACCCTGCCTACAGTAACACTGATACTATTATCGAACTGCAGCGGTAGTTCGAACTAATTCTAGTACCCTGCCTACAGTAACACTGATACTATTATTGAACTGCAGCGGTAGTTCAACCCAATCCTAGTACCCTGCCTACAGTGACACTGATACTATTATCGAACTGCAGCGGTAGTTCAAACCAGTTCTAGTACCCTGCCTACAGTAACACTGATACTATTATCGAACTGCAGTGGTAGTTCAAACCAATTCTAGTACTCTGCCTATATTAACACTGATACTATTACTGAACTGCAGTGGTAGTTTAAACCAATTCTAGTACCCTGCCTACAGTAACACTGACACTATTGCTGAATTGCAGCAGTAGTTCAAACCAATTCTAGTACCCTACCTACAGTAACACTGATACTATTATCGAACTGCAGTGGTAGTTCAAACCAGTTCTAGTACCCTGCCTACAGTAACACTGATACTATTATCGAACTGCAGTGGTAGTTCAAACCAATTCTAGTACTCTGCCTACATTAACACTGATACTATTATTGAACTGCAGTGGTAGTTTAAACCAATTCTAGTACCCTGCCTACAGTAACACTGACACTATTACTGAACTGCAGCAGTAGTTCAAACCAATTCTAGTACCCTGCCTACAGTAACACTGATACTATTAAACTGCAGTGGTAGTTCAAACCAATTCTAGTACCCTGCCTACAGTAATACTGATACTATTATTGAACTGCAGTGGATGTTCAAACCAATTCTAGTACCCTGCCTACAGTAACACTGATACTACTATTGAACTGCAGCGGTAGTTCAAACCAGTTCTAGTACCCTGCCTACAGTAACACTGATACTATTTCTTGAACTGCAGCGATAGTTCAAACCAATTCTAGTACCCTGCCTACAGTAACACTGAATTGCAACTATAATTCAAAATCAGTGATGTATATATGTATTTTAGTTATTTGTATTAGTTAAATGGGGTAGAGCGCTTTCTGATCTACACATATTTTTATCAGACTCCGCCCACAAGTGCTGTCTGGTTAAATGACATTCTTAGGGTCACACCGTTCAAGAAATGTGGACTGAAAGAAGCAGCTTAATAGCTCATTGCCTCACTCCTCTGCATTAACACACAAAATATCATAGCAGAAAATTTTCAGAAAGACAGATACAAAGCACAGCTAGTGCATCACATTACACTATTAGAAGCACTCACCATTATGTCTTTGATAGTAAGGGCTATCACATAACTGCATGTGGCTCAAAGAAAGGATCCAAAAATCCTCAAACCTTCCATCCACTACGTTTATAGTGTAAATCCCATCCTCCGATTTCACAGCCTTTATGGTACGATGCCGCACACCTTCTACTCATAGTATTTATGGTGCAGTGTCACACACACTCCCATTACAGTGCTTATGGTGCAGTGCTACACACCCTCTCCTTACAGTGCTTATGGTGTAGTGCCACACACCCTCTTCTTACAATGCTTATGGTACATTGTCACACAACCTACCCTCACAGTGCTTATGGTACAGTGCCACACACCCTTCCCTCACAGTGCTTATGGTACATTGTCACACACCCTCCCCTTACAGTGCTTATGGTACAGTGCACACACCCTCCCCTTACAGTGCTTATGGTGCAGTGTCATACACTCTTCCCTTACAGTGCTTACGGTGGAGTGTCACACACCGTCTCCTTACAGTGCTTATGATAAATTGTCACACACCCTCCCCATACAGTGCTTATGGTACAGTGCCACACACCCTTCCCTTACAGTGCTTACACTGGAGTGTCACACATCCTCCCCTTACAGTGCTTATGTTGCAGTGTCACACATCCTCCCCTTACAGTGCCTATGGTGTGCTGTCACACAGCCTCCAGTAACCGTGTTTATAGTGCAGTGCTACACATCCTCCCCTCACAATGCTTATGTTGCACTGTCACACAGCTTCCTCTCACAGTATTTATGGTGCAATGCTACACTGGCACTATTATCGAACTGCAGCGGTGGTTCAAACCAATTCTCAAAATGTTTATGATGCAGTACACCCTCCACTCACAGTGTTTATGACATAGTGCCACACACCTCCACTCACAGGATTTATGACATAGTGCCACACACCCTCCACTCACAGTGTTTATAGTGCAGTGTCATGCACCCTCCACACACAGTGTTTATTTTGTAGCATCACACATGCACCCCTTATATTGTTTATAGTACAGTGCTGCACAGCTTGCACTTACAGTGTTTATGACGCAGTGCTACAAACACATCACTCAATGCTTATGGGGCATTGCCACAAACACTATACTTAATGTTCAAGGTACAGTGTCACACACCCACTACTCACAGTTACATAGTGCAGTACTACACACTCTCCACTCAAACTGTTTACAGTGCAATTGCACACAAACTACACTCACAGTGTTTATAGTGCAGTGACAGACACTCTCCACTCAAAGTGTCTGTGATAGAGCTCCCACATTTCAGATTTACAGCATTTATGCTATAGCCCCTGCACTCTTACTTCACAGTATTTATGATATTCTCTACCCTCTCTATTTATAAAGCCAATGAAGTAGCTCACACCTCCAGCCTGCCACATTTTTATATATAGCCCTGTAGCCTCCCTTCACAGTATTTATGATGTAATCTTCCTCCCTCACTTCAGTGTTTATATCATTCTTCACGCTCTTCCTTGTCACTGTTTATGAGTACAGACCCTGCATCCTCCATTCCTAGTGGCTATGTTACAATCCCTAAAACCCTCCATTCACAGTGTTTACAATACGACTCCCTATCTCTCTAAACATTGCTTATGGTACAGCCCTCCACACCACTCATTCACAGTATTTATTTTACAGTGCTTAGTTACATCCCTGTATAGGCTTAATGACACAGTCATCATACCCTCCCTTTTCAGTGTTTACAGTATGGGCAGAGAACCTACATCCTTCCTTCACAGTGTGTACAATACAGAGCCACACACTCTTTTTACAGTGTTTACATATACATGTCCCACTACTTTCATTCAAAGTGTCTAAACACAGCTTTACTGCTCTATCTTCAGAGTCTTTATGGGTGTGGTAACAACTACCTCACACCCTACTGTCTATAACACAGCCCTATTCTCCTGCTACAGTGTTTATGACACAACCATTACACCCCTCATAAACATAGTCCCACACTCCTGCTACAGTGTCTATGACACAGCCCTTACACCCCTCATAAACATAGCCCCACACTCCTGCTGCAGTGTCTATGACACAGCCATTACACCCCTCATAAACATAGCCCCACACTCCTACTACAGGGTCTATGACATAGCCCTTACACCCCTTCATTAACATAGCTTCATAGTCCTCCTACAGTGTCTATGACACAGCCCTTACACCCCTTCATAAACATAGCTTTATAGTCATCCTACAGTGTCTATGACACAGCCCTTACACTACTTCATAAACATAGCCCTATACTCCTGCTACAGTGCTTATGACACAGCCCTTACACCCCTTCATTAACATAGCCCCATACTCCGGCTACAGTGTCTATGACAAAGTCCTTTCACCCCTTCATTAACATAGTCCCATACTCCTTCTACAGTGTTTATGACACAATCCTTAGACCCCTTCACTAACATAGCCCCATACTCCGGCTACAGTGTCTATGACAAAGTCCTTTCACCCCTTCATTAACATAGCCCCATACTCCTGCTACAGTATCTATGACACAGCCCTTACACCCCTTCATTCACAGTGTTTACAGTGCAACCTCATCACTTCCTTCACACTGTTTAGATACATCCCCCATACAATCCCTGGACAGTTTTTGATAGCCCTCATGCCCCACCCCTTCTCTGTGTTTAAGGATATAACCCTCATCATCTCCATCATAGTGTTTACAACACAGCCCTTCACATTCTCTTCATAGTTTTTATGGCGACAACTCTCAATATCCCCCACTGTCTTTATAATGCAGCTCCCACTCTCTGCTCACATGCATAATGCTCCAGCTTCGTACCTTCAAAGTGTTTACAATACAGCCTCACATCATCACTTAACAGTACTTATGACATAACCCCCACATTTTCCAGTCTATTTATGATTCAGGTCACATTGACCCTTTTCAGTGTCATACTTCTCAACCCCATTATCTTCATCATCAACCCCATATTTCCCCATTTTTTATAGAGGGCTGCATCAACTGTCTCCATCTTTTTCTATGCAGTGTCATGCTCCTACCTTCTTTGATTGTAATGATTGATTGTCATAGGTCTTTTGTCATGCAGTCCTTCAGTCTCTTTACTGTATGCCTACATCTGCTTTTATTTTATTCCTAACTATCCCAAATCATCCTCAGCAGATTGTGTTCTGCTTTCCTGCAGATGTGCCCAAACCATTGTAATCTGTTCTCTTCCAGCTTCAATGCAACGTGAAATACTTTGTCTTCTGCTCTGATGTCCTTATTTTTAAGTCTGCCCCACTGTCTACATCCTGCCACTATTTTCCTTTCTATGTCAGTTTTTAGCTTCTTATTTCCCCCCATTTGCTGCCCTGTAATGTCAACTGACTTATCTGTGGCCAGTTTCATCCCATGTTCTTTCAGTTTTACATTCTATTTCCCTATCATTTGCTGAAGTTCTTGTTCAGAGTTTGCTTGAAATGAAACATCACCTGCATACAGCACTTTTGATGATCTGTTCTCTACAATCTGTTTGCTAACGTAGTCCATCACCAATACGAACAGCAATGGGCTCAGAGCTGAACCCTGACTGATACTCACTCTCACTGATAACTCCCCTTTGAGTCTAAGCACTGTTCATTCTTGTGTAATTGGGTCCTTGTACATAGCCTGTACTCAAATCAACTTACTTGGGAACTTGTCATATGCTTTCTTCAAGCCAAGGAGCACCCAGCTGGACTTTTTCCTAATCTCTAGCAACTATGTGTCACTCTGCAAACATCAGGTAATTGTGCTGCATCCTGATCTGAATCTGAATTGCTCATCTCCCCTCTTACTTTCTTCTCTTCTGCATAGTAATTTATCAATCCCCCTGTCCAGCACTTTCATGCAGTGTGACAGGAGTTTGATATCTCAATGCTGCCCAGAGATGTTAATGTCCCCTTTATTAGTGAACATGGGCACAGAAATGATTAGTCATCGATTATCTGTGATTCACCTTTGTCTCCATACTGCTACGAGTACCTTCTGGAGCCACTCTATTCTAACTCCCCCAACATCTCGATCATATCTGCCATGACCGCATGTCAGCCTGCTGCTTCCCCTGACTTCATTTTCCTTTGTGCTCTTCTTATTAACGTCATTTTCCATTGTGCTCTGCTTATTAACGTTATTTTCCATTGTGCTCTTCTTATTAACGTCATTTTCTGTTGTGCTCTTCTTATTAACGTCATTTTCTGTTGTGCTCTTATTATTAACGTCATTTTCTGTTGTGCTCTTATTATTAACATCATTTTCCATTGTGCTCTTCTTATTACTACTTTGGTCTTCTCCTCCTCTTTATTGATCGTAGGCTGTGTCTGGGGCAATACAGTTGCTTTGGGGTTTTCTTCATCCAGAAGCTGCTAGAAGTACTCTTTTATCTGCCTTTGATGTCCAGTGGACTGGTGAGCATCATTTACTAAGGATTCTTTATGTTTCTGAAATGGCCTTCCAGTTGACAAAGTTTCTTTGTGCCATCTACTCAATCACTTTTCAGAAGCTGGCAGAGTGCCTCTAATGCCTTAAAATTTGCTATTGTGACTACTTTCTTTATCTGTTTGTTAGCCACCCAGTAATCCTTCTTAGCCTGGTCCATCTTTTCTATCTCTCACTTTTCCTTCACTCTTCCTTTCTTTTGATGCCTTCCCGGAATTCTACATTTTCTATGTCCATTATTTCCATACCTATCTTGGCTGCACATCTGCTCTACTATAGTGCTCACACATGCTGCTTTGTGGCGCTGTTATCCTTTTTCAACTCCACCTTTTTCCTCTTCTTCCTAAGGTGTTAGAGCCCTGAGTGTTTCCTTGAACTCTTGTGCTTTCACTCCAGAGAACTTCCACTCTTCAACCTGGTTTCTGTTGACCTTAGAGTCTTTACAGTAGTTATGATACAGCTCCACACTCTCTCTTCACAGTACTTATGACACTGCCCCACACCCTCCCTTCACAGTACTTATGATACTGCCCCACATCTTCCCTTCACAGTACTTATGATACTGCCCCACATTCTCACTTTACAGTACTTCTGATACTGCCCCCACATTCTCCCTTCACAGTACTTTTGATACTGCCCCCATCCTTACTTCACAGTACTTATGATACTGCCCCACACCCTCCCTTCACAGTATGTCTGATAGCCTAGTTTCTGTTGACCTTAGAGTCTTTACAGTAGTTATGATACAGCCCCACACTCTCTCTTCACAGTACTTATGATGATAAAGCCACATACCCTCCCTTTAGACTATTTATGGTACTGCCCCACATTTTCACTTTACAGTACTTATGATACTGCCCCCACATCCTCCATTCACAGTACGTATGATACTATCCCACATCGTCCCTTCACAGTACTTATGATACTGCCCCACATTCTCACTTTACAGTACTTCTGATACTGCCCCCACATTCTCCCTTCACAGTACTTTTGATACTGCCCCCATCCTTACTTCACAGCACTTTTGATACTGCCCCACACCCTCCCTTCACAGTATGTCTGATAGCCTTGTTTCTGTTGACCTTAGAGTCTTTACAGTAGTTATGATACAGCCCCACACTCTCTCTTCACAGTACTTATGATGATAAAGCCACATACCCTCCCTTTAGACTATTTATGGTACTGCCCCACATTTTCACTTTACAGTACTTATGATACTGCCCCCACATCCTCCATTCACAGTACGTATGATACTATCCCACACCGTCCCTTCACAGTACTTGTGATACTGCCCCACACCCTCCCTTCACAGTACTTATGATAGTGCCCCACACTCTACTTTCACAGTACTTCTGATACTACCCCACACCCTCCCTTCACCGTACTTATGATACTGTCTTGCACTCTCCCTTCACAGTACTTATGATACTGCCCCACATCTTCCCTTCGTAGTACTTCTGACACAACCCCACACCCTCTCTTCATAGTACTTATGATACAGCCCCACACCCTCCCTTCACAGTACTTATGATCCTGCCCCACACCCTCCCTTCACAGTACTCCTCCCTTCACAGTACTTCTGATACTGCCCCACAGTCTCCCTTCACAGTACTTCTGATACTGCCCACATCCTCCCTTCATAGTACGTATGATACAGTCCCACACCGTCCTTTCACAATACTTATGATCCTGCCCCACACCCTCCATTCAGAGTACTTATGATACTGCCCCACACCCTCCCTTCACAGTACTTCTGATATCCTGGTTTCTGTTGGCCTTAGAGGCTTTACAGTAGTTAAGTAGTTATGATACAGCCCCACACTCTCTCTTCACAGTACTTATGCACTGCCCCACACCCTCCCTTCACAATACTTCTGATACTGCCCCACACCCTCCCTTCACAGTACTTCTGATACTGTCCCGCATTCTCCCTTCATAGTACTTCTGATACTGTCCCACATCCTCCCTTCACAGTCCTTATGATACAGCCCAACATTCTCCCTTCACAGTACTTATGATACTGCCCACACCCTCCATTCACAGTACTTCAGATACTACCCCACACCCTCCCTTCACCGTACTTATGATACTGCCTCACACTCTCCCTTCACAGTACTTATGATACTGCCCCACATCCTCCCTTCGTAGTACTTATGACACAACCCCACACCCTCTCTTCACAGTACTTATGATACAGCCCCACACCCTCCCTTCACAGTACTTATGATACTGCCCCACAGTCTCCCTTCACAGTACTTCTGATACTGCCCACATCCTTCCTTCATAGTACTTATGATACAGCCCCACACCCTCCTTCACAGTACTTATGATACAGCCTCACACCCTCCCTTCACAGTACTTATGATACGGCCCCACACCTTCCTTTCACAGTACTTCTGATACTGCCCCACATTCTCCCTTCACCGTACTTATGATACTGCCCCACACCCTCTATTCACAGTACTTATGATACTGCCCCACACCCTCCCTTCACAGTACTTATGATACTGCCCCACACCCTCCCTTCACAGTACTTATGATACTGCCCCAAACTCTCCCTTCACAGTACTTATGATATTGCCCCACACTCTCCCTTCACAGTACTTATGATACTGCCCCACACCCTCCCTTCACAGTACTTCTGAAACTGCCTCACATTCTCTCTTCACAGTACTTATGATACTGCCCCACACCCTCCATTCACAGTACTTATGATACTTCCCCACCCTCTCCCTTCACAGTACTTATGATATTGCCCCACACCCTCCCTTCACAGTACTTATGATACTGCCCCATACCCTCCCTTTACAGTACTTATGGTACAGCCCCAAACTCTCCCTTCACAGTGTTTATGATACTGTCTCACACCCTCCCTTCACTGTGCTTATGATATATCTCCACACCCTCCCTTCACAGTGTTTATGATATGGTCTCAAACCCTCCTTTTGCACTGCATATGATACGGCCCCACACTCCCTTCACAGGCTTATGATACTGCCACTCACTCTCCCTTTACAGTGTTTATGATATGGCCCCACACCTTCCCTTCACAGTACTACTGATACTGCCCCACACTCTCCCTTCATGTTGCTTATGATACTGCCCCTCACCCTCCCTCCACAGTGAATATGATATGGTCTCACACCCTCCCTTCACAGTGCTTATGATATGGCCTCACACCCTCGCATCACAGTGCTTATGATATGGCCTCACACCCTCCCATCACAGTGCTTATGATACGGTCTCACAACCTCTCTTCACAGTGCTTATGATATGGTCTCACAACCTCTCTTTACAGTATATATGATAAGGCCTCACACCCTCCCTTCATAGTGTTTATGATATGGTTTCACACTCTCCCTTCACAGTGTACATGATATGGTCCCACACCCTCCCTTCACAGTGTCTATGATATGGTCTCATACTCTCCCTTCACAGTGTTTATGTTACAGACCCACATCCTCTTTAACAATATTTATGATGCATCCCTACACCCTCCCTTAGCATTATTTGTGAAACAGCCCCAAACTCTTCCTTTACAGAACTTAAACAGCCCTCATATCCTGCATTCATAGTGTTTATAATACAGCCCCAACAGCTCCCCATTACAGTTGTTGTGGATTACAACTTCTTGTATCCTCCTTTTCATCATGTTTGTGATACAGCCTCTCTGTCTCCCTTCAGTACTTATGATACAACCCCACTCCATCCCTTTACAGAGTTTATGATACAACCTCCACATCCTCCCATCATAGTTGTTATGGGTTACAGCAACCTTACCCTCCCTTGCCAGTATTTATGGCCCACAACTTCCATCACTTTCTTTTGCAGTGCTAATGGTAAAGCCCCACCACCTCATTTCATAGTGTTTACAGCACTGTTCCCATGTTTTCCCTTCTCAGTGTTTGAGCATATACAGTTCCCATTAACTCGCTTCACAGTGTTTATAATACAGACCAACCCCCTCACTTCACACCACCTATGGGTATACAGCCCCATTACCCCCCCCCCCCACTGATTATGTTGTAGCCCTAAACTCTGAATTAACAGTATTTATAATATAGACCTTAAAACCTTCCTTTGTGGTATTTAATTTAAAGCTCCTACCACCTCTCCTTCATAGTCTTTTTGATAGAGCCCCACCTCCTCCTTTCAAAATGAGCACACCTTTATTTTATTTATAATTTGTTAAATGGGCAGGCGAGTTGATCTGCTCCCCCTTTTCAGTTGTGACCTGGGAGCATTACATATTTAATAAATACATAAACGTTTTAGCAGTAGCAATGCTGGAACATGATTATGTACATTAATAACTCAAAATAACGCATCATTAACACAAAATATCTCATTAATAATCATATTCATAGTACTTTAATATAAGTGGTGAACCATATAGGATTACTTAGAATTATAGTCTATCAACCTGTCTAAAGAAAACAAGGACGGTCTATTTCTTTGCATAAGTGATCTATAACAGAAACTTTGAAAGAGTTTAGAGTTTGATTACATTTTACTCCACTGGGAAGGTTGTTCCATATGACTGGACCAATATTTGAAAAGGGTTACTAAAAGAAAATGATAGCGTAGTTTGTGAGCAGCGTCTAGGGCTGAGTTATATGTTGCCAGAGCAGAGTAGGTTACAGAATATTTAGTACAACTCTGCTAACAGTCCTTTGAAAGTGTCTACAGGGAACACTGAGCATGTAAGTAGGAATGACATATTGGTTTTTAGTGATACAAGTTATTAGTGTTGTTCGGTCAGTATTGAGGGTGTATGGTGAAATGTGGCTGAGATTACAGCTGGAGCTGTATAAATAGATGTTAGAATGTATAACTATAGGAGTGGATCTATGAGTTGTATGGAGAGTACAAGAGACAGATTAGCATTTAGAGTTGTGTGGGCATCATACTGGATGTGCTGGGAGAATTATAAGAAGTGAAGGACTATACAAGATTAAGTACTGACAGGATTGGTTAGTCAGTATTGTGCACAAGTCGAAGAAGCTTGGTAGGAGAGTATGCTAGTCTAGTCTATCTGCCAGTACCTGTCAATTGTCTAGATTTTCACAGAATGTCCAGATTTTTCTTTATAGTTTTGGTCTGTTCCTCATAAAATTTTGGTTTTCTGGTAAATCACTAGCAAATCATTGAGGACTGAAGTAAAAAAATAATGACAGACATTTGAGTTTCAGACTTCATATCATACCTCTCAACCTTTTTGAGCAAGAAATTTGGACAAAGACATAAATGATGGGGGGAAGGCCTCACCACACTGCTCTAACAAACTTAGAAAGTTGAAACAGGTTTTGTATTAGCATGAATTTTCGAAAAGGTATGAGGTCTAAAACTCAAATGTCTGACATTATTTTCAGAATTAAGTCATTAATGATTTGCTAGTGATTTGCCAGAAAACCACAATTTTGTGAGAAACAGACCAAAAATATGAGGAAAAAATCTGGACATTCTGCTAAAATTTGGACAGATGAGAAGTATGCTTCACATCCTTCAGAAAATTCATGCTAATGCAAAACTTGTTATACTATCAACTTTCTATGGTCATAAGAGAATATTTAAAAAGTGTCCCTATTTTCGGTCCTTTATCCCCCTATTATTTATGGCTTTGTCCAGATTTCTTGCTCTAACAGGTTGACAGGTATGTATTTGCCATCTAGACTAAGTTACCACTGCAGGGACTAATACACACTCCAAAGCTAGATGTTAAGGTGTGTATAATAGACAGTGTTAAGGTAAGGTTTATGGGCTATAAGATATGATCCCCTTTACAGTATATATGGTATAGCCCTGCCCCCATCTCATCATTCAGCATTCATGGTGCTGCAACAACCATGACAACTTATCTAGAGTACAAAGCCATAAAAATAGGCCCTTCCCCAAAATCTGGTTATACAGCTGCCTATGACACTGATCCCAGAGGTGGACACCACAGAAGACCCTTAAGCTAGTATCACTACATTAGCTCATAACTCCACAGTGTCCTCAGACTATGCAGATGGCTTGCCACATAACACAAAGAAGGATGTTATAACAATATCACTTTCCTGTTTACTAATCACCATAATTTCAGTGTATATTATGCTCTATAAATAGGTCATTTTGTGCCTTTAATTAATATTTTTCCTTGCCCTGAATTTCAGTTGCTATGGCATTGAGCCTGCTGCAAATTAACTATATGGCTTGTTTGTCCTGCTACTTCCCAAGTAATAGCCCAATATCAGCGCTACTCAGAAACATAAGTTTTAATATCATCACATTTCCTTGTGCTTGCCAAACATGTTACAACAGAAATAATTATTACAGATGCTTTACAGACATGTCAATAACCAGCCCACTCCTTTTAATGTTACAAAATGAAGGCAGAGCATTCTAATGACAAATAACTTGGACTATGAAACTGTAAAGCAAACAGCCGTAGATGTTTACTGATGTCCGAGTCAGCTACTTAAAAATTGTATCATTCCCGCAAGTTGCAAGGTATCATGGGTAGAGAGAGACATCATTACAAGGAAATGCTGGCAAACTAGGTCAAAGGTGTGGTTCTGACAAAGGAATGGATGCACCTAGTGATTCTGATAGATTGAAGCACACCTGCTTTAAACAATCAAATGGGAGTTAATCAAAGTAAAAATGATTTCAAGTTAAAACAGAAGTAAGCAGCAGTGAATACTTTAGACTAAGTGATAACATAGACTGAGGTTGTTCACAGATGCTGGACAAGGAAAGGAAAAACTGTATTGTGATCATTTTCTTGAAGAGAGAAATAGAAGTGACCCCCTAACAAATGCTTTTAGCTTAACATATGCATCCCACTCCGCTAGTAACAATGATTACACACAGGTCAACTGATTAATAATTCAGAAGAATAACAAATGCTACGGAATACCAAAAGAATAGTTCAGGCCTAAGAACCATAATGGGGTATTTTATTAGAAAACTTGCAAACCTCTTAGAGGTTGTAAAGAGATGCTTCTGAAAGAAAGTGGATATTACAAGATTAAATAACAAAGGCTAACAACTCATCTGTTATCTCAGAATGCAGTTCTATGTTTTGTTGATGAATCATTGTGTGAAGTATTAAAATTATAAAGAAATGGGCATTATAATTCGAAAGATATTTTTGCTGAGAAGTTAGACTAAGAAATATGATCTACAAATATTTAGGCATAACAACGGACTGATTTACATGATGAGAAATTAGATGGACACAGCTACCTCTTCACGGCAGAATGTTAAAAGGAGTGACTGAAGGTCTGCGATTTGTAGTAGAAAGTCATTCCTTCACTGCAGCTTAATTCCTTACAGCTGCACTCAGAATCACATTTTCTTTGCCACACCTTTCTCTACATACCTGGCAGCAGGCTGCTTGATTTGGAATGCTCACCCATGGGTAGCTTTACCTTAAATGACTTTCCCTGTTCCATTTATATGGCTCACTGACATCTGCATGCTCAGTTCCAAAAGATTTCAAATGAACAACCATACATTTAAGGGTTGTATGGTGTGGCAGGTTAATCCACTGGTCTGCAGGTGCAATGGTCTCAGGTTCGAAACATAGGACAGGTGTTTAATTTTTTAGATAAGCTCCGTGGCACATGCAATAAGTACATAGTGCTATAGTGTGTACAAAGCCACAATCAAACAAAAGGTTCCATAAACATAACCAGTAACCTCTGATCTCTACAATCAGGAACAACAAATACTCATATATACAGGGTTCAGAACACTGACACGTTTAAAATATTAACACTGTTTGCTAAGAGAGTTGATTCAATGACATGATCTGTATGTACATCTGAAAAATGTCCATGATTATAACTTTAACTCTCATTGTTATGTCACTGTATCAAATTTCTAAAGGTCAGGATGACATTTTGAGGCTAAAACAATCAGAGACAAGTTCATCTCAGAGAGCTTCTCAGTGGTATATAAACAGAACTGAGGACCAATTAAGAACTGCAAAGATATGCAAATATTTTCTTAGACGTCACTGAAATCAGCTTTTGCATACGGCAGATTAAGTATTTGGAGTGTAACTATAGCCATTCTTATTAACTGTCAGATTTCCGCAGAATGTCTAGATTTTGCCTTGCATTTTTTGTCTGTTCCTCATAAAATTTGTGGTTTTCTGGCAAACTACTGAGGACTGAAATCACTAAATAATGACACATTTGATTTTCAGACTTCATATCCTTCAGAAAATGTATGTAAACACAAATCCTATTATTCTAGTAACTTTCTAAGTTTATGAGTACTGTTTAAAATATGTCCTTATTTTTGTGCATTTATCCCACCACTACTTACTTTAGGCTTTGTCCAGCTTTCTTGCACTAAGAGGTTTGGAGGTATGTCCACAGCTTGTCATACAACCAGGGCTAGATGAAAAAGCAATGTGAATGGAGTTTTTTCCAACTACATATGTGTCACATTGTAGTTCTTTAAGTTCAAACCACGTTTAAGTAAAAAATCATAGACTTTAATGTTTCACAGGTATGTAACCAGATATTATGGTCATTACAGTAACATGGCTTAAATCCCATAACAAAGATAACACTATAACCCCAAGTGGCTTTAGTATATTTAGAGTAGATAGAGCTCACAAGAGAGGTGGAGGCACTGCCCTTCTTTACAAATCCAATTTAAAAGTCCAGCTCCTTCAAAAAGAAACCTCAAATTTTAACAATGCTGAAACGCTATTCACCAAACTCCTCCTAAACCAACACAAACAAATAAACCTACTCAGCATCTATATACCACCAGGAGACAACCTTAAGACCCTAGAATCTATACTCTACTGGGCTTCCCACTCCCTCTCCTAAGAAACTATAGTCCTAGGTGACTGGAACAGCATGCACTCACCAACAACCGCAAACCACATTAACCTATACAACTTTACTCAACTCATACACTCACCCACACGAATTGACAAGACCACCAAAAAAGAATCCACCTTGGACTGGATCCTCACTAATCAGCCCAGTACTGTCCACCTATGCGGGACATTACCTGACTGCCTCAGTGACCACAATCCAACATTTCTTCTTTGACACAAACTTAAATGTACCAACCCACCCTCCCTGTTTCAAGCCCACTCCCAAAAAAACTTCCCCCTCAGAGCAATTCTCAGAAACCCTAAAATGCTGCAACGGGCTCCCCTAAAAGCCCTCCCTCTTGATAATACAATAGAATACTTTAATTCCACATTCCTAGAGATTCTAAACCAATTAGCCCCACTCAAAACAATTAGGGTATGCAGTAACCCTGTCCCCTGGCTAGAGACAACCACAAAGACCTCAGGACTAGGGACAGAGCTTGGAAAACTTGGTGACAATATAAAACACCTGAAACTAGGAAACCCTTTTCTGAACTTAGAAATAAAGCAAAAAAGCAGGTCAAGATGGACAAACAAAACCACTATATTTCCTTACAAAGGAAACGCAGTAACAACCCATAGAAATTCTTGGCTGCAGTGAACAACATCCTCCAGCCTGGAAAAGCCACTACACCACCCCCAAACATCGAAGGTACTGACCTTGACATAGCCTCAAACTTCAATAACTACTTTACCTCTTCCACACTGAAACTACTAATAATATATCACTCACAACCCAACCACAATCCCCTAAATGCCAGACTAACTCCTCCCCCTTCTCACTCAACCCAGTACCAACATCAGCCATTCAAAAACTCTTAGCAAAACTCAAAACTACCACCCTCGCTGCCGACAGCCTACCAGCCCAATATCTCCCAACTGCATCCAAGGCCATAGCCTACTCCATCTCCCTACTTATTAATAGATCTGTTTCAATATGCACCATCCCATCCTTGTGGAAAAAGTCATATATCATTGCCCTCCACAAGGGCGGCCCCCCCCTACTGACCTCCACAACTACTGCGCCATTGCTATCCTATCACCCCTATCAAAGATTCTAGAAAGATGTATCCACCACCAACTCCTTAGCCACCTACTAGCCAACAACCTACTATCAAAAACCCAACATGGATTCAGACCATCCCATAGCACCAACACTGCCCTAATTAACTTCTCCAATACCATAAACTCATACAGGAATCAAGGTAAACTGGTCTTCGTCACCTTCCTAGACTTATCCAAGGCATTTGACATAGTTTCTCATAACAAAATCCTTACCTGCCTCTACAAACTCAACCTTGATAACCCCAGCCTCCAGTGGTTTAGCAGTTACCTAAGCAACTGCTCACAATCTGTCAAATGGGGCAACTCCCTATCCCCCCCAACTCCCCATCACATGCAGCATCCCACAAGGCTCAATCCTTGGCCCCCTTCTCTTCAACATATTTACAAATAATCTCCACCTAGCAACCACTAAAGCCAATATTGTCCAGTATGCAGATGATACAACCCTAATCTGCTCAGCACCCAACATCCATCTACTACAAAGTAAAGCTCAAGAATCCTTCACTAAGATAGATGACCCCACCTTCACCATCCTGTCAGCCAATAACACCCTCATCACCCCAGTAGCTGATGCCAAACTGCTAGGTGTCACTATTGATCAACAACTTAAATACAATGAAGACATATCCCAGACTATCTCTAACGCCCATAAAATGCTAGGATGCCTCTATTGTTGCAAACAGTGCCTAACCCCTGAGTCTAGAACTACAACAGCCAGAACTCATCTCTTATCAACATTACTTTATGCCTCCCCAGGTCTAACCAACATTAATAAATCCAACTTGAACAAACTCTGCACATGCTACAACAAAATAGCTAGGTTCACTGCCAATGCTAGATCACACTCCCACCACTACCAATCCCTACTTATACTACACTGGTTAAAACTTCCAAACCTGGTACGCTACCAACAACTCATCATAGCTCATCAAATTCTATACCATCCTGGGAGAACCCCTGCCCTAGTTGACATGTTAAACTTCCACAACTCCAACAGGGAACTATGATCGAGTAACAAATTCCTGATTGAAGTCACTCCATGCAAGAACAGCTCTGGAGAAGCCCTGCCCCCCGTGAGGTTGCAAAAGCATGGAACACCCTCCCACATGACCTCAGGCTACAAAATCACACACCCACATTCAAAGGCCTCCTTAAATCACACTTCACTCCTAACCCTTTTTGTAACTGCAAAGACTGAATCCTCACTGCACTGTAGTCAGGCTACCCCCTGAAGCCTCCGATGCTTACATTATACTGTCACCTTCATTGTACATTTTGCAAATATTGTAAATACGTACTTCCTCCTGAGTATCTTATGTACACACATTTGTAAAATTATTGTAAGACATGTGATCTCCTGACTGTACTATGAGATTGTTTTGTATTTACTGTTTTTTGCCTTATACGTTAACTTTCTACCGATTGTTATCCAGCTGCTATTGTTATTTTCTGCTGTCACTCTTTAATAGCCTACGTATTTACACTGAAACTTCTTGAAGCTTTTCTCCCCAGGACTCCACTGAAAATGGACACCAGCTGTCCAGACGGATTATCCTGGTAAAACAAATGTTAAATCAAATAAAAATAAATAAAATAACCTACAGGCTTTGCTGCAACTTTATTTTTGTTTTTTGGGGGAATTTATTTGGGCCAAATTTTTGTCTCAGCTACATCTCCCAGTTGTTTATGAAACACTGCTTTTGACTTATTTACAGCAAAACTTTCAAAATGGGAGAATGTCATAAATATAGGTATACAAAGGGCAGATATAATCTACAGGGCATAGTCAGTAGCATACAGTACATCCCAGACCTTACAAATGTCATAATACATAAAGAAATCTCAAGGTTGTACAGCTTTATCTTCATGACAGTGAAAGTTTACAGAAAGGTAACTTCTTCGTGCACTTTTTTCATTCTTCCTCTGTCTTACCCCCCCCCCCCCGCACCCACACTGTTTGCAGTAGCTTGCAAAAGCACAACTAAAAGAGCTACACAGCACATCTGAAAGAAGTTAAAAGAAACACCTGCTACTTAGCTCTTTCGATTTTCAGACTGTTTCCTAAAATCCACTGCTATTCAGAGGTAGTAAAAATCGGCATGATATCTTGTAGAACTAATGGACAAATTTTCACATCAGATGCTTTGGGAAAACAATCATGTATTTTCTGCATTTTGGCTTCTGAATTTATGCCAAGTATAAATGTCTTGTGTTGTCTGTATGCCAAATACATATTAACAAAACAACTAAAAACCATCCTCTTACACTGCTTATTAGTATACAGAGACAATGAAGAGGAAGGAACCTTATGCAGTCTCGCAAGTAAAACTGTAAACGTTTCCATTAGTTACAAAGACTGAAACCTATGCAATCTGCAAACAAAACTGCAAAATGTTCCGTTATTTTCAAAGGAGACTGTGACATTTACTCCTCAAGATATAAAGACGATGCCAATCATAAAGCAGCAAAGAGTTATGTGAAGGAAGATGTATTTAAAATCTTGTCAACATAATCATGTACTTGTGTTCATAGAACTATAACATCCTAGCTGTACAGCATACATAATGCAGGAGTTATGGCTGCCTAGGGCAAAATGCAGTAACAGTCCTTTAATCAATAAACCACAAACACGGTTGGATGTGTATAGGAATGTAACTATCTTAATGTCCTCCACTGTCATTTTAAGCAGGACAGACCATCACAAGCAGGGAGTCGGTTAGCCAGTAAATGCTTTAGATATTGCAGCATGATTAGGTTCTCTGCATGCTGACAAGAAAGCATCCTTGTTTACAGCATCTTTGGTATTTATTGGCCATTTCTAGTTGAAAATTTTCAGACCTCTGTGATAAACTTAGTTTCCGTCTCAGGCTGCTTCTGAGTCATCCCATGTAACTGCGATCTCTGTTGCTGTGCTGTACATCTCAAAGAGTTTCAGCTACTAAGCTACACACAGTGCATTTGCTACTCCTGCTGTTCATTAAATTCTGCATTATTTCTTAAAGTCATTAAATTGTTTAATGTGTCAGGACTCACTGTTAAAGAGATAACACTGGTACACTGGTGGATAGTAGAATCCACTACTAAACTCTTAGGCGTAACCATCGACGATCAGCTTAAATTTGACTTGCATGTTAATAACTGTATCAAAAAGACTAATTCAAAACTAGGGCTCCTTTACCGTAACAAGAAATTCCTTACCTCTGACAACAAGATTACTCTCTCTCTTACCTACCTTCTACCCAGTCTAATGTACAGTTCTCAAATTCTCAGAAATCTTAACTCAGCACTCCTGACCAAACTCGACTCTACCTACAACAAGGTAGCTAGATTTGCTGCCCAACAAACCTACAAATCCCATCACTGTCTCTCTCTAAAACACCTAAACTGGCTTGAATTACCCCACCACCTTCTTCTCTCTCTCAGCTCCAGATCATCCATTCTATCCTATACCAGCCTTCCTACTGCCCAGCACTATCCCCTCTCATCTCCTATTATTCTCCCTCCAGACCTCTCTGAAGATCTAACCAAGATCTACTACAAATCTACAAACGCAAGTCTAAATTTGGACGCAACGTGTACAGCTATCACCCCACTATTGCCTGGAATAGGCTCCCACTAGAAATCAGGACCCTTACACATCCTAAACAATTTAAGACAAACACCAAAGAGCACTTTAAAAGTCACTGGTCCTGCCACTGCACTCTCCCTCCTTAACATCCCCTGCTTCTCATACCTTAATCTACTTTCTGCCCTTAACTCACTCTTCTCACTAGCTCTCTCTAATCTCCCTTGATGACTCTTTCTACTGTCTTCTAAAATCTATTAAGCAAATTGCATCAGAGAAGCATTCTATTGTAATTGTCTTGCCTTCATGCAACTACATCATGATAAAACTGGGTTTTTGTAGCCACTTACCCCAAAAAACTATACTCATCTTAATGACATATTTCTTTTTATACATCTTGAAATAGTTTTGCTATACTCCTGATTACTGACACTGTATAACATTGTATTGCTACTTAATGCCTTGTAATAATCCTGTAACATTGCTGTTTAATGCGAATTTATAATGAAAAATGTATAATATGTTGGAGCTTTTCTCCCCGGGCCTCCGCTGAAAAAGGGCTCTTCAGCTCAGTTGGACAAGCCCAGTCAACAAATGTAAAGTAAAATAAAATAAATAAGAATAAATAATACTTGTGCTGGTGATTACAGTAAAATGTTTTGGGACTCTTGTTTAACAACTGAAACACCATCTTCAGTCATTCATTCACTTAGTCTAATTCAAGGTCACTCCAAAGGCAGACCCCATACCAGTAGCATTCAGTATGAGCAACGGGAAAAAAATAACCCTGGCGTGAGTGTTAGTCCATTGCTGGATACACAATACAATTCTGAAGCATTTCCTTCCCTGAAATAACCATTCTCTCAGACATTTAACAATCTTTAAGGTACATCTTCTGCAGTGTTATTCCTGAATTTGTAGTTGAAATTCTCCCCTTAATAAATTAGAAACCAATTCTTAGCTTTTTCCCTTTTTGCCTCATTTAATATAATTTCTTTGTGTTCGATATTACATTTGCTACTAATCACCTAAATCTGTTAGTATGTTGTGTACACACCACTACTGTTTCTATTTTTCTACTATAAACTACCATGCTTCTAATTTATACTGCACAGTTTCAACTGGCAGATATTTTAAATGATCCAGTGCCCTTATATATTGTGCAAAAAGTGTATCACACATGTATATGAATATTCTTAATGTGTACAGACTGTGTTTGTTACATGTAGAATTCAACAGCTGAAGCAACGTGATTATAGTGCTCTGTGACATGATAGGAATTACTACATCTCATTTATGTCTCATATAGTACATCAGCGGTGCAGAATAACCATCCCTACTATAACGGTGCAGAATAACCATCCTTACAAAAATGGTGCACAATAACCATTTTTACTATAACAGTAAAGAATAACCATCCATACTATAATGGTGCACAATAACCATCCTTACTATAACGGTGCAGAATAACCATCCTTACTATAATGGTGCAGAATAACCATCCTTACTATAACGGTGCACAATAACCATCCTTACTGTAACGGTGCAGAATAACCATCCTTACTATAATGGTGCACAATAACCATCCTTACCATAACGGTGCACAATAACTATTCTTACTATAACGGTGCAGAATGACCATCCTTACTACAGCGGTGCAGGATAACCATCGTTACTGTAACAGTGCAGAATAACCATCTTTACTATAATGGTGCACAATAACCATCCTTACTATAACATTGCAGAATAACCATCTAACAGTGCACAATAACCATTCTTACAATAATGGTGCAGAATGACCATCTTTACTATAATGGTGCAGAATAACTATCCTTACTATAACGGTGCACAATAACCATTCTTGCTATAACTGTGCAGAATAAGCATCCTTACTATAAGAGTGCAGAATAAATATCCTTACTATAATGCACCTACCAAAGTCAAAAGTGGACACGGGCAGACTCTTTCTTGAAGACCTGGTGATAAATCTGCTAAGGAAAAAAAAAAAACTTTGATGATGCTCCGGCGTATCATACAGCATCATACACTACTGTGAATAAAGCATGTGGCTCTGGTGTATCATACACCATCATAAACTATATTGAATAACGCATGTGTCTCTGGTGTAGCATACACCTTCATACACTATAATGAATAACACGTGGTTCTGGTGTATTATACACAGTCATACACTATAATGAATAATGCATATGGCTCTGGTGTATCATACACCCTCATTCACTATAATGAATAATGCATTTGGCTCTGGTGTATTGTACACCCTCATACACTATAATGAATAATGCATATTCTCCAGCTCAGTTTGCCCAGATAAGGTGAGACTCCTTGTAACATATTCTGCATCTGTCTTGGGACCTTCCCCCAGTGGGCCATGTCAGGTGCACCTGTTATGGGAGATGTCAAGAAAGCCTCCTCAAAAGATGCCCAGATGCCCTCAATAAGGTGGAGGAGGGGAGGTACTCCAGGGACCTCTCTGAATGCCAAGATTCCCACTGTTACAGACAGCTAACCCAGCTATGCTGTGAAGGAACCTGGTTGCTGCTACCTGTGTCAGGTATGTCATTTTTCCTCCACTACTTGAAGCTCTTACAGTAAAGGATGGGGACAGAACCTGGCAAACTGACAACTTCATCCTATAACTCAGCTTTCATTTTCTCACTACAGTCTGGCTACACAGTGCAGTCCTGCTACTGCTTCTCCTGCCCGCTGGTCACTTTACAAACCCATCTACCATCACTTATGGATAAGATTCCAAGATAATTAAATGTCTCCATCTGAAGAAGCTGTCTCTCCTCTTACATAGTGCAATTCACTTATTTCTAGAAAGCAAAAACATGACCTGTAATTTAGAGATGTTCATTTTCATCCCTGCCACTTTTCACAACAACAAACTGCTCCAGTGCACACCAGAGATCACAGTATAAGGGAGCAAGCCCATCTGTAAGCAACAAAAACATTGTCATATAGCCCTGTTCATAGGATCATAAGGATCATAGGAGGTTACTAGGCTATTGGCCCTGAGGCCCTTATAAGCCTAGCCAAGAGTTTAGACCATGTTTAGACAAGTCAGCACCCAGAGCCCCTGTTCAACAGGGACACAGGTGGAATCCCAGGAGTATATTTTCTGTTTCCCATCCAGTTATCCAGGCTGTGCTTAAAAATGATAATGAGGTACTCTGGTAGACATGGAGAGGGTGTCTATTCCACAGATGAGGGAGTCTCTGAGACACAAATCTGTCCCGCCAACAAGTCCTATTGATATCACAGACCGGGTTGAGGTCACGTGTATGGGCTGCTTAAGTGGAGCCTGACTTGCGATTATGCAGCAGTCCCATCAAGGCGGGGTCTGAGATTGCTTTGCATGCCAGACAGGGGTCACCTCTGTGGAGTTTGTATGAAACTGAGTATAGGGATAGGGCATTTAGCCTATCTGTGTAAGGTAGGTGTTTGAGGCCCTGGATTCTCCTGGTGGGGAACCTCTGTGGTCTCTCCAATTGCTGCATGTGCTTTGAGAGGTACATGCCAAAGGGGGCATTGTACTCAATAATTGGCCTTACAAGGGAAGAATACAAAGATCTTATTACCTCTTTGTCCCTGGATGAGATACCTTTATTTATGAAGTGGGTCATGTAGAAAGTATTCTGTACAATGGAAGTAACATGGTGGTCAAAAGTCAGGTTGCTATCAACCTGGGTGCCCAAATCCTTCACTACTGATTGTGTACTTAGGACATTGTTATTAATGTGAGAATATGTGGCGACATCACTTTCCCCAAAGGGAATGATGATGTATTTTTTGGCATTCAGCTTGAGGCCATGTTTCTGGCACCAGTCATTTGTTTGGGTAAGACCCTCTTGGAGGATGTCCACATCACTTGGGGAATTGATGACTGTGCCCATCTTGCAGTCATCTGCAAATTTGGTCAGCCATAGCCCACTGGTTTTCGCTTTCACCTCAGAGAAGTATATCCCGAATAGCAGAGGCCCCAAGACCGATCCCTGGGGTACATCACTTGTTACGGGTCTACTGCTTGAGGTGGCTTCCCCTATTTTGATTAGGTGGGTTCTATCAGTGAGCCAGTTTGCTACCCATCTGGTAAAATATAGATTGATGCCTAGTTGAGAGAGTTTATTTACTTTGCCCAAGTGAGGAGTAGTGTTGAAGGCTTTGGCCAGGTCAAGGTAGGTGACTGTCTCAAAGAAGTCAACTAGATTTAACAGACATGACCTCCCCTTGACAAAGCCAAACTGTGTGGGGGCGAGTGTTTGGAGGTTGCCAATGTCCCTATTAATGAGGACAAACAGGCCCAGAGACAGCAAATCTGAACTGGGGCTATGGTATAGCTATTAGCTACACTACTGCAGAAAAAACTACAGAAATATTTATCACAGCAGAAAACAGCAGTGAGGCACTAAATGAAAGTTTTAAATAGATACAGGAGCAAGGAGACTCTAGAGAATGCTTTTAACTGCAAACAAATCAGCAAGACTGCTTTTCAGTTTATAGTATCCTACAGACCACCCTCTCAAAGTCAGGAATCCCATTCGGCCTTCCTGAAAACATTGGAGAACATGAAGATCTCTCCGAACACCATTATATTGGGTGACTTCAACTACCCAAACATTGACTGGGAGCACTACTCAAGCCCCAGCACCTTAGCCCAAAGATTCCTGGAAATTATAAACTCAAATGCTATGGAACAACTAGTCACCACTCCCACAAGAGGGGACAACATACTAGACCTGATCATTACCAACATGGGGACTCTATGCTCCACACCAGAAGTATATCCCTCATTAGTAAGATCAGACCATAAATTAATTTCACTGGATGTCCACATCCGACCCCACCCCAGCCCAGAAAACCACAGTGAAAAACTTCTCAAAGCGAACTTCTCACTTCTCAAAACCGAGTGGAATCCTTCAAGGCCCCAGGGCCAGTGGAAACTACAGCCCAAACTGCAGAATCCTATATAAATGCATTCTACGGACATCTCCAGGAATGCATGGATCATGCTATCCCAAACAAAACCAAGACCCAATCATCCAAAGGCAGGCATCCAGTCTGGTGGACCCCTGCCATAAATAAACTGTACAACAGAAGGAGGAAGCTACTACATGATAGAGCAAAATCCCTAATAGGGAAGGCATCTCTGATCAGTACTAGCAAAAAATTACGATCCCTCATAAAATCCTCCAAGGCCAGCTTCGAGAGAAAAATTGCACAGGACACCAAAGACAATCATAAGGCTTTTTTCAGTCATGTTAGAAACCTGGGATGCAACTCCCAGACTTGTTCTGAGTTGATTCTAAACTACAAAAAATACACTGAACCCACAGACATCGCCAATATCCTGGCAGACAGGTTCAGTGCAAACTTCTCCACCCCTCCCACAAAAGAGCAAGTATCTATCCCGGCAGAGGGCTGCCTCCCAAACATCTCAGATGCTCAGGTGAAGGCTGCCCTCTCCAAAGCAAAAAACACTGCTTCCATGGGACCAGATGGCGTCCCAGGTTGCGTTCTACATGAACTACAAGAGGAACTAATCCCTCAAATAAAATGGCTATACAATCTCAGCCTCACTACAGGATATGTGCCCACAGAATGGCGTACAGCAACAGTGGTCCCACTCCACAAAGGTGGAGCCTCTACGGACCCTGGAAACTATCACCCCATAAGCCTGACTAGCTTAGTCTGCAAGGCTATGGAGAGGATCATCATGAAGCTTATAAACAAAGACATTGGGGACCTACAGACACTAGATCCTACCCAGTTCGGCTTTGTCAAGGGCAGATCCTGCCTTTTGAACCTGGTTGACTTCTTTGAAACAGTCACCAAAGCCATATATGAAGGGAAGGTAGTCCACACAGCCTATCTGGACCTTGCAAAGGCATTTGACACAATACCCCACTCGGGCATCATAGATAAGCTATCCAGCTTAAATATAAACCCCCTATGACACAAGATGGGTTGCAAACTGGCTCAAAGACAGAACCCACAGAGTGAGAGTTGCTGGAGCCATGTCAGACTCAAAACCGGTCACAAGTGGTGTCCCACAGGGTTCTGTCCTGGGACCACTCTTGTTCGGTATATACTTTTCCAAGGTACAGGCAAACGTAGGAGGACTATGGCTCACCAAGTTCGCAGATGACTGCAAATTGGGCACCATAATCAACTCTCCAGCTGACACAAACATCCTTCAAAAAGGTCTCACAGAGACAGATAACTGGTGCCAGCACCATGGTTTAAAGCTAAATGCCAAAAAATGTATAGTCATACCCTTTGGCAAAAACAATGTGCCCACAAATTACCACATAGGTGGAAACCCATTAAGTACAGAGAAAGTTATTAGGGACCTGGAGACCCAAGTTGATAGCAATCTCTCCTTTGAAAACCACATTGCCAAAGTGGTTAGAAAGACCTTCTACATAGCCCACCTCATCACGAAGGGTTTCACATCTAGATCAAGAGAGGTAATAGTGCCCCTTTATTCATCCCTCATCAGGCCCATCATAGAATACAATGCCCCTTTTGGGATGTACCTTACCCGACACCTGCAGCAATTAGAAAGACCCCAAAAGTATCTCACCAAGAGGATCAAGGGTCTCAAACAGATGCCATATGCTGCTCGGTTGAAAAACTCCAGCTCTACTCAGTT
Organism: Protopterus annectens; assembly: GCF_019279795.1. Lineage (NCBI taxonomy): Eukaryota > Metazoa > Chordata > Ceratodontiformes > Protopteridae > Protopterus > Protopterus annectens. Next base: position 175,422,763 of record NC_056739.1, read on the forward strand.
GCATGCCGCCTACTTCGAGGCGATCTATGCCTGACATACAAAGCTATGTCAAATCCAGAATTAATGGACATGCTCCACCTCAGTAAATCTAAATCTCTTAGAGCCACACGCTCGAGGGACTTGAACCTCAGCACAGAAATAAATAGAACTTGCTGGAGGGACAGGTTCATAACCCAGAGGCTCCCTTCGCTCTGGAATAGAATTCCAGTTCATGTGAGGAAGAGCACCTCACTGAATCTCTTCAAGAAGAATCTCGATAAGTGGATGGGGGATCGTAGATTTGTCCCAGGGATTACTCTTGTGTCACTATTAGACAGAGGCACAGTAAACTAAACCTTAAAAAGGGCACAGTATACTCAAATCAAGGGGTGGTGTAAGCCATACAGAATCGGGCTAGGCTTATAATTGCCCCAGGGCAGATAGCCTAGTATGAACCTATGAACCTATATGATACACTCCTTGGCAAGAAATCAGAACAAACAAACAGATGCTTAAAAAATAGAGAAAATATCCAGTTAATACCTTTCACACAGTGAAACTACCTAAAAAGTTTTACAAACAGTGTGACAGCAACAAAAGTGATTTAACAGGCCCTGTAAGGCAGACAATTTCAGTACTCTAGCTCAGAATTGTTTATAGCAATAAAATACAGTAAAAAAGTAGTAGGCAGCAGGCAATAAAAAAGTGCTATAAATGGTTAGCAATAACTAGTAAAAATAAGGAAAAAACAGGATTCTTATTGTTATATATCACAGATCAGAGTTGTGGTCAGTGCCCCTCCTCCATTCAGCTCAGTGTGTTAATATTTGCATATGTGAGTGAAATGCCAGAAGTACACTTTATAAATGCTGCAGCTTTTTTCACTTTCTTCAAGACAGAATATAGTATATAATAGGAAACTAACATGAAAATAACATTTTAAAATTGTGTAATGCCTATGTAGCAGGCCATCTGCTGGCCACTAGTGTCTCTCTTCAATCCTGGATGCATGGAGCTACACATGCCATCCCCGAGCCAGACCTAATCCTAAAATTTAGCATTTTCTGAGAGGAGTTTAAGACATTCCAACAGCAATGTTATACTCAAAGCGATAGTGCTTTTTTTTTTTTATATGCTTGACTCATTTCCCCACTCCATTGCCTGACATGTAATGATGCAAGGCCATTACAGCTAAGAACATCTATTGCTACATGTCCCCAATAGTTGTAAGCAGGGGATGCATAGTCCTGATATCACCATCAGGGATGCCATCCTTGCTTAAGAACCCTCTGATCTGATACATTTAAATTCTTCTTGTACCAGTGATGTGATATCAAGGTAAATGGACTTTCATATTAAAGATGTTACCTTAACGATACATAGACTGAGTATGCATGACAGACAAGCAATGTGAGAGCAATATCCAGACCATGGTAATTAACTTTGTGCAAAGATGTGACAGCAATACCCAAGCCATGGTAATTAACCTTGTGTAAAGATGTGAGAGCAATACCCAGGCCACGGTAATTAACCTTGCGCAAATAAGTGACAAATATACCCAGGCCACAGTAATTAACCTAATGCAAAGATGTCTTTGTTTCCCACCTTTCCTGTAACTAGTCTAGTCCAGATACAGATTTGCTGTATCCAGAACTGTTTGTAAGCTCCTGAGAGGTGCTAAAGTCTGCTCTTCAATTTTTCCCCTTAGATCTGCTAGCTCTCTCCTCTCCTGCACTTTTCCTAGCTTATTAGTCTAGCACTTTACCATACCAGACTTCTTGTAGCAATTATTGTAGCACACAAAAGTGCTACCAGCACTAAACGTTCTACAAGAAAACAGCTCCAGTACTTTTTATTAATGCCCACCCCTCCAGGCATGTCTAAAGGTCAGTTCCCTGTGCTTTCTCCTGTTAACCTGGTGAACTTGGGCATCTTGAGGCAATGTAGCAACTGCCTCATGTACACCAACAACCCTCTCACTTACCTCCTAACACTCAGACTTGTGAGAGATGTACTTATGTATCCAAACTGGAAGTCACGCACTCACCAGCCAAGACCGGAATAGATGGTCAAGAGGAGAAGGTCAACACTTGTATCACACCACATGGAAGACATAGCCCTCCAGAACACACATCAGTACTGCCTTCACATAAAAACACAAACCACACGCCCACCTTCACGGAGGTTCTCAATAAAAATCTACCCAAACAGCAGAGATCTCCAAAGCAGAAATGCACTTGACCACCACAACACAACACTAATCATGTGACACATAACTCTCCTAAACAGTGTGCCATTCAACCAAAACCCCTAAGGCAAAACAGCATGCCCAGTACACTAGTCATAGGTGACTCGATAGTGAGGCACACTGATGTCCCACTCACTAGGTTGAATAAGAAGAAAGTAACAGTCAGCTGCCTGTCAGGTGCCAGGATCCACCATATATTGCATGCACTCAGGTCCCTCAACAACAGGTACAAATATGACTCTGTCATTGTACATGTGGGTGTAAATGACCTGAGATGTACCTCCCTGGACTACTTGAAAAGAGACATGGAGGAGCTCTTGGATTATGTAGCCCAGGGGGGTACGACCCTAGCCCTGAGCAGCATCCTACCACCACCCAAAATGATACCACAGTACAAGCAGAAAATGATTGATTTCAACAATTGGCTAAGTTTCTGGTGTCATTCTAAGGGGATCCAGTATCTGTCTGCCTGGGATGACATGATTGACAAACCTCGATGCTTTGCCACAGCAGGCCTGCACCTATCACCCCAGGGCTTCTGGATACTGGCCAAGGCTCTTGCCACCCCTGTGGTGCCATTTTTAGGTGGTGTTCCAAAGACCAAATTACCACCATAACAACTACAAACAAATGCAATCTGAGGGTCATGCTGCTCAATGCTAGAAGTCTAAATCTCAAAATGCACTTGATCAAAGCACTCCTTAAAATGGAGAACATCAACATTTGTGCTGTAACAGAGACCTGGTTCAAGGCAGTAGAAAGCATCCCTGCACTACCAGGCTATAACTCATTCCACACCTTTCGGCCCCAGAACTTGGACCGAAGCTCCAAAGGTGGTGGTGTTTCCATATTTATAAAAGATGCGCACACCTCCAGACTGGTAGCCCAACGTAATGCATCAGAGATACTTCAGGTGCAGCTAACATATGGTAGGACAGAGATTCAGGTTGTAGCCTATTATAGGTCCCCAACCATGTCCCAAGACACTCACTCTACATTCCTAAGCACCCTGGAGAATATTGGGGTCCAACCTAACACATTCATACTGGGCGACTTCAACTACCCCTCCCATTAACTGGGAAAACTACTCATGTACCAATACACTTGCCCAACATTTCCTGGAATTCATTAATTCCAATGTCCTGGACCAGCTCGTTCTTACCCCCACTAGAGGTAGCAACATTCTTGAACTGGTCATTACTAACATGGGCGACCGTTGCTCTACACTAGTAGTCAACTCCTCCCTGGTTGGATCCAACCACAAACTAAGAACCTTGGAAATCCACATCCCTCCCACCTCCCCTGCAAAGGTAACCACCATGTAAAACTTCTCCAAGGCTAACTTTGGGCTTCTAAGAACAGAGGTGGCTAACTTCACTGTACCCATGTAAATGGAGAATAGTTGCATGACTGTCAAATCATACACCAATGCACTGTATGAACACATACACAAATGCATGGATCTTGCCATACCCAATAGAACCAAGATGCTCTCCTCCAAAAAAAGGAAGCTAATCTGGTGGTCCCCTGTCATAAACAAACTCTACAACAGAAGGAGGAAATTGATGCAGAATAAGATGAAGTCCCAAGACTGGAAAAACACCCTAATCAGCCTCAACAAAAAGTTGTGAACCCTCTAAAGCTAGCTATGAAAACAGAATTGCAGCAGACAGTAAAGACAACCACAAGGCCTTCTATAGTTATGTAAAGAACCTCCATGGCAATTCTCAGATTTGCTCTGAGTTACTGCACAATGGTACCTCCTGTACCGAGCCAACAGATATTGCCAATATACTGACCGACAGATTCAGTGCCAACCCCCCCCCCCCCAGGACCAATCACAATACCAGTAGATTGCCAGGCACCCAGTATTACTGCTGCACAGGTTAAAACAGCACTGTCCAAGGCCAAGATTACAGCCTCTATGGGACCTGATAATATCCCTGGCTGTGTTCTACATGAACTGCAGAGTGAACTGGCACCTCACCTGTGTGACCTGTTCAATCACAGCCTCACTTCAGGCTTTGTCCCTACCAAATGCTGCACTGCTATAGTCATCTCTCTCCACAAAGGAGTAGCGACTACAAACCTTGGGAACTATCGCCCCATTAGCCTGACAAGTCTGATATGCAAAGCTATGGAACGCATTATCATGGACCTAATAAACAAGGATATAGGGAATCTCCAAACTCTGGGTCCCACACAGTTTGGTTTTGTGAAGGTTAGATCATGGCTGCTCAACTTGGTCAACTTCTTTGAGTCAGTCACCAGAGCTGTGGATGAAGGCAAGGTGGTTCATACAGCCTACCTTGATCTGGCCTAGGCCTTTGATACCGTTCCCACTCAGGAATCATAGAAAAACTCACTAAGCTAGGCATCAACCCCTATATCACCTTGTAGGTTGCAAACGGGATCACAGATAGAACCCACAGTGTGAAAGTAGCTGACTCCAAGTCAGACTGCTGACCAGTCATGAGTGGATTCCCACAGGGATCAGTCCTGAGTCCTCTCCTGTTTGGTATCTACTTCTCTGAAGTCCAGTCCAACACAAAGGGACTCTGGCTGACAAGGTTCATAGACAATTACAAGTTGGGGGCCATTATTAACTCCCCAAGTGATGTTGACATCCTACAGAAAGGCTTCACTGAGAGCAACGACTGGTGTCAGAACCATGGCCTTAAGCTCAATGTCAAAAAATGTGTTACCATCGCTTTTGGGAAAAACCCAGTTCCCATGAACTACCAGATCAATGGTAGTCCACTGAACACAGGGAGTAGAATTATTTGTAAACAAAGTTAAAAGCATTTAATAGCATTTAATTTGTTTTTTCTGCAATGCAGAATGACTGCAAATTGTGCTGGGATGTGTCTTACATGAAGAAATTCTGATAAGAACTTTACCAGTAGACCTGTCACCAATGGCATACCACAGGGATCTGTGCTGGGCCCTTTACTGTTTGGAATCTATTTTTTGGAAGTCCAGTTCCCATCAATTACCACATTGATGGTAGTCCACTGAACACAGAAGGCATTATAACAGATCTGGGAACACAGGTTGACAGCAACGTCTATTTTGACCACCACACTGCCACTGTGGTCAGAAAATCCTTCTATGTGGCACATCTGATTACTAAGGGTTTTGCTTCCAGGAAGAAAGAGGTCATTGTCTCCCTCTACTCTTCCCTCATTAGGCCAATCATCGAGTACAATGCCCCATTTGGCATGTACCTCACTAGACACCTGCAACAACTGGAGAGGTCACAAAAGTACCTCACAAAGAGGATCCTAGGCCTTAAACACTTGTCCTACATGGAAAGACTCAAACAACTCCAACTATTTTCTGTCTCATATCGCCTACTTAGAGGTGATCCCTGCTTGACTTATAAAGCCATGTCTGACCCAACTCTGTTAGAAATGCTACATCTAAAGAAATCCCAATCCCTTCACACCACACGCTCGAGAGACCTCAACCTCATTACCACAATCAACAGAACATGCTGGAGGGACAGGTTCATAACCCAGAGACTGCCCATGCTATGGAACAGACTTCCCATACATGTCAAACAGAGCATCTCACTGGCCCTCTTCAAGAGATATCTTGATGAGTGGATAGGAAATAGAAAATTCTCCCCGGGATCACTCCAGTGGCTCTACTCGTCAGAGGCACTGGAAACTAAGGTCGGATGCCACGATGCTAGGGTAATCCTATGGGCTAGGCTTGTAAAGGCTCCAGGGTCATTAACCTAGTACACACCTATGAACCTATTAACCTATGTGACAGCAATACCCCGGCCACATAAATTAACCTACTGCAAAGATGTGACAGGAATACCCAAGCCACTGTAATTAAGTAATTTATTTCGACCATTCAGTCTCCACAGTTCAGGACTCACTCTAACAGGTCCTGACAGTTCAAATGGTTGTAGACAGTTAACCACAATAACTACTTGTATAAAAAGAAGTCCTCCTTATTTGTAATAATAAAGTAAACAGCAAAGACTTGAATTCAGCAGATCTTACTTGATGGAACAGTGCTGTAAAATTAAATGCAAGCTCCTATGCATAAACTGCGTAACAGGGAGTAGAATTATTTGTAAACAAAGTTAATAGCATTTAATTTGTTTTTTCTGCAATGCAGAATGACTGCAAATTGTGCTGGGATGTGTCTTACATGAAGAAATTCTGATAAGAACTTTACCAGTAGACCTGTCACCAATGGCATACCACAGGGATCCGTGCTGGGCCCTTTACTGTTTGGAATCTATTTTTTGGAAGTCCAGGCTAAAGTAGACGGCCTTTGGCTTACCAAGATCACTGATGATTGCAAATTGAGTACAGTCATTTAGTCGTCCAACGATGTTAACATATTACAAGATGGACTAACACAGACAAATGACTGGTGCCAAAGCCATGGTCTAAAACTAAATGAAAAAAGTGCATTATTATCCCCTTTGGTGAAGCGGAATTCCATGCTAATTACAATGGTGGCAGCACCCCTCTAAGTTCAAAGCCAGTGGTGCAAGATCTGGGAACACAGGTAGATAGCAATCTGAACTTCGACCACTAAGTATCCACAGTGGTAAGGAAAGCCTTCTACATTGCGCATCTCATAATTAAGACCATCTCATCCAGGTCTAAGGATATTATAACTCCACTGTACTTGACCCTCATCAGACCATTAACAGACTACAATGTTCCCTTCTGCATATACCTCACCAGACACCTGCATCAGCTGGAGAGCCCGCAGAGGTATCACACCAAGAAAATACAGGGCCTCCAAACCATGACTTACATAGATAGACTGAAAGCCCTGTCACTGTACTCTGTGTCACATAGCCTGTTGAGCGGTGACTTGTGCCTGGACTACAGAGCGGTATCTGACCCTGCCCTGATGGAAATGTTGCATATCTGCAAGTCAAATGGCACAAGAGTCACTCACTCCAGGGATCTTAACCTAGCCTGTGACATTAATAGAACATGCTGGAGATACAGATAGACCTCCCAGAGATTGCTGCTACTCTGGAATAAACTTCCATTTCAAGTGAAACAGAGCTTCTCACTGACCCTATTCAGTGCAACTTGGACAAATGGATGGGAGACTGCAAATTCACCCTGGGGGTGGAACCCATGTCCTTGACGGACAGGGGTAGTCAGTGTTTATCATACACACTCCCTGCAAATTATGCCCATCTAACCAAGGACAATTGAGGCAATTCAGAATTAACATGGCTAGTCTTGTAAGGGCTCTAGGCCCACAAGACTAGTAACCTCCTATGAACATATGACTCAATAAGAAGTTTGATTTGTTCAATAGGTAAGGAAAAAAGTTCATGTAGAAATATACTTTTCAAAGGCTGGTATCAGTTAATAAAAATTGTGCTAATGGCTTAATGTCTTTCCATAAAGCAAACAGATTGTAACATATTTTCTTTTGTATCTTCGAATAAATATGCAATTTTACTTTCTGACTCGCTGGAATGAAAACCAAGCATCTGGATGATATAAGCTATACTTTCCACAGAGATGTATATCAAAATGGAGGAATTTGGCACACTGTGATACTTAGCCATGTTGGTTTAGAAAATCGTATTCCACACACTAGATCTGTAAAGGCTGTAGTTATGTAAACAGAGGTAATAATATTTACACACAGAGAACTTTGTATAAGAAATCATGCACAGGACTTTGCGAGCATGAAGAGTTTCTGTGGTTAACAGGGACCATGAATACAAAACTACAGGGCTTTGTCGCTTAAGAAACCTTTGCACATTCAGTAATTGTTTTTAGGGAACAGGAGTGTCATAAGCAGATTTTTTAAATCAGAAGTGATGTTGAAAACAAAAGTAAATCTTTTGTTTAGCCTTAGCACTACATGCCACCAACTTTATTTATTCATTTATTTAACATTTGTTTACCGGGAAACTCTGACTAGGAACAAAGCCAATTTTCAGTGGAGGCCTGGAAAGAAATGCTTGAGATGCATGTCTTTGTAACATGGGAGGAAACTGGAGCACCCGGAGGAAACCCACATTAATACAGGGAGAACATGCAGACTCCGCACAGAAGGCACCCCAGCTGAGAATCGAATCGGAGAACCTCTTGCTGTGAATGGCTTCCTCATTTATTATTATTAATTTGATTATGTATTGATGACTGAGATGTTCAGGAGGAATGGGGTACATTTCCAGTGAAGTTCCTGAAGACTTGCATATAATTAATTTTTCAGTATTAAAATTAAAGTAGTGACCTAAGACTAGACTCTGCATTTATACTGTTTTCTAGAAAAACTTGCTTGTAAATGTGAATCTTGCATATTTTGAGTTTCTAACACTGTGTACTGTTTTTGTTATCTGTTGCCACCAACGTGCTTTGCAATATTAGAAGTCTGCTTTCTATACTCTTTGCAGTTTAGTTTTGTACTGCATAGCATTACTGTCTCACTGGGGATGAAACACTAGTACCGCATTGTTGCCTATATGTAAGTTGCCTTGCATTGTCTAGCTGACACACTTGTAGTTTGGCTGCATTACTAAACTGCTTTTACAATTTTGCATGAATCTTTACTTTCTGTGAATTACTGCGCTGCTTACTGTTCTGTTTATATTTGTTTTGCACTCTGTCTCTATCTACTTATTTTTGTCTGCAAATACCTGTTTAGACTAGTAGTGTTGCCTCGCTTTTCTAGCTCATCTTGCTGGACATTACCTGTTGCATATCTAATCTCAGGACATGCAAAATATATCCCGTATGTCATTTTATGTGCCCCTCTCTCTTGATGTTAAACTACTTTCTTGCCTTATCAGTGTACTATAACTCTAATTTCAATTATAGCGATGAGCAAAGCAGCACGCTTCAAAACAAAGCACAAATCCAAAAAGAAACGATGGCAGAATAGCACAAAAACTTGAATAATGCAAATACATATTATTTTGAAATTTTTAATAAGGAAGATATGGAGATGGTTAGAATGGAACTGTTGTAATCAAGAGAATTTTCTACAAATACTATTAGTCTGCTAATGGAAATGATAGATTTTAGTATTAAGTTATAATTATTTAGAATTCTATGATGAATTGTTTGTCCAAGTCAATGGGGTAACTATGGGTGCAGCCTTAGCACCTAGCTATGCTAATTTATTCATGCAAGGCTGGGAAACAGCAAATATATTAGAAAGTAGGTTTGTGAAAAATATCATCAAAATGTTAAGATTTATTGACGATATTCTGATTATTTGGAGTGGGACGGTCGAAGAATTACATTTGTTTTTGAAATATATTGATAATGTCTGTTCTTATATTAAGTTTTCATATAATATCAATACTGAAAATATTAATTTTTTAGATCTCACTATATATAAAAAAGATGGAAAATTAGTGTCAAAAATATATAAAAAAGAATTTCAAAATAATATGTATTTACATTATTCAAGTTTACATCCAAAAAAAACTAAACAGAATATTGTCAAAGGACAAATAAAGAGAATAAGTAATCTAACAGATGATAATGACATTTTTCATCTAGAAGCTGATAACTTCTGTGAAAGGATGTTAAATAGAGGTTATCCCCAAGAAATGATTAAGGAAGTTATGACAGACGAAATTGTAAACAGAAATAAAAATGAGAAAAATAAGTTAAACAGAACATCTTCAGCAGATTTTACCACTGCTTTGGCAGTACAAAATAGTACTGATTCTTATGTCATCAAAAATATAGTAAGAAAAAATTGGGGAATTTTTAAAACCAATATTAATTTATTACAGAAGTTAGGCGATAAACCTAAGTTTGTGCAAAAAAGAGCAAAAAATTTTAAAGATTTTTTTCAAGGAAAATTAAATAAAAGTAGAGTAGTAGAAGAAAGAAAAGGAATGCATAAATGTTTTAATTGTAACTATTGTAGTTATTTATATACAGATAGGCATGAGATTTTTGTGGGCAAAACTAAGATATATGTTCCAGGCAGATTTACTTGTAAGTCTAAAAATGTTGTCTATTTAATAATATGTTTTGATTGCAACTCATTTTATGTTAGTAGAACAGGAAGGGAATTGTATAGAAGAATTTATGAACATCAATATGCCATAGGCAAAGGAGATGTCAAAAATGCTTTGGCAAAACATTATTTAGAAAGTAAATGTAAGACTAATTTCAAATGTTTAGTTATAGATTTTATCCATCCCAATGTTACAAAGATAAATATTGAAGAAGAATTGGGGTGGCTTGAATACTGCTGGCAAGTGAGATTAAATGCGTGTTTTCCGCCAGGGTTAAACAATAGAGAGGAATTCATTATGTATTTAAAAAGGAAAGGTTTTAAACATTAGGTTAGTTTTCAGGTATACAGAATAGTTTAAGAATGTTGTAGTTCAAACACATTTTAAACTGATAATTTTTAATTGGATTGCTTAATTGAAGCACCTTATTAATTGCTAAGAGTATTTAAATGAAGCAGTGTGTTGTAACCATTAGTCTGAAGAAATCTCCCTTTGGAGATGAAAGCGCTCACTTGTGGTTCTATAATAGCGTAATTACAGCGTGTTTTCATGTGTTTTATTGGATTTTATCTTGTGGATTTTACTTCGTGAATTAAACTTCGTTTTTGTGCTATTCTGCCATCATTTCTTTTTGGATTTCTAATTTCAATTATCCTTATCAAAACTCTTTGTCCCTCTGTTTAGCTCTCACTTTCTACACATGTACCATGTCTGTTTGACACTAATGCTGCTCTGTTTTGCTTCCTTAACTTTCAAACATCTTTCTTCAACAGTTAATCATAAAATTTTATTGTATTCCAGATAGTTGTGGACTGCACCCCCCTCAAAAAAAAAAAAAAAAGACTGTAGCAGAGTAAATACAACATCCAGCCTTGCAAAAACTTACAGACGTGTCTTTTTATTCAATGTAAGGGGAAATTACTTGTTTATTCTGTTATCCTATTCATGCTTTGTTCAGACTGGTACCAAGTTTAATGTCTAGTCCCTGCATGGCCATTGCTTTTTGCCTACTTTTCAGAACTAGAATCAAAAATAGCCTTCACTGCCCCCTAATTTCCCCCTCTCCTTCCCTCCCTAATTAATGGGGTGCACTCTGCACTTACTTCCAGCTTGCACTTTCTTAACTGCTCTTTCCAGCTACTGCTTTTGTGAATCATCCTATTTGCCTGTATAGGTAGTTATATGTTACTTTGCTTTTTCCCTTGCTATGCTCTGTAGTTTCACTGATAACTAATTGCTGTATTACTATTATGTCTTTCTAACCTTATTATTTTTAGACTACTACTTTTAATACTACATAGATTTACTTTTGCATTTACACAATAAGCACCCTTCATTACTTGCATGCCTACTCTAGCAGTTCCAACTTATAGATTGTTTTTGGTCATGCACTGGCCCTAAGGGGATTGGACCTGCTCCTTTTACCCTCTCCTAGCATGGGCTTACTCCACTCCCCTACCCTACCCTCAGTTTCCACCCCCCATTACAACTACATTTATACTTACCTAAAACCACCCACTTCATACCTGCAACCAATACACATTACAGCTACCCTATTTGCTCCTTCCTCATATACATAGCTATATTACATCACACTATCTTTGTTATGGTCTTTTCCTCCTCACTCTATTTTTTCTCCTCCCCTTACTATTCCATCTACCAACCTCACTGAAACAGCAATATCTTAATTTATGCTACTAATCACCCCTTATTAAATTCTTCAAACCTACCTTTTTCTACTATAATTATGTTATGCTGCTCTTTTACTTACTGTTTCTTCTTATCACACTCACTGTTACCTCCAGAGCACTACACCATAATTCTGCATCATCCCCCTTTTAAGCTGCTATAGCACTCACCCTATAATCTATCACATTCCAAACTTTCTTTAATTACAAATATACCAAAAAAAAAAAAAAAAAAAAAGAACCCACACTACTCATAGATAATTAAAGGTGAAAACTAAATATAAAAAAAATGTCATTACACACACCTCACATCTAAGCTTGTTCTTGATGGCGATATATAACTTAATCTTGGATGCTTTTTACCACATTAGTTACCCCTAGTACTCCTCTTCCATTTAACTAAGGTAATAGTCCACTTTTGATGGACTTAAATCTTAAGGAGTATGCACAATAAACTTCCATGGTTACATGACTATATAGCCTCAAGGAACTTGGTTAAACCCTGTACTAAAGAACAGGAAATCACCCCCGGGCTACAACTTCATTACAAATGACAGACAGTATACTCTGACTTAGGAATGGGGTCTATTCCTTTCATGGTATTAAAAACACAAACAAATTTGAGAAATTAAAACAAGAAGCCATAAGAAAGCTGGTGGTATGGCTATGATATACAAAAACTACATTGAAATGACTTCCTACTCACTCACCCCCCACAACTTTTACAATTCTGAAATAATTCTCTCTCTTCCCTGCAAATCAACAAACACAAGAGGATATGCATTACACTCTTAGATATCCCTCCTGGATACATCCCATTACTAGAAGAAATCCTTTAATGGATCTCTCATAATATCAACAAGGGAATCATCATTACAGGTGACATTAATATATACTACCTACTTATTAACAACACATTCCTTAACAAACTAAATGAATTAGCTCCCATTAGAACAAAATGATTCAAATCCAGACCCACCCCATGGCTCACAAGAAAAAACAGACGACTCATGTGGAACAGAGATAAAGCTCAGAAAGCATGGTATACTGACAAAACCCCCCACAAAAATGGCAACATGTTAGACAGCTTAGGGACCTTTCTAAGCAAAAAAATCAGATCAGGCAAAACTAAATACTTTTCCAAGCTCCAAGACAAGCACCAACAGAACCCTAAGTTTTTCTGGAATGCAATTAAAAGACTATTACAGCCAGGCCAAACTACAGCTGCTTCACCAACTACCAACAACAACTCAGCTACTTCATTTCAATACACATTTCATACACTGGGAGGCTGGCATAATGGTTAAGGTGTTTACCTTACAGACACAAGGTGCAGGGTTTGATTCTCATAGGGGGTAATGGGCTAGGCTTAAAATGGCCCACAAGGGCAGTTAGTCTAGTACTAATCTATGACGCTACGACACTCTGTCCTCTCCCTAGTTAACAAGAAACCACCCACCAGCCTCACCATTCCAAACAGAACTAATCACCACCAAATTCCTTTCCCCCTCCAACCAGTACCTGTCTCTTATGTCAAAACACACGTCCTAAAACTAAAAAAGTCTACACCAGCTGCTGACAACCTGACAACAGAATATCTCCGAATTGCAGCAGATGTTACAGAATATCCTGTATCCACACTCATAAACTGATCAATTACTGAAAGCTATATCCCTGCCATTTTAAAAAAATTCCCACGTCATCCCACTACATACAGTAGGAACATCCATTGATGTCTCCAGTTCTGACATATAGCCATACTACCTCCACTCTCCAAAATATTAGAAAAATGCATTAATTCCCAACTCTTTTCCCATCTTAACAATAACAATTTCCTCTCCAACATTCAACATGGTTTCTGACCTCACCACTACTACACTGCTCAGTTTTACCGAATTCATAAACTCACCAGCAACCTAGCACAGCATCCTTCCTTTTCGGAGACATGTCAAAAGCATTTGACACAGTTTCACACCAATGCCTGTTCCATCAACTATCCATGCCTAGGACTCTGTCATTCATCCCTTAGCTGGTTCCACAGATATCTCACCAACTGACTCCAGGCTGTAAAATGGAAAGGAGATATCTCCATCTTTCTGTCTGTCTCTGTTAGTGTTCCTCAGGGATCTATTCTAGTCCCGTTACTATTCAACAAATTCACTAATAATCTTCACAAAGCTATCAAAGAAGCCTCCATAGTACAATATGCAGACAATGCCATGCTCATATGCTCTGCACCAAATCTAACACTACTCCACAAGATGACCCAGGACTCCTTTTCCTCAGTTGATGCCTAACTAGATGACTAACAACTACATTTTAATGCTAAAAAAAAAATAATGTTGTTTTTAACCAAATCTCTGTCAGCACAGAAACAATCCTTCATCATCACATCAGCAAATAATACCACAAACCGAAACAAATTCTTACACAAAGCTTCTTGGTGTCTTAATTGATGATAACTTAAAAGATGATACACATCACTGAAGCCTTCAAGAAACTCACCAAAAGTTGGGCTTCCTCTACAGAAATAAACCCTTCCTCACACTAGGAATTCTTTAACAGCATCTTATTTTCTCCCTTCATTTCTCTATGGAGCACACATCCTGACTAACCTTTATTCCACCTTAAAAATAAACTAGAGGTTCACTACAATAAAAAGGTAAGTTTGTATCCAACTTACCAAACCGTTCACACCACTGCCTAGCACTGAAGTACCTACACTGACTCAAACTACGTAATTACCTTACCTACTCCCTAAAAACTAGTAGCCACAAAATAATACACAAACCCGACACCTTCCTATCACTACAAAACATCCTGAAACACTACTTCCCTCTTAGGAATCTCTGCTCACAGAACAAATATCTCCTGACCAGGACCAAGTATGTCAGTGCAGGTGACTCACTTTACTCAACCTGTGTTGCTAAGCACTGAAACTCCATCCCACCCACCTTATAACAAGACAACATTACCGCACGTTTTAAACACGACCTAACAACTTCCTCATGGCTATGCTCATGCTGCCATCCTGACTAAATCCACCTTTCTTTCTGTTTCTCTTCCATTGCCAGTCTCTTTATCTATCACCCGGACTCTTCTACCTTTCCTGTTCCTGTATCTTTCAACCTCACTGGTGCTTCTCCAACTAACCTATATCCTTACTCCTCGCCTGCTAATACCCCCACCTTACTGACTTCATCATCTTATCTATCTACTGTTATTTCAACCTCTCTACTATAAGATTTTTTTTCTACTTATGTTCTTCAGAATTATTTCTGCTTATACCTTTCCTCCTCCTCTGCTTTCTATTCCTGCCCTAGTAACATTCTACCTCATTAATGTCAGTAAACCTATAGTGAACCTTTGTGCATTATCATAACTCTTGTATCTGCAACTGTTACGTTATATATCTTTGACGTATGCAAATTAATACAAAGTCTAAAGTAAATGATAAATGCCTTTACTATTTCTCTCAATACTGTTTGCAAAGTAATTCTTAAAATGTTTAATTTTTATTGTTGTTCATTGTAAATTGCATTTTATGCAGAATGTTTCTCCCTGGGCCTCTGCT
The DNA here is from genome assembly GCF_019279795.1 of Protopterus annectens. Lineage (NCBI taxonomy): Eukaryota > Metazoa > Chordata > Ceratodontiformes > Protopteridae > Protopterus > Protopterus annectens. Next base: position 175,438,242 of record NC_056739.1, read on the forward strand.
GAAAATGTCACTTGTGACCAGTCAGACTTTCCTGGTAAACAAAAGACAATAACATACAGTATAATAAAATGATTTATTTTTAACCTCTTTTGAATACAGTTTTATACACCAGCTAAAGAATCCAATGTTAATGTGCGGGAATGCATCCAACTTTCTGATGGATTGCCTTAGAATAGATTTTCATGCTCTGTATCACCTAGGTCATAAGCAGCAAGAAAATCTGAAAGAGTTACTATGGGAACGGTTTGGGAAGCACCTCCCATTCAGGGCAGTACTTGACTGAGTATCCCTTTCCAGTAACTGCAAGCAGAGAGACTAAAATCTGAACCATCACATGTGGATAATTTTTCATTTTAACTGGATGCGCACTGTTTTTCCTAAACTGTCACACCAGTAGGGTCCCAAGAATGGAACTCTTTCATTAAACAATGGGGAAAGTGCAGGATTGAAATGTCTCCTTTTCAACTTTCAGACGTATTTTTTTTTTTTTTTTTATTTATTTTCTGTTTTATCACATTGGCCATATATTTTAGTTAAAATTCCTAGGGAACTGGGAATGCAGTATCACTTTTTTTATTTACTCTAACATTTGTTACTCTCTTCTGCTGAAATCCTGTTAAAGACCATTCCTCAGGCTTCTTACTGCAGCCTACCTGTGAATTTAATGTAAATTAGAAATGCAAATGACCAAAATCAGCATCACAATGTCAGTGCTCCCTGATGTTTTATCCATATCTCTAAAACCTAAGCTAATTAACTAGTACTATTTTTAATACAGAAATAACAACAATGCAGTAGTTACATCTCAATTTTCCAAAAGCAACAACTGCTCACCCATGTTTTTTTAACTGAGAAACTGGTCTGGTTCCAGCATAAACATTTTAGCTACAACTCAAGACAGACATACTGTTGTGGCGTAAACATATACAAGATAATTAATACATTCAAAACACAGGGTGAGTAATAAGCGTTAGCAGTGTACATAAGCATGTATGTACAGTATACACATGACCTCAACAAGAAAATCTATGAATGGGCTGCTTTTGCGACCCAGCTGCACAACAGCTGTGAAATGCTTCATGATCCAAGTGCCTTGGAAAGCTGTTCAGAAAATTTCTCAACTTCTGCAACTGAATACAAAGCATGTTTTTGTATAGAAACTTAAAGCATGTTTTTGTATAGAAACGTAAAGCATGTTTTTGTATAGAAACTTAAAGCATGTTTTTGTATAGAAACTTAAAGCATGTTTTTGTATAGAAACGTAAAGCATGTTTTTGTATAGAAACTTAAAGCATGTTTTTGTATAGAAACGTAAAGCGTGTTTTTGTATAGAAACGTAAAGCATGTTTTTGTATAGAAACGTAAAGCATGTTTTTGTACAGAAACGTAAAGCATGTTTTTGTATAGAAATGTAAAGCATGTTTTTGTATAGAAACTTAAAGCATGCTTTTGTATAGAAACTTAAAGCATGTTTTTGTATAGAAACTTAAAGCATGTTTTTGTATAGAAACTTAAAGCATGTTTTTGTACAGAAACTTATCAGGCAAACAGCTCACACTTTCTGAGCTACCAATCTTATAACCCATGTTTCATAAACATTTTTCAAGTACAAACTTCCATCATTTTCTCTTATTCCAAATTAAACTCAACATGGTTTTCCTGAAATTTCATACACTTCTTAATGATATTAGACTTAATCATTTACAGCTTAACTACTCTTGTTTTAAGTACATCCTGAAAGGCAAAGTATACTAATGCCAAGTTCCTTGTGCATGCTGCAACAAATGGCATGCTAAGTGACCAGCTCAGTGTCACATGACATGCAGGTGGTTGCCATAAAACTCAAGTCACTACATTCTCCACAAGTTTAAAGTACAGGGCATTGCAGCTACAAGGTTTTCTGCTTTCTCTAATAACATAAACACAAACCAACAGCCCATAATGCAACGTCTCAAAAACCAGCTACACTTGTACAAGCAATATCATACAGCTTCTCACAAAAGATCTTTCCATCATCTATCTATTAATAACTACAGTTTAAAATACAATGCTGCAGTGGAAGAGCCTGCATGGCAATGCCCTGAAGTGGGGTGGATGATAGTATGTTTTATTACCTTAAACCTTAGTTTATCTTTTCCATCAATATAAACACCAGTCATACCACAGTAAAACATAAGGAAAAACACCCTTCTTTTTGCAGTCTTTAGGGAAGCAAAACAAGGTTATACATTGTTTAATCTTGAAGTGTAGTGGTATCTATTTCCTGTTCTATTAATATTTTATTTCTTCACTGCTGTGATTTCTCTAACCACATTCACCTCCAGTCAAATATAGGAACAAATCAAGTATAGAACAAATCAACTGACTGGAATACAAGATATTCTTCTTTTGACTTTTCCTGGTTAGGGGTCGCCACAGTGGATCACCTGTCCGCTCATGATTGGCAGTAGTGTTTTATGGTGTCAAGTTGCCAGCCCGGTGCCCAACCTTCCACAGAAGGCACACACACACGCTCATGTCTAGGGCCAATTTCGAGTGTCCAATCCACCTACAGCATGTCATTGGGGTGTGAGAGGAAACCGGAGCACCCGGAGGAAACCCTCATGACCACAGGGAGGACATGCAGACTCCACACAGAAGGCACCCCAGCCGAGGATTGAACTGGAGAACCTCTTGCTGTGAGGTGACAACACTAACCGCTGCACCACCGTGGCCACCCTTTTCACAAAAATAAGTAAATAAACAAAGAAAAATAAAATTTAAATGCTCTTGTGAGACTTGCTGGGTGTGGAGCATGAGCATGACCCATTTCCCTGGCCTACCATCGACACCTTGTGTCCACTTCAGAAATCATTCTAACACATTATCCAAATCCAGTGTAAATATTTCAGACATGCCTTTCAACTGACCAAAATTTTGCAGAATGTCCATGACTTTGTTCATATTCTTGCCTTGTTCCTGAAAAAATGTTTGATTTTCTGGTAAATCCCCAAGGATTGCAGTCACACAGTAATGCCAGACAAGTTTCATACTTCATATTATTCAGAAAACGTTTGTTGATGCAAAACCCACTGATCTATTAACTTTTTAAATTAATTAAAATAGTCTTGGATTTTGGGTCTTTGTCTCCCCGTTATTGTTGGCTTCATCCAGAATTCTTGAACAAAAAAGTGCAGAGGTATCAGAACACTACAAATCTATGAGTTAAAATTGCATTAATCACATCACTCTTTCACTTGTTAAGGTCATTCTTACATGAACTGTCATAGTTTTCCAAGGAAGTGCACTAATGCAACAATGCAATGTGTCACTAGTGTTTTTAGCTGAGTCTTTGTGAGATGGATTCTATTTTAAACAGCACTATTTAACATTATAAACTAGTCCTATACATTAATCTCTCCTCTGATTTTGTGCAGGGCCATAAAGTATGCTTTTTAAAAGTAGCAAATCTTTATTATGTGACAAGTCTTTCAGCAAGTGCACAAAAAGAATTTGAAGTTCAAGAAGACTATCAGGTGGATTACGTTTTGTTGAAATTTAATGCATATAAGTACAGGATTCTTCGGGACAAAAAAATGCTTGGACATACAGTTTTGGTGGTCAGTGCTTGGCATACACCAAGCAGAATCAAGATGGAGGTTTTCAGCTCTGATGGCCTGAAAACCAGTGTGAGAAGTAGGTTAAGCCACTTGGATATGGGTGCAGTGGGAAAGAACAAAGAAGAAGAAGAAGAAGAGGCAAGTGATGGTCCTCAGAAAAAAAGCAGAGGCTGGTTCTCCATCAGTCAAACTAGAAGGAAGAATGAGGAAGACTGGTGGATGGATACAATATGTTGACCACTAGACATGGAACACAGAGATGATGAAGGCTGGGAAAAGATGGTTATTTTTTATACAGAACTTCGATTTTTCATGCAACAGTAGTCTTCACCCAAATATAATGGTCTTACAGTTTAGTTAAGAGGACTAAGGTTGCAAAATGTTAATGAGCTTCATCCTGTTGTCCTGTGTTTGGTTTCTTCAATCCATCCATCCATCCATCCATCCATCCATCCATCCATCCATCCATCCATCCATCCATCCATCCATCCATCCATCCATCCCTCCATCCATCCATCCATCCATCCATCAGTCCACAACCCCTTTTTTCCCATTTTTGCACATGGGGTCAGGGTGTCACTTCACTTGTGACAATCATCTACAGCCAAGGTTTACATGGGCGGGTGACTAGTCCCACTGCTGTACATCTTCCACACTACACACTAGCACCACCTATGGCCAATTTATAGTGTCCAGTCCACCTACTGCATAGGTTAATAGGGGCATAGGTTCATAGGTGTGTACTAGGCTAATAGCCTTGGGGCCTCTACAAGCCTAGCCATAGGATTACCCTGGCATAGTGCCACCTGACCTTAGTTCCCAGTGCCTCTGTTGAGTAGAGCCACTGGTATTATCCCCAGGGTGAATTTTCTGTTCCCCATCCACTCATCAAGATTTCTTTTGAAGAGGGTCAGCAAGGTGCTCTAATTGACATACATGGGAAGTTTGTTCCATAGCATGGTCAATCTCTGGGTTGTGAACCTGTCCCTCCAGCATGTTCTGTTAATTGTGGTAATGAGGTTGAGGTCTCTGGAGCATGTGGTGGGTCAGACATGGCTTTGTAAGTCAAGCAGAGATTGCCTCTAAGTAGGCGATATGAGATAGAAAATAGCTGGAGTTTTTTGAGTCTGTCCATACAGGACAAGTGTTTAAGGCCTAGGATCCTCTTTGTGAGGTACTTTTGTGGCCTCTCCAGTTGTTGCAGGTGTCTAGTGAGGTACATGCCAAATGGGGCATTGTACTCGATGATTTGTCTAATGAGGGAAGAGTAGAGGGAGACAATGACCTCTTTCTTCCTGGATGCAAAACCCTTAGTAATGAGATGTGCCACATAGAAGGACTTTCTGACCACAGTGGCAATGCGGTGATTAAAAGAGAGGTTGCTGTCAACCTGTGTTCCCAGATCTCTTATAACGTCTGTGTTCAGTGGACTACCATCAATGTGGTAATTGATGGGAACTGGGTTTTTCCCAAAGGTGATGATGACACATTTTTTGGCATTGAGCTTAAGGCCATGGTTCTGACACCAGTCGTGGGGCACAGTGAGGCCATTCTGTAGGATGTCAACATCACTTGGGGAGTTAATAATAGCTCTCAATTTGCAATCATCTGTGAACTTTGTCAGCCAGAGTCCCTTTGTGTTAGCCTGGACATCAGAGAAGTAGATACCAAACAGGAGAGGACCCAGGACCGAACCCTGTGGGACTCCACTCGTGACTAATTGGCAGTCTGACTTGGAGTCAGCTACTTTCACACTGTGGGTTAACCAGTTTGCAACCCACCTGTGATATAGGGGTTGATGTCAAGCTTAGTGAGTTTTTCTATGATTCCTGAGTGGGGAATGGTATCAAAAGTCTTGGCCAGATCAAGGTAGGCTGTATGAACCACCTTGCCTTCTTCCACAGCTCTGGTGACTGACTCAAAGAAGTCGACCAAGTTGAGCAGGCATGATCTACCCTTCACAAAACCAAATTGTGTGGGATCCAGAGTTTGGAGATTCCTTATATCCTTGTTTATTAGGTCCATGACGAAGCTTTCTATAGCTTTAAATATTAGACTTGTCAGGCTAATGGGGTGATAGTTCCCAGGGTCTGAAGTCGCTCCTTCTTTGTGGAGAGGGATAACTGTAGCAGTGTGCCATTCGGCAGGGGCAAAGCCTAAGGTGAGGCTGTGATTGAACACAGAACATAGGTGAGGTGCCAATTCACTCTGTAGTTCATGTAGAACACAACCAGGGATATTGTCAGGTCCATAGAAGCTATATTCTTGGCCTTGGAGAGTGCTGTTTTAACCTATGCAGCAGTAATACTGGGTGCCTGTCAATCTACTGGTATTGTGATTGGTCCTTTGGGGGGAGAGGGAGGTAAAGTTGGCACTGAATCTGTCGGCCAGTATACTGGCAATATCTGTTGGCTCTGTATAGGCAGTACCATTGTGCAGTAGCTCAGAGCAAATCTGGGTATTGCCGTGGAGATTCTTTACATAACTACAGAAGGCCATGTGGTTGTCCTTACTATCTCCTGCAATTCTATTTTCATACCTAGCTTTAGAGGATTTGATGAGGGATCTCACCCTTTTGTTGAGGTAGATAAGGGATTTTTCCAGTATTTGGAATGTGGGAGGAAACTAGAGCACCTAGAGGAAACCTCTTACTCTGATGCCCTCCCTGTGGAAGGAATAAAGACACCTTGTTGATGTTTTAAGGGTGGCACAGAGGCACAGAGGATAATATTGTCACCAACTCCAAGACTGCACCACAGTGGAGGAAATAACAAAGCCCCAAATATGGCCCACCAATTTTTTTTCCCTGGGAAAAAAAGCAGTGCACCGTGGCTTCGCTATTTTCATATTTCAGACTTTTGGGTTCGATATTACAACGTTCAAACTCTTGTGAGTTCGATGTTGTAATATAGACTCATAAACATGACCATTTTGTTTTATGTCAATTTTGGGTCTAATTTAACTTCTGATTCAGAAAATGACTACACTGAATACACCACTCACACTTTTCCACCATTATGGATAACAATCCAAGAAAAAATCAGGTAAACACTACCAGAGTACGTTTCAAGAAAAACAGGAAAAAGCAAACAGCAGAAAACAAGGAATGTTCCACCGCAGTAAAATAAAATTGAAACTTTAATAGATAAAATCAACTTATGCCTTCAGAACCAGGACAAGCGCTTTTAGCAAAATGCTTTCTTCAGATCCTGATTAAAAAAAAAGACGTTCAGGACCAACTAAATACTAACATCCAATCATATTCAGATTTTAAAATCAGATGACATATTAAGAATTAAACTTGCAAATAAGCATAGCTCACTAGCTAATAAATTATCCAATCAATTTTAAAAGATAGGGCTTAACTTCTTTGCCAGTTGGACCATTCCTTTCTGTCTCTCCATCTTTCTCAAAATGGGTTTCTCAACCAATGATAGACTTATATTAGCCAAGCCTCTCTTCTCCATCAAATGAACAACAATTACTAACTAAAGTGAACCAATGAAATTATGCTTCACCTATTTATCAATATATTAGATTAAATAAATCTTTTCCAAGCAACAGGTTTAATAAAATCACCTCACAGGTCTCTTACAATATGGGGGAACTCATTCTAACTGAATACGTTAGTCAATATAAAGTATGAGAATTCGGCATTAGTGTGTACAAAATTCTCAAACGGTATCTCCTGTAATCACATCTCTCTCATATATCTTGCTCTGTTTGAAATAGTTCAGTTCAGAATGACAGCTGTGCTCTTTTAAAAACTCATATTTTATACTTGACTTTCACAGAGCAGTATAACTTAAATTCATGAAGATAGATGGCATAGTTCTAATTAACTTTTTCTTTCTTTATCAGGCCAATCAAAATGCCAGATTCCTACTGACAACAAATAGGAATCTCCCCTCTTTGGCATGCTCGCTTGTACATTGCTCTCTCATGAATTCAGAATGTTATTAACTCGTTCTGTCTTGGTTACAACTATTCTTTTAAAACTCTTGTGATTTAAAACTGACTCTCATTGAGCACTTCAGCCCAAGTTAACAAAGACAAATAGCATGACTCTTATTGTTCAACACACACCAGATTCTGACTAACAATAAATAAAAGCCTTCCCTTAATCGGGGAACTTTGTATATTATTTCACTTCTAGGCATTCTAAGGCACTGTATCACAAAAACTTTAGTTCACTTTTATTTCTAATAGATCAAAGCTTCTTGTATACATTCATAACTATAAATGATTAAACTTTCACAGAACGCTTCTTCTCGAAGCACAATTGATACTGAAGATTCCCCTGTCCAATCGGCATGCCTCAATCATGAAATCAAACAATAGAAAGCCTCCAGAAACAAGGAAGTCTGGCAGGTTAATTTGCTTTATCCAGCCAATTCTGAATGAACACAAACATAAAGATGCTATCACTTCTTAGCAAATCGGCCTATCAAATTTGTGTTAATAGCCAATAGAGGGCCTCCTTCGACTAAAAAGCTTTGCAAATATGTTTGCTTTTACCTATACAATTCAGTGCAAATAAGGAAGGTGAATAACATCTATTTACTTCTCCATATACCTTTGAAAATAGCATTGATGTACTTTAGCCTCAATTGAATTCATTACAAGTTTCACACAAGGGCTCTGAAAGTTAAAAATTCAACTTTCACACAGCGCCTTATCTCAAGGAACAATAAACAGTGGATATTTCCCTTAGCCAATCAATATGTCACGTTCATGGAAGCAACCAATAGAAAGCCTCCATAGACAAGGAAGTTTTACATATTAGTCCGCTTTTTAATGTGCTTTCATCAGCAAATGCAAAAAGTAAATAAATTTCCATTTCTGGACCAATAGGCTTAATGAAATGCAATTACAAATGCAAAAGATAAGTAGTACCTTATCTCAGGGCACATTTAATATTAGATGTCCCCTTAGTCTGTCAACATATAACAATATTTTAGCTAGTCAACATATCTAATTCATAAAGACAACCAATAAAAAGCCTAAAAAATAAAGAAACTTTATGGGTTAGTTTGCTTTAGCAGATACTTCTCTATAAAAAGGTAAGAAAGCTATTTCTTCCTAACCAATCAGCATAACAGTTTCATGAGGATAGCCAATAGGAGGCTTCCTTGGGCAAAAAACATTGAAAATACATTTACTTTCGTTCATACTATTCTATACAAATACAAAAGAAGAACAGTATCTTGAGACTTAATTTTCTTTTTATGCACCTTTAGAATATATGTTAGTAACACTTTATATTCCATCATTAATAAGGTTACAAGGTCAATGCTTTGATCCTCCCAGCCCATTGACACGCCACTTAGGCATATGTGACCAGTAGAGGCCTTAATACTAATTCTTTTGAGTTAATACATTCTTAAAAGATAACTAATGTTCGCAAAAACAACCAGTAGAGGCTCCATAAATGAGGAGGCCTTACAACTTGATTCTTTTTCATCTGCTTTACTATGTAAATACTGGAAATAAAAATATTATAACTTCTTGTGAAATCAGTATAACAGATTCATAAAAATAGCCAATAAAAGACCTCCTTAGGCAAAAAACTTAGCAACTGAATTTACTTTTGTCCATGTAATTGTATCCATATGCGAAAAATGAATATCGTCCTAAGACCTGTTCCACCTTCCATGTGCCTTTGGGTTCTATGTTGAAATCACTTTATTTACCAATCATTAATATGATTGCTGATAATATATTAAACTTCCAGCTAGTTGGCACATCATTTAAAAATTTTTTTAAAAACTTTTTAAGACCAATATATGCCTTTTGTGCTTATTCTTTTAATTTCATATTTTTCAAAGGGGACAGCAAATGGAGATATTGTTATGGTCCTTGCTCAACAGTGTAACATATACCACTAGCTAGGACCCTTTACTAACACTGTAAATATTTATAAATATTTTAATGGTTGGTTCTCATCCCTTGTCAAATCTGCAGCCCAATTTGCTTTTATAGCTAATATATTCTACCATAAGAAAATTCCCTCAATATGGACCTGACAAAATAGAGATGATCGCATTGCAGTGGAGGAAATAGCAAAACCCCGAAAATGGCCCACCGATTCTTTTCCCTGGGAAAAAAATTGGTGCACCGTGGCTTCACTATTTTTGTATTTCAGACTTTTGGGTTCGATATTATAACATTTGAACTCTTGTGAGTTCGACGTTGTAATACAGACCCTTAAAAAACATGACAATTTTGTTTTATGTTAATTTTGGGTCTAGCTTAACTTCTGATTCAGAAAATGACTACACTGAATACATTGCCCACACTTTTCCACCATTATGGATAACTACTATAAAGATTAAGAATAAATGAACTTATTTTAGGCACTTTTTCAGGGGACTGTACCCCGTGCACCCCGAATGCAAGAGATCTGCCACACAATCCCTAAGCTGTAATCATACCACTGATGTTGCATTAATTCAATGAAAAGAGAACAATGTATTTGTCTTTTTTCAGGATAGTACATCCCTGAAGGAATATTATTTAGAGGGTAGAGATGGTGAAGCAGGGTCCCCACACAAGTTGGTGTATGGATGAATTGCCCTACAAAATCATGCATTGTAACACACTAATTTATTATGCATGTTTTCTCAACATTTTGTAGAGATTCAATCCACAAAGCTTCAAGTAAAAATGCAATTTGGTTGAAGTTTCAACTTGGCAAGAAGTCTAAACCTCAAGATGCACGCACTCGAAACTCGCCTTAGCATGGAGAACATCGATATCTGTGCAGTAACAGAAACCTGGTTCAAGGCTCCCGAGAGCACCCCAGCACTAACAGGTTATACCTCATACCATGCTTTTTGGCCCCAAAACTTGGACCGAACCACAAAAGGAGGGGGAGTATCAATATTCGTCAAAGATACCCACACCTCCAGGTTGGTGGCACAGCACAAAGCATCAGAGACTATCCATGTGCAACTAACAGTGGGTAAAACTGCCTTCCAGTTTATAGCCTGCTACAGACCACCCTCCCAAACCCAGGGACCCCACTCGGCCTTCCTGAGAACACTGGAAAATATGAAGGTCTCTCCAAACACCATTACATTGGTTGACTTCAACTACCCAAACATAGATTGGGAGCATTACTCTAGCTCCAACACCCTAGCCCAAAGGTTCCTTGAATTTATAAACTCAAATGCTATGGAACAACTTGTTATCACTCCCACAAGAGGGGAAAACATACTGGACCTGATCATCACCAACATGTGGACTCTATGCTCCAGACCAGAAGTGTATCCCTCACTGGTAAGATCAGACCATAAACTAATCTCACTGGATATTCACATCCCGACCCCACCCCCTGCCCAGAAAACCACAGTGAAAAACTTCTCTAAAGCAAATTTCACACTCCTCAAAACTGAGGCGGAATCCTTCAAAGCCCCCGGGCCTGTGGAAAATACGGCCCAGACCGCAGAATCCTTTATAAACGCATTCTATGAACACCTTCAGGAATGCATGGATCATGCAATCCCAAATAAAACCAAGACCCAATCCTCCAAAGACAGATGTCCTGTCTGGTGGACCCCAGCCATAAACAAACTATACAATAGAAGGAGGAAGCTACTACATGATAGAGCAAAATCCCAAAAACGGAAGGCATCTCTGATCAGTATTAGCAAAAAACTACGGGCACTCATAAAATCGTCTAAGGCCAGCTTCGAGAGAAAATTTGCACAGGACACTAAGGATAATCACAAGGCCTTCTTTAGTTATGTTAGGAACCTGGGTGGGAATTCCCAGATATGCTCAGAATTAGTCCAAAATGACAAAAAATACACCGAACCCACAGGCATTGCCAACATCCTAGCTGACAGGTTCAGCGCAAAATTCCCCCCCCCTCCCCACCAAAAGGGCAAATATCTATCCCAGCAGAGTGCTGCCCTCCTGACATCTCAGATGCTCAGGTAAGAGCCACCCTCTCCAAAGCAAAATCACAGCATCAGTGGGACCAGACGGTGTCCCAGGCTGCGTCCTACATGAACTCCAAGAAGAGCTAAACCCAAACATAAAACTACTGCTCAATCTCAGCCTTACTACAGGATATGTACCCAAAGAGTGGTGTACAGCAACAGTGGTCCCTCTCTACAAAGGTGGTGCCTCAACGGATCCTGGAAACTATTGCCCCATACGCCTGACTAGCTTGGTCTGCAAAGCTATGGAAAGGATCATCATGGACCTCAAAAATAAAGATATTGGGGAAATACAGACACTGGATCCTACCCAGTTCGGCTTTGTTAAGGGCAGATCCTGCCTCTTAAACCTGGTCAATTTCTTTGAAACAGTCACCAAGGCCATTGACGAGGGGAAGGTGGTCCACACAGCCTACCTGGACCTCGCAAAAGCCTTCAATACAATACCCCACTTGGGCATTACAGATAAGCTCACCAGCTTAAATATAAACCCCTATGTCACTAGATGGGTTGAAAACTGGCTCAAGGACAGAACCCACATGGTTAGAACTGCTGGAGCTATGTCAGACTCCAAACCAGTTACAAGTGGCATCACACAAGGCTCAGTCCTGGGACCTCTCTTGTTCAGTATATATTTCTCGGAGGTACAGGCCAACACGAAAGGACTGTGGCTGGCCAAGTTCGCAGATGATTGCATACTGGGTGCCATAATCGACTCTCCAGCTGACACAAGCATCCTCCAAAAGGGCCTCAGAGAAACAAACAACTGGTGCCAGAGCCATGGCCTCAAGCTAAACGCCAAAAAGTGTATAGTCATCCCCTTTGGCAAAAACAAAGTGCCCACAAATTACCACATAGGAGGTAATCCATTAAGTACAGAAGAAGTAATTAGGGACCTGGGGACCCAAGTTGATAGCAATCTCTCATTTGACAACCACGTGGCCAAAGTGGTTAGAAAAACATTTTATATAGCCCACCTAATCATGAAGGGATTCACATCTAGATCAGGGGTGGTCATCGTGCCTCTTTACTCATTCCTCATTGGGCCCATAATTGAGTACAATGCCCCTTTTGGGGTGTACCTTACCAGACACCTGCAGCAACTGGAAAGACCCCAAAAGTACCTCATCAAGAGGATCAAAGGGCTCAAACAGATGCCATATACTGCCTGGTTAAAGAAACTCCAGCTCTACTCAGTGGCATACCGCCTGCTCAGAGGCGATCTGTGCCTGACGTATAAAGCCATGTCCAACCCGGAATTAATGGACAAGCTGCACCTCAGAAAATCCAAATCCCATCGAGCTATGCGCTCGAGAGACTTGAACCTCAGCACTGAAATAAATAGGACATGCTGGAGGGACAGATTCATAACCCAGAGGCTCCCTTCACTCTGGAATAAAATCCCAGTCCAGGTTAGGCAGAGTCCCTCATTGACTCTCTTCAAGAGGAATCTTGATGAGTGGATGGGAGATCGTAGGTTTACCCCAGGTATCACTTCTGTGTCACTGTTAGACAGAGGTACAGTATACTAACCTCGAAAAAGGGCATAGCAAAATTAATTTAAAATGGGTGGCGAAAGCCAAACACACTCTGGCTAGGCTTATAAATGCCCTAGGGTAGATAGCCTAGTACGAACCTATGAACCTATGAAGTCTAACAAAAAATTGTTTCTGGGGGGCAACTTCCCCCTTTCCATGCATACAGTGGGCTTTTCCCCTTACCTAGACATAATAACATCATTGTTACACAGATATTTCACTGTTGGAGAAAAAAATGAAAAAAAAAACTTTAAAAAAGGAAAAAACACATGAAATCTCTGTCATTACATTAACAGAAACTACATCAGCAGTGACTTCTTATGTAAACAGCTATCAGACAGTTCTGAATCATGGAGCAGAAATCAACAAGGTTATACTTACCCACTTTATACTCAACAAATTGCAGAAAAAACATTATAAAGCTGAAGCAAGCCTAAAATTAGACCAAATGATAGCTTGAATTATTTTTGAAAGGTTTGACTTGGATTTTAAAAATATTTTGACAAGTTAAGCTTTGGCTTGTTCCAAGATATCTGTTGTTTGTGATAGTGATGTAGACATGAAGTGTGAGAAGGGTAACTAGACAGACTAGTATGGTGTTTGAGGTATGACTGTCATGGCCTAGGTGTCATGATTGCTTATGGAGCTTCTACTGATATGAGAATGGCCTCATGCCAGGCATGTCAGATTCAGCACTGCAGTCTACTAAGCAACAGAAAAGGGCAGTCCCTCCTCAGAGCTCAACAACATGGTCTGCATGTAAGGCAGAGAACACCATCTGGAGAGGATGCGATTTATAGGAAAACACTCTTCTCAAGACCCGTGAAATGCAAGGAGGTACCTGAATATATAAGCCACACACCACAGAATCCATCTGTCAGAGATTGTTCCTAAACTACGTAAAGGACAGTACTATATGTGTCTTCTTGCATTCACCTCTGGCAAAAAAAAAAAAGTTTTATGAAAAACCAAGGAGAACTACTGAGTATTAAAAGCTAATGAGAGATGCCTGGTTCTTTTTGAGACCCTGTTAGCAATCTAAGCATTCACAACAAACTGCTGCAGCTGAAATGTTCACAAAAACTGAAAAATGCCCTTCATACAAAGCGAAAACAAAACTATTGAATATACTGTCATGTTCAGAGGTATCTTCAGCTGTACCCCACCTCTTGTTAATAATCTGATAATTGGACTGCTCTAAGTGACCACTTACATTTGATGGCAGTGATATAAGGAAGAAAACTAAATTTACACTGAACTCACTATACTTTTATGGAAGTGTGATTTCATCAACCGGGCCTCATTGAGAGGGCCTAGAGAGAATTCTGCCAGAAAATGTGAGAACTGCATGTACTCTACTCTCTAGTGGCTGGGCAAAAAGTCAAGCTGACTCCAAAGAGACTACATGGATTTGCAAAACACATGGAACTGAACATAAAATAATATAGCCAAGTTATAATGTGTCTTACATAACCTCTTAATTTTGCAAAAAATAATTCTAGTGACAGCTAATCAAAAAATAATGTCTGTTCACATGACAAAAGTTTGATATCTGGGACCTAGTAACGTTCCTGAATGCAGCTGCTTAACATAACTATTTTTTTAATTGTAAACGTTCTCTAACACCTCACAACTATATCTTATTGTCATGGTCAAACTAAACTATGCATTTAAGTGGCTAGTTGTGATCAAGTCTTTAAAAAAAAATAAAGACATCAATGTGTAAATGTAGGGATACAGTTGGAAACAGAAAGTAAGTGTGACCTGGTGTAAGTGTGCACAGTTCACAGGCAGTACACTAACAATGTTTTAGAGAATGGAGTCAGTTCATCAATACAGTTACCTGTTATCATCTATCATCAAAATGTGTCATCCTGCTATGTCCTATATATGATGTTCAAGACATCTCACCATCATCAGACTCACAGGCAATGCATCCAAACTGTCTCTAGGGTACTTCAGAACTTACACAGAACAGGATGCCTTCTTTCTACAATCTCAGAATGTAGGCTGCCTAAAAAGATCTGCTATGGTCATGACTTCAGCCCCTGGGCAAAGATTCAGACATTAAAAATAGAGAACATTACAAGAAAGAAAACCCTGCAATATAAAAGGCCTGCATACAGCCCATTGAATAGTTTGGCACAAGAATCATAGAGCCATGGCCTTCCTGAGAGTTTTACAAGGACTATGTCATGTACCACATTTCATACAATAATATGAGGCACACATCACTTGTTCCATGTCAAATAATGACATGTGTCATGTACTATATGCCATAGAATGACATGTAATAAACTACACGCCACATACTGATGCACTGTAACCAACATGTGCCTTGCACTGCACACTCCATACACCAGTGTAAAATGGCGTACATTAATATGTAGCAAATACTATGTCTTACAATAACATGTTCTGTGTACCCAGCACATACGCTGATATATAGTGACTTGTCATGCACCACATACAATGCACTGACATGTCATGCTAAATACAATTCCATGACTTATGTTCCATACATTAGCATATGCCATATGATGTCAATTACCATGTATCATGTGCCATATACTCTCATGTACCTTCTAGCTATAGATATAAACCAAACTATTGACAAGCTCCTATGCAAAAACTCTGTGTCCCAAGCCTGGAATAGGCTTCCTCCTCACATCTGTTGTAACAATTAATTGTACCAGATTTTTTAAATCTAAAGTCAAAAACTATTTCCTGAACTCAAGAACCTGCCCTTGCCATAATTCCCCCTAATGTAACTTTTCCTCTCCATTTTTCTTCCACTTCTACAATACCTTATCAATTGTTTCGCTTCATGCTAGTTCCTGTCTATACATACATACATACATACATACAGTGAATACACTATTTCTCATCCTGAACGACTACCCTCTGTACACAGCAATTTTTACTTTATGTGCTGAAAACATTACGTTTTATTTTGTTACCAGATAATATATATGCTTAATGAATATACTCACCTTCCTCTCAGTAACATGTGCATGTAAGGTTATGCTTATACTAACTATGCTTTCTCACATAGAGCAATCCATTTTTAAAAGTGTTGATTGTTTCAACATTATATGTCTACAGTTGTATTCTTTGTTTTCTACACTCTCTTGTAAATAACTCAATTATTATGTAATCAACTTATAGCAATCAACATATACCTTATGTACTGTGTGGTTTCAACATTTCACATCAACATTGCCATTCTTTATGTATCTTCTTCCTTGTGAATAACTTCTTATGATATTAGCTATATATAATCTTACATACATAGTGTCTCAACACTACATGTCAACCTTGTACTGTCTGTTTATTCACTGTTCTGTAAATTATTTTTTTTACTCTGTAAACTGGAGCTTTTCTCCTTGGGTCTTCATTGACAATGGGCCTGTCGGCTCAGCTAGACTAACCCGGTTAACAAATGTCAAATGAATAAATAAATAAATAACTGTGCCATGTACCATACAGTGACATATGCCATGTACTGACATATAATGTACTTAATGCCAGCCATTGCCATATGCCATGACTGATACTGACATAGACATTATGCATTGCTTTAGAATATGGTTAAGTACATTATTCCAGGCATCTTAAATCATGTACTGACATGACATGCACTACACGTCAAGTACTGAAATGAACCATGTACCACCTGACATGAATGTGCAAGCCCTACAGTGTTATGGTAATATTCATCCAAGCAGAGGACCAACAATAAAAAAAAATCATTATCCACAGAAGCACAGCAATTATCTTTCATGTGTGCATCAACTTCTCCCATGTGAATGCAAGGAATCTATGTCACCAAACTTCCAGAACAAGAAGTGTAGTTGTATGTGAATTAACCAGGACAAGAGCAGGCTCTATCTAAAACATGGCTTAATCAAAACCAAAGTCAAAAAGACTTGTCATTCAAAAATTATAGCACTTACAGAACTAACAGTGCACATAACGTTGCTGGATGCACTGGTATTTTAGCTTCCAGATTGGTTTTCTTCTCAAAGTACAGCCACAGATGAAAGGCTATGAAGCAATCCTACTCATGAATAAACTGTAACAAGGAAAATTTTAACGATACGTATCATTACAAAGTCCCTATGGTAGATGCTAAATCAGAGGGTTTTTTTGCTTTGCTTTATTCTTCAGTTGCTACAAACTTCAGGATGACAATGCCTTCCCCCTGTGTTTACCATCCTTCATGGTTATTCACACATATTGATGCACCATGTGATACAAACCTTTATTAGGAGGGTTCTCCTGTGGAAGAACTGGTGATACAAATTGCTGTGCACCAGGACTGGGACAGAACCAGGCCAAGACTATCACATTGTGCCTCACAAAGGTGTTTGTTTGAGAATAAATCCTAACACCCCTACTAGATATATTAGTATGGGCCATGCACATGAGCACTGTTGGGGAGGGGGTTAGGGAAGTCCTGCCTACACAGTGATATAAATCCCAGTGTCCTATCCACCCCTTAACTCACTGATGACTCCTATAACTAATCACTAGTCTCCATCTTGGGACAAGAATTCAGCCATTCCCAGCAGAATCACCCCCCCCCCCCAAAGAAGTAAGGAGCTATAATCCTGTTCTTTCCTCTCCCATCCCTTTTCATCTCCTCCACACCTAGGCTACTAGTCAAACCCACATCATCTGCATTCTACTTATGTATTCTGTCCTATCCACCCCTTAACTCACTGATGACTCCTATAACTAATCACTAGTCTCCATCTTGGGACAAGAATTCAGCCATTCCCAGCAGAATCACCCCCCCCCCCCCAAAGAAGTAATGAGCTATAATCCTGTTCTTTCCTCTCCCATCCCTTTTCATCTCCTCCACACCTAGGCTACTAGTCAAACCCACATCATCTGCATTCTACTTATGTATTCATCCCTCTGAGTCATGGCGATAACAACAAAATGCATCTTAATTAGATACTTCAGTATTAATTGGAACTCACAGCCATCAATAAGGTTCGTATCACAAGGAAGTCAAGCACAGATAGTCTATCACCCTGCCAACAAAATTGTATGAGATGTGGAAAACACAACATACTAGAATACATCCTAAGAAATACATTAGATTAGACAATCTACTCATTTGTGACTCTCTAGCTGTTTCCCTGAGCAATCACATTGCCAATCTATGTCACATGCAAGTCCTACAGTGCTGTTCAAAGCCATCATCTTCATGTCACTAGTAACCTTTGTCACTACAATACTATCTTCCATCTATTACTGATCCCAGCCCTGGATGATGCACAAAAACGCCTACCAATTCACTTCTTCAGTACTGACTCCAATACACCAGCAGGAATATTCAAAATCAGGATTATAGTACAGACCTAGATGATGTCAGAAATCAAGGAATAAACACTCCTGTATGCACAAAGCTAACTTGCAAGACAGCTTCATAATGTGTCACATAGCCAGGACCATAGATAAATATAAAGTAAATGCAAGGAACTGGTAATCAGATAATAGAAAACATTTTCTCAAACTGCAGAAATCCAGATGCAGCTCGCCTAATTCCAACTACTGCATTCCTATTAACCCAAACACAGGATCATCAGACACAGTTTTTGCTCAGATTATGGTAGACTATTTGAAAAACTGTATTCCAGCCATACCTCTCAACCTCTTAGAGCAAGAAATCTGGACAAAACCATTAATAAAAGTGGGACAAAGGCCCACAAGTAGGGACAATTTCTAAACGTTGTTACAAACTTAAACATTTGATTCAATAACAGGTTTTGCATTAGCATGAATTTTCTGAAGGGTATGAATCTGAAACTCAAATGTCTATAACTATTTTCGAATTTCAGTCTTTAATGATTTGCCACTAATTTGCCAGAAAACCAAAATTTTATGAAAAATGGACCAAAAATATAAGGCAACAATCTGGACATGCTGTGAAAATCTGTACAGTTGAGAATGTCAGGGTACCAGCTCAAATGATCAAGGTCATGATCGAGAAGCAGTCTCTCCTTTTAGCTTCAAGTAATCGGTCAATCCATTGTAAAAAGTTGTTCTCAAAATTCAAGAATTTAGGCTCACCATCAACTGATGGTCAGCAGTGGAATTCCCAAATGGGCTCCTGCATCTGTTACCTATCTAATCAACTTGACTGGGGAGCTAGGATAGGCAATATTATTTTCCTAGCTCCCCTATCCCATGGGAAGAGGAGGGATCATAAACAGTGATGGCAGTCCCAGTGGTGATACTGAAGTATGTGTCCTATGCTTATAAACGCAAGGGCACACAGCAGCAAAGGTTTGTGGCTGTAATAGCCTTGTGCTATTGTACATCATGCATTAGGATGGGGAAACTGATAGGCAATCTAAATGAAAAATCCCTGTGTTCATGAGCTTGATGTTACACTTGGTCAGTTTAGTCTTCTCTCAGGCAATGGGAAGATTTCATATTAAGTCCAGGGGGTGGTCAAGAGTGACTCCCAACATCAAAAATTGAGGAGGTGCAGCACTTGCAGTTAATTGTCTGTTTAAGCCAAAGTTTTTTTTTTAATTTAATAAAAATAAGCCACAGCATTATTGATAAATAATGCAATCTACATGGAAGGATGGAGCTATTCCCCATTATAAAGAAAGTCAATTATAATAGCCTCTCCAATATAAGACCACCCTCACCATCAAGTCCCCCTGCCAAAATACTGGAAAAGATGTTTTTTACAACATCATTTTTACAGAGTGTCAACATGGATGTAGGACTGTCTAAAGAACAGGTACTGCCACACTGTCGATAATAAAATACATAAATACCATTTGATAACATTAACAATCAATTTCTCCACCACTGTGCTAAAAAAATTGACCTCCTACTCTTTCCCAATACTTTGGTTTGCAGAATGTCTCACTAACAGCAAACTCAAGGCAAACTGGAAATCCCAGCTTTACAGAAGCACTGCAATTATGCAGGAGTGTCTCTTGGCTCATTACTAGGACCTACATTATTTTTGCTATATGTCAATGATATAAACTGTACAGGAGCTCTGTTAAACGACAGTGATTCGTGGATGATACTTCTTTACAGATGATGTCAAATGATAAGATCCATGATCTTTAAAAGGTCTTGAGAAAGACATACATAAGTTGGAGACCTTGATAAAAAATGCATGTATTATACTAAAGGCAGATCAATCTTAAAACATCACCAAAGGCAGTAGCTTTACAATTTCCATACTGATATTTACCCCTGATGGTGTTTATCTAGAACATGTCATGACCTGCATGTACCTTGGAGTTTGTTTAGACAACAACACAAAGTATTACTACACAATATTCATTTAGAAGACCTACAAAAATTCAGAGATGCTTACCAGACTCATAATACCTTTTGTAATTGTAATATCTCACTCTGTCCTGTTCCTACGCCTAATCCTTGGCTCTATTCTTCTCACTAACATCTTAAGGACCTCCTTGCATATGTTACAGTGTATCTATAGTAAAACAAGGTTTGCTGCAGGCAGATCTCATAACTCCCACTGCTGGAGGGCACTCAATTATTTAGATTCCTTTCGTAGCAGTAATTCTGCCAAATCACTAGAGGTTTGCACTTACACTACTCACCAAGCACCCTTACCCTGCTCTTAGCAATCTTCTCATGTGTGCCCCTAAAGTGGATTCATCATTCTTTTGCTCTCATAAAACCGTGGTAGCACACAATTTGGTGACATGGTATCTAAAGTTTGAAACAGTCTTTTAATACACATTGACTCATTGGAGCCAATACACAAAGTCACTAACAGTGGCAGCTGGTGACTTCAAATCAAAGGTGGGCTGCAGGAGACAGCTGAATGGGTGGGGTCAATGGGAAGGGGTATGGCCAACTAGAAAGGGGAGGAGCTATGCTCAAACCACAACAACTAACTAAATACACTGCCCTGGGTGCCAAACCATCATTATGAGAGTCCAATCAAGACAAAATGAAGTGTAGAAGAATAAAAATATTTCAATGCATTGGCTGCATGACAGCTTACTTAATATCTAGATGGAAACAAAAAGGTTGTGAGGAATGAAAAAATAAATTAGTTTTTAAATACATTAATGGAATGCCAGTCAAAATCAAGTAGCACTCAAACCACTTCTTGCACTGCAGTTCTAATTATAATTTATATTCAGCTTTATTAAAGTACCAAGTAACATGCTGAAAGTAGAAATGTCTGATGCCCCCACTTGTAAAAATGTTTCTTATCCAAAAAAAGACCTGCTGCCTGACAACTATCTACTTGTTTCATGGGGAAAACATGATGAAAGTAAAAAATGAAAAGCAAACAAGAAATAAGCTCAAGATACATTGCTTAAAAGGATTACTGTACAGGTTATGGACCACACGATTGGCATTCTGTTTAGTTTACGGGTAAAGCCTGCAGAGATGACTGGAAGTCTCCAAGTGTAATGAGCTTCTTAAAATAATGTAATCTGTCCTTTATTACAAATAGTCATATGCATTTCAATACCCAAGGCTTATACATTATCTAGTTAAGTATTCTCTACATGGCAACAACAGAAAGGCTTTCAATGTTGGTAATTCTTTAACAGTATGCTTATTAAAGCTTACTTGCATCTTACGATCTCAGCCAAGCTTACCTGATGGTCATTAAAGTATTGCTACTTAAACACAGAGCAACAGGCACTTTGAGTAATAAGGATAAATCAACAGTACAAAAAATATGACAGAAACCAGACCATTCTGCAAAAATCAAGGACAGATGAAAAGCCACTCTAGTACTTGTGTCTACCTTGGATGGTGGGGATACTCTGCACATTTACACTGCATAACTACTCCTTGCCTTGCTTCGGCACATCCAGAGTCACTACATGGGGGAGTGGGGAGCAAGAAGTATGTCACAATTTGAAATGTTTCTGGCTGACTGTGATGGCCCTGACACATTTGTCATACCTCTCAACCTCAGAGCAAGAAATCTGGACAAAGCCATACAAAGAAGTGGGACAAAGGCCCAAAAATAAGGACAATTTTTAAATATTGCTCTTATAAACTTAGAAAGATAATAGAATAGGTCTTGCATTAGTATGAATTTTCTGAATGGTATGAAATCTGAAACTCAAATGTCTGTCATTATTTTCTAATTTCAGTCTTTAATGATTTGTCACTAATTTGCCAAAAAAAACACAATTTTGCCAAAAAAAAAAAACAATTTTATGAAAAATGGACCAAAAATGTGAAGTAAAAATATAAAATAGCCACACAATACAGATGGAAACCTGTCAAAGAAGGGACACTTTAATATTAGTACTGCTAACTTGAGCAGCTGACAAAATAAAATAATCTATATGCATTTCTGATTATTACAGTTATTTCTTAATTGTAAATTCTCCATGTTTTCTTCCAAATTTGCTATTTTGCGGAGGGATTATTATGGGGAAGAGCAACATTTTGAGCCAAAATCAGGGACAGTTGAGAGGTTTGGCTATGCCTAATTCTATAAAGCAATTTATTTGCATGTACCTCTCAACCTGTTAATGCAATAAATCTGGACAAGGCCAAATATATTGGGGGAACATATAAACAGTACTAAAACTTGCTCTTGTATAAACTGAAGCAGTTGATAGAACAGGTCTTACTTTAGCATGCATTTTTCTGAAGGTTATGAAGTCTGAAACTTAGTTTGTCATTATTTAGTGACTCAATTCCTAAATGATTTGCCAGAAAACCACAAATTGTATGAGGAACAAACCAAAATTAAGAAGCAAAAATCTATTAATTCTTTGAAAATCTGGACAGTTGGGAGATATAGTTCAGCTGGGGCTGTCTTTAAGTTTGCCGCCCTTCCCCCTCACAAAATCATGGTTGAATGGAGCCTCCCCCGCAGCCATTCCAATGATCCATTACTTGGCTATTTCACTCCATTTACCATAAACACTAAAGTGCATACTGATTTACTTCTATGATGATTTGGACTTCATTTGAAAGTTTTATTTTGCATTTTACAGCACAAACACTAAAATATCTGCTAAACAAATTTAGCATTAAAACTTCTCTGCCCTTGAAACTCAAATTCATTGAAACAGCATTGAAACCCACATTCAAAGAAAAATACATTTTACCAATGGCAGAACTGCCCAATTCAGAACATCTTTCCAGTAAACAATGAAACAAAATGCATACACCCATAATGACAAAACTGCCCAGTTCAGAACATTTCCATCATAAAAGTCTACTCAAACTTCTACAGTCCACCATTATCAGTAAATATGCACATTTCTACATCCACCATTATCAGTAAATATGCACAATTCTACAGTCCACCATTATCAGTAAATATGCACAATCTCTGAAGAAGTAAAAAAGCCATCTAAATAATTCCACATTAAATAAATCTGTAACTAATGAAGAGGTTGCTGCTAGCAAACACCTTTATATTTCATGGTTTCATCAAAAAATAAAGTGTCTGATGCCCCTGAAGAATAAATTGCCTATATTCCATTAAAAATGATAAGCTAGTAATATTGCAATAGGAAATGGATAGCAAACCGATAACAGGCTCATAGTTAGTATCTTAACTTTATCAGTACGGCAGCATTCACCCCTTGTGGGAATAGAACCAACAACCTTCTGCATCAAAAGCAAGTACACAACCTGTTGTGCTATTAACAGTACAAGCTGCCTTAGCATAAGCAGCACTAAACTTCTCTTCCCCTGCAGCTCTCAGCTCCTTGTAAAATCTACTCAATACTCAACTGCATCTCAACTTTGCAATACAAGAAATCTGGAAAAAGCCAAATTTATTGGGGGGGGGGTCAAAAGCCCAAAAACCAGGGACACATTAAACACTCCTTGTATAATCTTGGAAAGTTGCTAGAATAACATGCTGTGTTACCACCATAAATTTTACTGCCAAGTTCCCTGTGCAAAAGAGTCAGAGCAACATACCACTATGCCAAATCAGCTGCTTTGTGAAAGAAAAATGTTGTGTTACCACCATACATTTTACTACCAATGTCCCTGTGCAAAACAGTCAGAGCAACATACCACTATGCCAAATCACCTGCTTTGTGAAAGAAAAATGCTGTGTTACCACCATACATTTTACTGCCAAGGTCCCTGTGCAAAACAGTCAGAGCAACATACCACTACACCAAATCAGCTGCTTTGTGAAAGAGCAGAAGACTGAAACTTAAATGGCTATCATTTAATGAATTCAGTTCTCACCATAGCTGTCAACCTCTTAGCACAAAACACCTGGACAAACCCAGTAATGAGGGAACACAGCCCTCAAACATATTCAGTGAATTCAGTTCTTGCCATAGCTGTCAACCTTAGCACAAAAAACCCGGACAAAGCCAATAATGGGGTAACACAGTCCCAAAAATAAGGACAAATTTCAAATATTCATCTTATAAACTTAGAAAATTGCTAGACTAAAAGGTTGTGTTACTATATATTTTCTGAAGAATATGAAGTCTGAAATTCAAATGCCTGTCAATTTTACTTCTGACGGAACAAAAACAATTTTCAGCAGAGGCCCAGGGAGAAATACTGCAGACACATGTCTTTGTAAAATGGCAGGACACCAGAGCAAATCCACACAAACACAGGAATGAGATGCAGACTCCACACAGAAGGCACCCCAGCCAAGAATCAAACCAGACAACCTATAGCTGTGAGGCAACAATGCTACCACTGCACCATCAAATATGTAAGGAAGTAAACATTCAGAAACCTGAAGTCTGAAATTCAAATGCCTGTCAATTTTATTTAACATTTGTTAATCAGGACAGTCTGACTTGGAACAAAAAAACAATTTTCAGCAGAGGCCCAGGAAGAAATAATGCAGACATGTCTTTGTAACATGGGAGGACACAAAAGCAAACCCACACAAACACAGGTAGACTATGCAGACCCCACACAGAAGGCACCCCAGCCAAGAATCAAACCTGAGACCCTGCAGCTGTGAGGCAACAATGCTACCACTGCACCATCAAATATCAAGCATTGCAACATTTAGAAACCACAGATATTATGAGGAACAGATCAGATCAAATATGAGGCAAAAATCTGCATTCTTTTTGCAAATGGTGGTGGGTAGGGAATTCAGGTCCTTAACACCTGCATACAAGGTACAGGGCTCAAGCCTGGGGTATTCCCTACCACACCACCATGAGTTTGTTCTAGCCACCTAACAACTGGGGCATTTACACACACACACACACCCTTTGTTCCTCTTACCTTTCATAGTGCGATGTAGATCCCCTGTCTGCAATAGCTGCCGACGTTGCAGTCCGGGTCTGACCTATTCCCAGCGACAGTCTATGCAGTTAAAACTGCATAGGCTTCTGGGAGCTCTGTTCTTACATGTTTCCCAATCCGGACTGCTGCTGAGACAGTCTGCGCATGCTCCAGACTGTCTCAGCAGCAGTCCGGACTAGTGCACATGCGTGAAAGTCAGAGATTTTTTTTAATTTTTTTTATCTTTTATTTTCTTCTATTTTCTTTATTTTACAGCTGAGGGGGCTGCAGTCTGGCAGTCCAATAGCACGGGCCACCCCTGGTCACTAACCTCCAAATATATCTTGCACAAAGCACAGTAAGCACCTATGGATAAACTAAAAAGTATTCACTTCCATAGGTAGTGTAAAATATGCACACCATAAAGTACAAATGAATTCACATTTGTAAGCTGTGCAGTCTTTAGGCCCCCTAATGCACTGTATACTAACTACAAACATTATTAGAGTGACACTGTAGAACTCTGTTGAGTTTTACATGCAAGTGTTGGTGTACTTACTGTACATTTATCAGCTCATTTAGTATACCACTACTTCTGTTAAATCATATTATTAAAGTATTTGTGAAATTTCTTTTGCAAAGTATATAAATGTATATTACATTCTATAATTCTCACAGTTTATATATCAGAGATTACAAACCATTTGTAAGCGTATATGTCTGAATCCTTTCTCCATCTCCCTTTTTTGAAAATGGAATCCACACAGAGGACACTCTTGGTTACTGGATACTGCTCTTGCGAACTAGCCAAAGGGAAAAAAATATATAAAGTGCCTAGAAAGCACTTTTTCTGACCAGATGGGGGTAATGAAACTACCTTGATAGGTAGAGGTAATGTCAACATTGTTGAATGTAAGCCAGATGCAGAATGGCAGAACAGCGACAGGTGTTCTTTAATTCACATGGGTTTTGTGCACCTTTACAAAGTTAACATTATTAACAGTATCAAGTTGGTTCAAAGAAGCAGTTTTTTTAAAACCTGGGAATCAAACAGGCAATTTATCAGTAAGCAACATAATAAACTAGAGTCTGAGCAGTCTCAGAGTTAGTTAAATTAGTTAGGAGGCATTACAAAACTGACTGGGGTACAGTCTCTTGCATGGAGGGGATGTGGGTGTCACTTTTCACACATGTAAAAATGTTAATCAGTGACTCATTCAGTCTTCTGGTTGTAACCAAACAGGTTTTGATGAAGCCAGTTATACATACTGTTAAAATTTTTGGAGGTAGGCAAAACGCGATGGAAAAAAAAACCCAGCTAAGTTGGGATGGACTCTCTTGCCCTTTCCAAACTGCTCACGTGTCTGTTTCAGATCATCTTCCACCTTCCCACAACCAGTGAGGTTCATATTGGAGGGTAACTGTGATGATGTGAGGTGATGCCAGCTATGTCAGTAGGAGTAGGGCAGTGGATATGCAACATATGCCAGCATAGCTAGCTGGAGTTTTGTATAATTAGATGTCATTTGTACAGAAAACTGATTTATACAGGTGCTTGTGTTGAAAATGTATTTGTAAAGCTGCTTGTGCTAAACATGTACCAACAGTGGGTCCTACTATACAGAAAAGAAATACACCTGTATACAAAAAACTCAATAACCAAACAAAGACTAAAATTGAAAGGACGGCTATCGACAGAAGTAAAGTAATTCACAAAATAATGTTTTATTGAGCACTTTTATCCGAGTATAACAGTAGACTTCTTCAGAATTAAATCACAAACTACTCATACTGTTTAAATAACAATCCAATTAAATCATAATAAATAATGAACCAGTAAGATTCACGTATTAAAAGGGATATCTAGTATTTAAAAAAGCTCTTATCCCACCCATAACCCATGACGTAAGAGAATAAAAACTAAGACATGACCATTCACTAAACATTAAAAACATAAATCTTTGTATATCAAAATGAACAACAACTTATAAAATGTGGGTTGAGGAGCTGGAATTTTCCAAATGGGATGGACAACAACCCAGTTCTGTACAAGGAATTAACTGATTTATTTGATCATTTTGATCGTGACCTTATTGAGACTTTGATAAAACACAATCAAAAAACACTGATGCTATTTTTGCAAATATGGTGGAACTGGAACATGGGATAACTAGTGATCTACTATTTGAAAGGCATCAGCATGATTATAACAATAGTTTTTTGGAGGTGGATAAGGCTACATCTTGTATTAAAGCTACAAAGCAGAAGAAATTCAAAAAGGATAGGGAGGAATTCTCTACAGGTCAAGTCTATCCTTGACCTGGTTTTGTCCATAGCAGGTATGCGAGTGAACAACTGGATGAACCTTCGAACCCTAAGCCTATGAGGGACATGGGGAAACTCATCAGCTCCTCCCATTACAGTCCCTTGAGAAGTGAACTCAGTACAGAGATTCGCGAGGTTAATGAACCATGGCACTACATATGTAGTCAATCAGGGTCGATGCAGGCAGAGCTTGAACCAACAGCACTGGCAGCAGAATGAGAAGCGGAACCAGAGGAGAAGGAAGACTTAGCATTCTTTGGGTGTGCAACAGATGGCATTCTGTTGTTTGACGAAGAACCTTATCCATCCATTATTACCAACAAATGAGGTGACTTTAAAATGTATAATTATTCTAATTGTAGCTTTTCATATGAACTTAATGATTTAGTAAGTAAAGGTTTAAATTTTGTGTCTACCACTTGTTCATGTATCACAGAGCTAATAGTGGACTTAAAGACATTTGTGCAGAAACTGAACTTTAGACTTATTTTTAAGAATGATGTTATGGACTATAATCCCAAAGCTCTTATCAGGAGGAGTTTATTTAATTCTCCTCTTCCTGTTTGTTTAGCTATATTTGAGAGATTATGTCAATTTGATTTTTGAGGTATGTTATCTCGGCAAAGTTATTTTAAAATGAGCAACTTAGCATGTTCTAAGCGTACCTTGCTAAATCAGTTGGTTCAAGTTAGAAGTTTCCATGTTATGAAGCCCAGCAAAGGTGGGGGGATTATTATTATGAACAAAATGGATTATGTTAATAGAATGTATACACACTTGTTTGAGAGTGTTTTTTATGAGGAATCCTCACTTAATAGTGTGCCACATTTCATATAGAAAGATTGACCTCATGATTAAAGATTACATATGAGCTTTCACATTTTCTGAATTCTAAATTTCCAGTGGTGCCATCTATAGTTGGTATACCTAAGATCCACAAAGAGTTAAACAACCCCCCCCCCCCTTTGAGACCTATAGTGAATGTGGGCAAATCAAGGATTCATCCTTTAGCTAGGTTTATTGACGTCACTTTACAAAAAGTCTATGCAACTTTTTAAACATTTGTGTGTAGATTCCTTGAACTTCTTGATTAAATTAAATGAGGTAGATTTCAGTGAGGATATAGTATTTCTAACAGTGGATGTAAATTTGTTCAATGTAATTCCTCATGACATTGGACTTGAATGGTTCAAGTGATTTTTTGATAGATCATTTTAAAAACGAGGAGATGAATATGCTATGTGAACTTATGGAAACCATTCTTAAGAACAATTTTGTTTATTTTGAAGGGCAATATTTTTTGCAAAAGCAGGGTGTGGCAATGGGGGCAGCATGTGCCCCCATTTTTGCTAGCATCGTTATACTTCAATGGGAAAAACAATATTTTTTGTTGGATTTTAGACCCTGGGTTCTCTGTGTCAGGTTCTTGGATGATATACTTATTTTATGGAACAAAAGTATTTCTGACATAGCAGATTTTATTGCCATCTTAATAACACAACATCCTTTCTCACGTTCACCTATAATTATAATGAATCCAAAATTAATTATTTGGATGTGGAGACAGTCAAAGATTATGAGACCAAATGCTTTGCGAGCAATACCTATAGGAAACCCACTTTACTCCAATAATCTACTGCACTACACCAGTTTCCATCCTGAGCATCAAAAGAGAGGAATAGTGAAAGGACAATTTGTCCATCTCACTAAAATGGTTTCAGATAATGAAGGATTGTTTAAGCAATATGACATCTTGGAAGAAATGTTCCTTTCCAGAGGTTATCCCAAACGCTGTGTGGTGAAGGTAAGGGATGAAGTGTGGGTTAAAAGACAGCAAGGAATATAAATGCCCCTTTTGGGACCAAAAGAGGGTCCAACTGATATACATTCTAGTTATTCCTCAGGAGACAGGAACTATACACACTCTTTTGTGACTAAGTTTAGCTTGGACTATAAAGGCATTTATGATATTCTTAATACAACTGATGTATTTTTTCTTGTTTTGAAGGGGTCACGGATGTTACAGGTGCCAGTCTCCATATTGTTTTCAAAAGACCAAAAACCTTTAAAAATTATCTTAAAAATGCTCAATATATAAATGGTAGGAGTAAGAGATCAGCAGGAACCTTTAAGTGTGATTGCTGCAAAATGTATAGTTTTGTAAGTGACAGTGAAAGTTTAATGGTGAGGAACCACATGATAAAACCTAATGGTCATTTTAATTGCAATTCAAAAGGTGTGATATATGTGGCTCGGTGTAAGCACCGTGAGGCATTTTATATATGTAAGACCCAGAGAAAGCTAAAGGAAAGAATTTATGAAAACAACTTAGATATTAGAAATAAGAATAGGAACAATGCCCTTTACAAACATATTGAAAAATTCCCCACTCATAGTTTTCATTTTGGTGTTGTGGAGGGAATTGATAAGGACCCAAAATGGGGGCTGTGGATTGATAGGACAGAATATAAAGAATTACTGTCGCAGATTGAATTCAATGCTTGTGTGCCTGGTTTAATGAGCACTTATCTATAAGCTGTGTATTGCAATTACATTCCTATGAAGTTTAATATGTGCACATTTTATAAGGTGTTGTTCATTTTGATGAACAAAAATGTATGTTCTTAAAGTTTAGTGATGGTCATGTCTTAGTTTTTATTCTCTTATGTCATGGGTTATGGGTGGGATTTGAGCTTTTTTAAATATTGGATATCCCTTTTAATAAGTGAATCATATTAGTTCATTATTGATTATGAGTTAATTAGATTTAAATGGTTTGAGTAGTTTGTGATTTCATTCTGAAGAATGTGCTCAATAAAACATTATTTTGTGAGTTACTTTGCTTCTGTCAGTAGCCATCCTTTTGGAATACACCTGTATGTTAGACTGTATTGTAACTGTTGAAATGAATATATTGCAACAGAGGATAGTGGAAAAGAAGAGGTTAATCTCAGTCCAGCTCACTTTGAAAAATAGTCTAAAATTAAATTACCCAGTTTAGGCCATAACGATTGTATCTGATAGTTCTGATTGCAGCCAGAGACAAAACGTCTGTGAAAATCAGGACTAGGAATCCTACTGTATTGTCCTTAGGGGTGAACTAATTGCTACCTTGGAAAGGTGGAAGTTTTTGAAATGGTTTTATAGCTTCAAGATGCTATAACACATCCTAACAAAGCTCTATGTGTGTGTGTGTGTGTGTATTATGACACATATGTGCTAGATTTGGGTTCAGTTTCTAGTACAAGGGGTAGTATGGGAACCAGAAGTTAAGTGACCAGATGTATGTGATGTCATTCTGTAATCCAGCACTGAAATTATGTTTTAATACTAGATGAGTGAGAAGTCTCAGGGCAGTCTGTTTTTGAAACCTGACAAAAGGTAGACCACTCACCCACTTCATTTTTTCTTGGTCTAGTAAGTGAAATAGGGAATAGTAATTCTTTCAGGGTGTGTGTGAGTGTGTGTGTGTGTGTGTGTGTGTGTGTGTGTGTGTGTGTGTGTGTGTGTGTGTGTAAATTAAATCTCAAAATGGGTGTGCGCTGTGTGTCAGCTACGTGGAGCAGGGACACTGCACTGGTTTCACAGAAAGGGTGGTAGAGGACTTAGCTTGGAACACTCAGCGGAGGACTCATCTCTACATCAATGGTCAATGTGGGGTCTTATTTGGGGTCTGGTGAGAGAGAGGGAAACCCAGCCCCAGGACAGAGTGTGTTTCCTGTGTGTTCTTAAGGGAAATTGTGCTTGATACAGAGAGCTGTATCTGAAAATACTGCGTGTATCCATTTTTCTTCCAAGTGAACATCCTTCACCAGTGTCTGTGGTGAGGATTGAATCTCCTTGATCACTGGCCCAGAGAAGGGACATCACAGTAAGGATTAGAGGTTAGTAAACCAATGAGTTCTAAGGTAAGGCTAAAGGACTACACCATCTGATTATTTGTAACAAGAGCTGACTCTTGCTCACTGTGGCTTTTTTCTGCATCACAACTTATGGTGAGGGGAAAATAGTCTTTAAGTTGGAGAGACACTGAAATGAAGCTGATTTTCCAGTGTTACTTTGAAAAACATAACTAATTTGTCTCTTTCAGGTCAATTATACCATTAATACAGCTGCAGAGAAGGTGACCTGCCTTAATATATATGACCAACAGAAGATGAGCATGTCACAGCTTTCTCTCACTGGTCAGGTTGGCTAAATTGTAGTCAATACACTGCAAATTTAGCTTTACTTTGGCTTCCAGCTCTGCAAATATGACTGACCACACAGTCTGATACAAGAGGCTAGCCAAGTCTGTCCAGGCCACAATTATTTGTCTATAAAAGGGGTCCTTGCATTGCAGCAGGGTTGGGTGACACAATGCTGTCATGGTAACATTAATACTACGACATCTGCACATATTATACTAAATGTGCAACTTTTCAAATGGTCTACTTATGTGCTATGCAACTGAGGCAGTTCTTTTCCTTACCAATAATGTCCCACCATAGGAGGACTTTGACGGATATTTATAATAGGATAAGTATATCATGCTAAACTCTTCTTTCATGTGTCAGACTTTTTCTTTTCTTTTTCTTTTTTGCAGTTTTGGAGGACATCATCAGGAAATCATAGAAGTTTGTTTATAAGTCTATGAAAGCCAGAGGATATTTAAAATCTTTCTGAATAATCATCAAAACAAAACAGGCATCGGTTTTATATTTCATCTCAAAAAAAAAAAAAAAAAAAAAAAAACTCAAGTAGACAATACCCTTCCCCACAATAATGATACCCTTCCCCACAATACTGCACTACAGCAATGCTGTTAGAATTTGCTCAAGTTCTTTTAGCGTGTTTAGAAACCTAGAACCCACAGTCTTATACTACTACGGCCATGAAGTGGTTACAGCCTGCTGGGCCAAAGAAACTTAGGGAAATCATCATGAGACAGCTACAGCCTGCAAATCGTGCAGGTCTCATGCTGCAAAGTTTTATCCAGTTAAAGTGTGAGATGATGCACAGAAATACACCCGTCTGTATTCTTTAATCTGTGAAAGCCTGTACTGTTGCAGTGCATATACTAAACAACTCATTTAGTTACAAGAGTGACACAAGATAAAACAAATTCAGTGGAGGAATAGAATCCAATAAAGCCATACATATCAATCACCAGTAAGAACCAGCATACCACTAGGCTCAGTTGTAGATAACACACTCAAAATGTTCTTGTAAGTCACTGAAAAGCAACAGATGGACACAGTTCCTTTTAGTTTTCAATAAGAGTTACTTTTCCATTTCTGGGATAAAGTGAGAAAGTGTCAGTTTCATATCTTGTGTTAGTGAGACGAGTTTCAGCAGTGAGAAACAGCCTTATTTTCAGACATTCTGGTAGGACATACGTTGAGTTCAGTCTGAGAAGAATGGGCGGGGTCTGACGGGCGACACAGGAAGAGAAAGTGGTGGTATGAAAGGGGAAGACTATAGATAGGCAGGGAATGGAAGTTTGAAAATAGAGTACCAAACTGTGAACATAGGATGAAGGAAAGTTAATATGGTCTTTTAAAGGAAAACGGTGCTCTGCCAAAAAAGAGATAGAATAAATGCAATTAAAAGACTGAATAATGTTTAGAAGGAAACTTTTCTTTGAAGCAGCACTGACAACTGAGTGGGTGGTATTCAAGCTGAAGATTTACAACATGTTTTCCAATTTCAGAATGGTTTAATGAGAAAACAAAACTCATTCCAAACATTGGTTTTCGATTCTATTTAATTCTGCATGTAGTTGAAACAGTGATATAATGTAAAAGAGATTGGGAAGGCAAACTTTCTATAACAAAATGTATACTGGTATCAACATTATTTATGTTTATGGATTACAGAGTTATCTCCCAATGTACAAGAAGAAGTGAAAGGTACAGAAGGGCAGAGATCATAATTCAAAATAGGCACTGTTGTGAGATGGGGAAGTGTACCACAAAAACGCATTACTAAATTTGAAATGAATTGTAATGGTGTTACAAAGCTTTAATGTTACATTCTAATAACACTGCATTTTGGAGAAGGGACAGTTGAAGTGAAATGTATGTGTTTTTCACACAAAAACTAGAAAAATAAAACCCGCAAAACAAGTAAAAATACAGCACAGATATTAGAAGGGATGTGCATGGAACACTCTCGCACATAGTAAAGCCAAACATATTCTTCCACACTTGCTAACATTTATAAGAATATAAAGCAGTACATATATTCCAACTAATTTATCAATAAATTCACATCTTCTTCCCTATAAACAAAACATGAACCAAATGCTGCATAATGCAGTGAATGTTGCACATATCAATGCTGCATACAGAACAAAGATCAGAATTACTCATTGTAAAATTTGCTCACACCCTTGTTCTCCCCTCCCCCTTCCCTGTTTATTACCTTAAGACAATCCCAAAGTTAATAAATATTACCTGTGGCAGGCACCATTTTTAAAACTACAACCACCCTTGTCACTATCATATGTTCATTCATCAGTTAACTCTGTTACCTGATTGTTTCCAGCCCCCTCATAAGAGCAACTAACAGGGTCTCTACCCGCTTTGCTCCCCACCCTGCCCCCTATTCCCTCCCACCCCCAGTGGTCCCACCTTTATTACACTCACAAACCCCTCCCATCTTTCCAATAGCCAACCACAGCGCTAACCCAACACTACCTCCTCCATCTTCCCACTGCTATCACACCTCCTCAACTAACATGTACAAGCATACCTTACCTATGCTCACTGCATGCACTCTCCTTGCATATCTTGCATCCTACCAAAGCTCTATCATTCCCACACTCAACCACTACCACTGTACTACTACTCACACCACCACTCATGTCTCACCCTCACTCAGCTCCCCTCCCACCAACTCAAGAACCATCCCTATGCATCCCCCACATATTCTACCAACTATATTACTCAAGCATAAAGCATCCCTACAACTTAACATAGTAACCCTCCCACCATACCTATTACCCAAAGAGCACAATCATAAAGTTTCCCTTACAAACAAACACATTCAAAAACTGAGAAAACTAATAACCTCATGCATATCAAAACTAGCCCTAAGTGGAGATATCCACCCCAACCCTGGCCCTACCATCTCCAACCCCAATCCTCATAATCAGACTAGAAACCACAACTTCTCCCATATTACAGCCAATAGAAAGCCAAATGACTTCCTTCTACTCAGCCTAAATATTAGAAGTATATCCAACAAAGTCCATGAACTCCATGCCACCATAGACTTGTACTCCCCAGATATAGTCATCCTGACAGAAACCTGGCTAAAACCTCACATTACCAGTGAGCAAATACTCCCTACAGGTTATGGCATACTAAGAGTAGACCGGCTAAACAAGAAAGGAGGCGGTGTAGCTATAATATTTAAACAGCATCTAAACATCCAAATCTTAAAATCATCAGCTCCACAAATAGGCAATGAAGAAATAATACATACCAACCTCAAAATAAACCAAAACAAAACCATCAACATAATTGGATGCTACTTCCCACCTGGCCAAAACATCCCTCCACTAGAAAACCTCCTTAGCTGGTCTACCCACCATCTCCCCCAAGAAACTATAATTTTAAGTGATTTCAATATTGACTGGCAATCCTGTTCTGGCAACCATCCAACCCATCATGTAAACCTTCATGGCTTCACCCAACTAGTCCAGTCACCAACCAGGATAAATAAAAACTCCAGCAAGCACACTACCCTGGATTGGATACTAGTCAGTAAGAGCCCCCAGTTATATATAACAGGCTGCTTATCAGATAGCCTCAGTGATCACTCCCCAACATTCCTACTGAAAAAATACCTATACCAAGCTAAACCTGTCATCTACCGTCAGATACGTAAAAAAATAAACTTTAACCCACTCACATTCATCTCATCCCTCAAAGAATGTAACTGGCATCCTCTAAAATACCTCAGTCTTGATGATGCAGTTGAATTTTTTAATACTACCTTCCTGAGCATCCTTAATTACCATGCCCCCATAAGACTTTCCAGAATCAAAGCACAACCCTCCCCATGGCTACAGAAAACCACTAAGTCAGAAATGAAAAACAGGGATAAAGCCTGGGAGCATTGGCGCAAAACCAAGACCCCCTCAACTAGACAGAAATTCCTAGAACTACGCAATAGAGTCAAAAAGCTAATAAAACAGGACAAATTCCAATACTACCAGTCTGCCCTAGACTCCTCCGAACACAGCCCCAAACAATTCTGGTCCTCCATAAACTCCATCCTCCACCCAGGTAAAGTCAGTACCCCTCCTCCTAACATCCCTCACTCCTCAGAAAATATTGCTACCTCATTCAACACACACTTCACACAAACCATACTATCACTAGCTAAACAACACAACCTCCCTCCCCTCCAACCCACACCTTCAACTACTACTCTCCCCACTGCCTTCTCTTTTTCTCCTTACCTACCTCCAACATAAAAAAACTCTTAACTAAACTTAAACCCACCAAATTAGCAGCAGACAACCTCCCAAGTGAATACCTACAAATCGCAGCTGATGCTCTGGCCTATCCAGTATCCATCTTGATTAACCGCTCTCTGTCAGAAAGTTATGTTCCCACACTGTGGAAAGTATCACATATAATTCCCCTCCACAAAGGCGGACCCTCCACAGAACTAACCAATTACCGCCCCATAGCTATTCTCTCTCCACTCTCCAAAATACTAGAGAGATGCATACACTCTCAGGTCTCAGACTACCTCCTTACTAACAACCTCCTTTCCAATACTCAGCATGGTTTCCGACCAAACCATAGCACCACCACTGCCTTACTCTCCTTTACTAACACTATCCTTCAGCATAAAAACAATGGCTATCTCTCCTCTGCTACTTTCCTAGACCTATCTAAAGCATTTGATATGGTCCCACACAAACAACTTATCTCTGTCCTCAATAACCTATCCTTCTCACAATCAGTCACCAACTGGTTTCAGAGTTACCTGTCTGACCACCAGCAATTCGTTGTATGGCAGAATGACATATCTCCCCAACTACCTGTCTCCATAGGGGTTCCCCAAGGATCCATCCTTGGACCCCTACTCTTCTCTGTTTTCACAAATAATCTAGCCTCTGCCACCACACATGGCACACACATACAATACACAGATGACTCGACCATCATCTGCTCAGCCCAATCCCTACCCAAACTGCAAAAAGTCACACAGGAAGCCTTTTCCTCTGTTGAAACTTGGTTATCCGATGCCCAATTAATACTCAGCCCAAACAAAACTAAACTACTCATCTTCCAACCCACCAAACATACTCAAAACAACTCTCACTTTAACATCACAGCAAAAGACAACACCACTATATACCCAACTGAACACACCAAATTGCTAGGAGTGGAAATAGACAATAAACTAAAATTTGACATTCACATATCCATGACCATAAAAAAAGTCCACAAAAAACTAGGAGCGTTATACAGAAATAAGCATCTTCTCACCAAAGCAGCAAAGATTTCAATAGCAAATTCCCACCTTATCTCCACCCTACTTTATGCCTCTCCAATATATACCAACCTAAGGCAATGCAATCTAAACAAGCTAGAGACCTGCTACAACAAAATTGCCAAATTCGCCACAGGGGCATCCTACCGTAGTCACCACTGTCTCTCACTTGCTGAACTGGGCTGGCCTGAAGTCCCTCACCTCCTTCAATGGTATCAACTCTCACTCGCCCACAAACTAGTAAACCATCCACTAAATGTCCCATCCCTCCAGAATCTACTCCAACCCTATCGCACCACCAGACCACTAAGATCCAGCAACAAAAATCACTTGCAGATCACTAAAGCCAATAACTCTGCTGGTGAAGCACTATTCTCTTGCACCATAGCCAAATTATGGAACTCCCTCCCACCCACAATTACCTCCTTACCATCATGCACCCACTTCAAAACTTTACTAAAAGCACAGCTAAAAACATGCTGGCTATGCCCTTGCAACTCCCACTCTAATATCACCCACCCCATTCAACCACTACCTTTCTTTCCACTCCACTAACTACCTTGATTATAGCAAGCTCAGATGCTCATAAGCCTAGTTCTTATACAGCAGGAACTTCTTATTTTAACATTTGTTAATGTCTGTTATGTACTTGACAGATAAAGATTCTAGTTGTCTACTGATGTACTATGTTCTTCATCTGTAAATATGTTGTAAGTAATTGCTACGTAAATTGTTAATCGCTATGTAATCCAATGTAGCTACTGTCTGTTTATTTTAACTGTGGAGCTTTTCTCCCCGGGCCTCCACTGAAAATGGAACCTACGTCCAGTCGGATACTCCCGGTCAACAAATATAAATAAATAAATAAATAAATAAATAAATAAAATAAATTATATACATAAACCAATCTTATGGCAAATAATTCCCTGAGTTCAACATTTTTAGGCAGTAATAAAGCAGTGCTTGGTCCAAATGCTGAAAATGACGTCCTCTGAGTCTTTGACAGAATATCTTTGAACCCTTTCTTGATTTTTGCAGAACCTCCATGATTTTGACTCATATTTTACCCGATTACATCTAAAATGTTTGATTATTCTGGTAAATCAGTAAGGATTCCAGTCACCCAATAATGCTACCATTAGAATTTCATACTTCTTACTGTTCAGAATATGTATATTGAGGCAAAACCTGTTGCACCAATTATTAACTTTTTAATTGAATTACAGCAATATTTAAAAATTGCCCATGATTTTGGGCCTTTGTTGCCCCATTACTTTTGGATTTGTCCAGGATTCTTGCACAAAGATGTTGAAAAGTATGCTAGACTGTTACAAATTCCACAAGAAGAGAAGGGCAAACACAGTGTCAACAGTCAGATTACAGGTTCATAGGTTCATAGGTTGGTACTAGGCTATCAGCCCTAGGGCCTATACAAGCCTAGCCATAACATTCCCTGGCTATTTCTTCCCACACTATTTACTTCCCTGGACCCCTGTCTAGCAGGGCAACTGACATGATCCCTGGGGTGAATTTCCTTTTTCCCATCCAATCGTCAAGGTTCCTTTTGAAGAGGGCCAAAGAGGCACTCTGCTTGACATGTATGGGCAATCTATTCCAGAGTCTGGGGAGTCTCTGGGTCAGGAACCTATCTCTCCAGCATGTTTTGTTTATTGTGATGACAAGGTTTAGATCCCTAGAGCGTGTGGCTCTGAGGGATTGGGATTTCTTTAAGTGTAGCATGTCCAACAGCTCTGGGTTTGACATGGCCTTGTATGTTAAGCAGAGATCACCTCTGAGTAGATGATATGCAACAGAGTATAGCTGGAGTTTTTTAAGGCGGTCAGCGTAGGGTATCTGCTTTAGGCCCGTGATTCTTTTAGTGAGGTATTTCTGTGGCCTTTCCAGTTGTTGCAGATGGCTTGAGAGGTACATACCAAACGGGGCATTGTATTCTATAATGGGTCTAATGAGGGATGAGTACAGTGGGACAATGACCTCCTTTTTACTGGATGATAAGCCCTTTGTGATGAGGTGTGCCACATAGAAGGATTTCCTGACTGTTGTGGCGATGTGGTTATCGAAGATAAGACAACTGTCCACCTGTGTCCCTAAGTCTCTTATCACACTTTCGGTGTTTAGTGTACTGCCACCTATATGGTAATTCACGGGTACATGTTTTTTCCCAAATGGGATAGCTACACATTTCTTGGCATTGAGCTTGAGCCCATGACTCTGGCACCAAGCATCTGTTTCTGTAAGGCCCTTTTGTAGAGTATCCACATAACTTGGGGATTCAGTAATGGCTCCCAGTTTGCAGTCATCTGCGAACTTTGTTAGCCAGAGTCCCTTAGTGTTGGCCTGTACTTCAGAGAAGTAGATGCTAAACAAGAGTGGTCCCAGGACTGAACCCTGAGGTACTCCACTTGTCACTTGTCTGGAGCTAGATTTGGATTCGGCTACTTTTACAGTGTGGGTTCTATCAGTAAGCCAGTTAGCAACTCATTGGGTAACGTAGGGATTAATGCCCAGCTTAGTAAGTTTATCTATGATTCCAGAGTGGGGGATGGTGTCAAAGGCCTTGGCAAGGTCTAGATAGGCTGTGTGGACCACCTTAACCTTGTCCATGGCTCTGGAGACTGATTCGAAGAAGTCAATCAGGTTCAGGAGACAAAATCGGCCCTTCACAAACCCAAACTGGGTGGGGTCCAGTGTTTGAAGGTTGCCAGTGTCTTTGTTTAT
This sequence comes from Protopterus annectens, assembly GCF_019279795.1. Classification (NCBI taxonomy): domain Eukaryota; kingdom Metazoa; phylum Chordata; order Ceratodontiformes; family Protopteridae; genus Protopterus; species Protopterus annectens. The sequence continues at coordinate 175,478,121 of NC_056739.1, forward strand.
AAGTTCCATGATAATACGCTCCATGGCCTTGAAGATAAGGCTCGTCAGACTGATGGGATGGTAGTTTCCGGCATCCAAGGTGGATCCCCCCTTGTGGAGTGGGATAACTGTAGCTCTGTGCCACTCAGTGGGCACAAAACCTGAGGTGAGGCTATGATTAAACATGACACTTAGGTGAGGTGCCAGTTCATATTGTAGTTCATGTAGTACACAGCCCGGGATGTCATCTGGTCCCATGGATTATTATACTTTTGTAATTCTAACTGGGTGTTGCTGCTGTTTATACAGCTAAAACCTAATCTTCATTTTTAACTGATGAGGGCTTATCCACAAGCAACCTATTGATTTGCCCTGGGGCTATTTTGCAGTGCTCTTCTGAGGCTTACCCTAAACATTGTCCTCAAACTACTCTTCCATTATAAAGTTAAGAGTGGAAGCTGCACCCCTACCAAAACACTTCTGGTTAATACTACTTTCTGCAAAAAAGTACCACTCCACACAGAGAGTTTTGGGTCCCTGCAACAAAATAAATGCCCAACTGGTAGGAGTTTGAATCCACAAGGGCCTTCCACAAGACATTTGCAAAGAAAAAGGCAAACTCAGGTATAAAGTAACAGAAGCGGCATATTAGAAAGTGCCCTAATGGGCAGACTAGGCAGATACACAGTTTCCTTCTACCAGTACATTTATACACTATAGAATGAAATGTACTCCTAATAAGAAGGGATTCTGAGCTTCATCACTGAAAAAGTTGAGTGTGTGGTGTGTGAAGGCCTTGAAATAAATACAACCATTCTTTGCAAACTATCATCACACATACACAAACATGCACACAAATAATTTTATTTTTTTTTATTTAACATTTGTTTAATGGGAAAGTCCGACTTGGAACTAAGCCAATTTTCAGCAGACACCCAGGGAGAAATAGTCCATATGCATGTCTTTGTAATGTGGGAAGAAACCCACACGAATGCAGGAAGGATATGCAGACTCCACACAAAAGGCACCCCCAGCCAAGCATCGAACTGGAGAACCTCTTGCTATGAGACAACAACTCTACCACTGCACCACTGCAGCATTTACAATTGTGACACACATACTACCCACTGCAGTTTTCAACACAATAGAAAGCAAACCATTGTGCTATCCAAGCCCACAGATTCCACAATCTCAGAAATGACAATGCACATGGATATATTTTTTTTAAAAACAAAACTATTTTTTAAACCTGATCTAAAAACCTCACCATTTTCCACCTACAGCATCTACCAAAGTCACATACACACTCCATGATAACGATATTTGAAAGTGTTCAAGCCATTAGATATCTCAGTGACACTAAAGAGGCACCAAATCTCCCAATGCCACTATCTTACAGTTAAAATGATTTGCAAACTGCAGATGTACTATTCCCCAATTATCCTTTGCATTCTCTCTCCTCACTCAAACCAAGCAACTTTATAAATATACAGGGTGCCCAATTCTCTAAATTACAGCAATCTTACTGGTATCTCTAAGGTTGCCCAATAATCTAAGGTTAAGTCCATGAAATAAAAACTTGCCCTTGTCATCTGGCATACTCCCACCCAATCTCTTTACTCCCTCCCCCCACATGCATTTACAAGACTGGACACATAGCTTTACGCCTAAGAAGACAAGCAAAAAATGGAGTATGTACTTTATGTTTAGCATAGTTTCCTGTGAGACTTTCAACAAATGACCTTTATTAGGATACTTCTTAACATTCCTAAGACTAAAATCCCAGTGTGCCGACTACAGTGCTGCCTAATGGGCTTACCTTATGAACTCAGTAGTGTCATGGCTCAGTTCTATCACATAAAATAGTTTAGCACTACCTCTCTGAAATAATATTTCTATAAGAATTTTCAAATACATTCTGTAATGAAGTAAGATCCCAACTGAAGTGTACTGAAACTCTGAGATAAAACATTGAAAAACAAAGACAAAGAATCCACATTATATTTAAGCATAGACCCTACAATTTGGAAATGTTCAAAATAGTGATTTAAATCACAGTGATTTGCTAAGTGAAGTGATTGAATAAGGGATTTACATAATTTATGAGTTTAGAGCACAGGCAGCCTTCAGACCTCTGTATTCATGATGCTGCAATACTAATTATTCTATGTTTGAGGTGATTTTAATGTACTTGCCTGATGAATCTTACACAAAAAAGCAGAAAATAAGACATCAAATCAGAGAAAGCTGGAAAGGCGTCCAGCCTTGGCTATTATATTCTCACTGCAAAGTCATACAAGCTTACAGAAATGGGAGACCTTTGTTTCACTGAATACAAGGTAGTCACCTTTGTTTCTCTGACATAATGCTACCTTGGAGAGGAGGATATAAAAGAAACATGGGTGAGAGGTTAGTAGGAGACTTCCTCCCTCCACAAAAACAGCTACTGTTTTTCAATATGTTGTGCTTTTGGAATTGTACTTTTGGTCTTCTGTGTTTCAGGGTATGTTCCGTCAGTCAAGTAAAGTAGACCCATTTGAAGTTTAGGCTGAGCCCACTAAAGGTCACCAATGTTATAATACTGCAAAAGGCAACCACAGCCTCTTGCAATTTTCAGCAGTATTACTGCAAACGTGCAATACAGCCATGTCATCACATTACAGAAAGAGTATGGCACATCTTATTTTTGTAGTCTACCTCTGATGAAAGCTGGCATTCCGTATTACTAAATATTTATTTGCTATTGTTTGTAGATAAATAGCTCTGGCTATTAAGTTCAAATTTCATAGGTGTAGACTAGACTAATGACTCCTAGGGCCTTGATTAGCCTAACCCATCATCCCAATTGTATCCTGCAAGTTTATGTTTCTTAGAGATTATTTTAAGGGGTATATGGAAAACTAAGGCAAGATATGCAGGCTACCTGTGTCCATTATAAACATAGGTGCTAGACCTGAGGTCGATTTCTGATTTCTCATCCACAGGTCCAAGTGTCTATTGAATAGGATTTGGGAAGAGCTCTGCCTCCCATGGATGGGAAGTCTGATCCAGAGAAGGGGAATTTTCTGAGATACACACCTGTCCCTCCAACATGTGCTATTTATGTCACAAGCAAAGTTTAAATCTCTAGACCAAGTAATTCTGATGCTGTTTGTTTTGTGGATATTCTCAGAATAATATACATAACTGTATATATAATATACAGAACTATATATAATATACATAACTGTATATATAGAATATATATATATATATATATATATATATATATATATATATATATATATACATAACTATATATAATATTCCCATTGGGACCTCGCCTAGTGGATACTTCCACCTAACTAAGTCACCAGACTCAACCTTGTTTTGTGGTCCCGCAATACTACCTCTCTGCTGCCTTAACCCCTGCTGGGAAGGTTGAACCAAGTCTCCCCCAAAGGACACTGAAGAAGTATGTGTATCTGCTGCTCTATGCTTCTGTAATTATACTCCTTGTTGAACCTGTGTATGCTATCTCCCTGCCAGTACAGCCAGCGGCCTACATCCCCTTCATCCTTGCCTCTCTACTCCCACCCCTATCTAATTTCTCTAATCCATACATGCTCCTTCACATTCAGTCCTCTTTAGCCCTTACACTGCCTTAGTGGCCCAGTGTACTTCTACATTTAACCACTAGAGGGCACCCTCCACACTGATATTCCTTCTTACTTACTCCTTGCATTTTTTTTACTAGCCTTTACCTTACTTTTACCTTTCTCCAAACTCTCAGCCCACTCTGCCTAAATTATCCAGAACCTTACTCACTCTGTTGCAGCTTACTTCCTGCATTCCATGCTCCACTGATTGGCTCTCCTCCTTCTCCTGTGCTTCTACTCCTTTCTCTCCCTCGTATACCTTCATCTATCTAGCCTTACTCCCTACTACCTTACCCCCTTCTCCTAGTTTTTGGCTTTCTCTCCCACCCTTTGGCTTGCTCCTTACTCTGTATGACTCCTCCCATCACACTGTAGAAATTCCACCCTTCCCTGTTAGCTCACATCCCTGCCCCTCCCCCCTCCCTCTATATTCGCCCAGAGGTTATTTAATCCCCCCCTCACCTCTGGACGCCATCTTTAAATCCCACTCATCCTCGGCTGCTGTATGCACCTGGCTGGGAGAGCGCTCTGATAGTAAGTACTCCATGTGCTTTTGTTACACTAACATCGGGAATATCCCTTAATGTACATAGATCTGATAGCCAGAACAATTGTATGCTATGTATCCTCTCTTTAATCATTAGCGACTGCTGTTCAAGGTTTTGTTTGCCCCTGCTGTGTTAATGAATGTATGTTATGTTTTATAGAGATATGCTTGAAGTGCATGCTTGTATATACAGCGTTTAATGTTTCATGCCTTTATAGCACAAGATAAAGTGCAGGTTAGAGGCTCACAGTACGCTCTGTTTTAAAAGTATCCTTGCTTGAACAGCGTCTACTTAGGTGTCTGTTGCACAAGATAGTGTTCAGGACAGGCGTGCACATTTTTAAATAAGCTTATTAACTGCGTAGTATGGTCGTAGTCACATTCAATCAGCTTTTATTTATACTTTAGCGACTGCTGTTTTTTCACTCCTGCTGTTTAAAAGAGTGCATCGACGGCTAACTGCTTGTTTAAAGCCCTGCTTATAGGGATCGCTGCATAGAATAGCGCCCATGCAGTAGTAGCAATAAATATTTGCTTATTTTGGTCTTCATTTAATCAACAGCCTTGCCTAAACCCTAGCGACTGCTGTTGTATAGTGTTTAAACGCACTTGCTAGTTTAAAACCCTGCTTAAAGGGATCGCTGCATAGGATAGCGCCCATGCAGTAGCAGCAATTATTATCTGCTTAATTTGTATAGTGTTTAAACGCTCTTTAAAGGGCTTAAAGGGATCGCTGCATAGGATAGCGCCCATGCAGTAGCAGCAATTATTATCTGCTTAATTTGTATAGTGTTTAAACGCTCTTGCTAGTTTAAAACCCTACTTAAAGGGATCGCTGCATAGGATAGCGCCCATGCAGTAGCAGCAATTATTATCTGCTTAATTTGTTCTTCGCTTAATCAACAGCCTTAATTAACCCTAGCGACTGCTGTTGTACAGTGTTTAAACGCTCTTGCTGTGTAAAGCGTACACTATGATTATACTTGATTGTTTTACTAGAAAACGTTTACTACTAGCACATTGTTATTAATATAGAAGGAATACTCCCCTAGCGCTTGGCTAGTTTTATCTAGGCATACCAAGGTACAACGAGTGTATTAGGGACTGCATTACTTACTATATTTGTTAACTGTCCAAGTATCTACATATTTACTCATCGCGCAACACGTCAGCTTCCACGTGTGAGTGTTCTTCACACGCGCTTGGCTACTGCAGCTGTAGGACACGCCAAGGCGCTATTATTGTATGGAAGCATTAACCCAAGAGAACGCTGTTAATATAGCAGTGCCTACTGTGGAAATAATGTTTTTCTAACGACATTGTTTGTTCCTTTTTACTTCATTTGTTATAGAGCCTAGTTACACACCTACAAATCTATCTGGTCTACAATATTTCATTGTGTACTTAACATTGTAGTAGCTTCATTTGCTACATTATTTCCATTGCTAAGTGTTTCTGATTTACAATATGTTACTGTGTTCTTAACCATTGTGATAGACTCCACTGTTACATTTTTACTTAGCCATTATCTGCTCTGATTTTAGTATTTTGTGCCTACATCTCTTTTTCACCTGTCTATCTTCACTATTAAGGTATAGATGTTGTTACAATTACACTTTCATTAACCATCGCTCTACTTTTTCTCCTGTCTCCAGTTGTTTTTACCCTGCATATTCCCATTGGGACCTCGCCTAGTGGATACTTCCACCTAACTAAGTCACCAGACTCAACCTTGTTTTGTGGTCCCGCAATACTACCTCTCTGCTGCCTTAACCCCTGCTGGGAAGGTTGAACCAAGTCTCCCCCAAAGGACACTGAAGAAGTATGTGTATCTGCTGCTCTATGCTTCTGTAATTATACTCCTTGTTGAACCTGTGTATGCTATCTCCCTGCCAGTACAGCCAGCGGCCTACATCCCCTTCATCCTTGCCTCTCTACTCCCACCCCTATCTAATTTCTCTAATCCATACATGCTCCTTCACATTCAGTCCTCTTTAGCCCTTACACTGCCTTAGTGGCCCAGTGTACTTTTACATTTAACCACTAGAGGGCACCCCCCACACTGATATTCCTTCTTACTTACTCCTTGCATTTTTTTACTAGCCTTTACCTTACTTTTACCTTTCTCCAAACTCTCAGCCCACTCTGCCTAAATTATCCAGAACCTTACTCACTCTGTTACAGCTTACTTCCTGCATTCCATGCTCCACTGATTGGCTCTCCTCCTTCTCCTGTGCTTCCCGCTCCGTTCGACCTTCGGGCTCACTCCGCTCCCCTACCCTGCCCCCAATTCCCACCCACCCCCAGTACTCCCAGCTATATTCCTCTTGTTACCACACCCACTTCCTCCCTACTCCAATCAACCACCAACACCCTGGACACACCCATTTTCTAATCACCTCATAGTTACCACACCCTCTACTTAGCTACACTAACAGACTCCAAGTCCACACTTCAACTCTGACAATCAGTCCAATCTTTACCTTCCACTTACCTCTACCTCTTCTGCCACCTCCTTCCTGACACCACACTCCCCACTACAATCTAGGCCAACTACATCACATCCTCCTATAATTATCTTTAAAAACATACTTAATACTAATTAGATTCTATACACAAAGTAACCATTATTAACATGCTTTTAAAACCTTCATCCATCTCTATTTTACTACTACTACTTCTAAAACTTACCTTTCTTTACTACCTCACCCAACCCAGTACCTGCCACCATCCACAACTCTATCATACTACCAACCATCTAAACTCCCCCTACTCACATTCACACTCACCTATCTCTCCACATCTATATCCTATAAAACACCTCCTATCCTTCTCTTACAAAGTACTTACTTCTCACAAACTCCCCATCCCCATAGCTACCAGAAACCCCTTCAACACAACAGCACCCAACCCATTTATTAAACTACTTAATTACTTCTCTAACCATATCCTTCATCTAGTTACCAGTCTCTTATCAGGTGATATCCATCCTAACCCAGGCCCCTCAACCTCCACTACTATACGTAAACCTCTATTACTTACTTCACTAAACTCCCAAAGCATAGTCAACAAAATAGCAACCCTCCATGCCTGGATCACATATAATAAACCTGACATCCTATCTATTTCAGAAACATGGCTAAAACCCCATATAAAAAACTCTGAAATAATCCCACCTAACTACTCTATCATTAGAAAAGACAGGTCCCATAAAAAAGGCGGCGGTGTAGCTCTTCTATTTTCTACTTCCTTGTTAATTACTCCCTTCGATAAACCTATTCCACACTTCAACAATGCTGAACTACTCATCACTCTCCTACAAGTCAACAAGCATAAACATATATGTCTTGCATCCCTCTATATTCCCCCAGGTGACAATATCTCTACATTAGAAGACATTCTCTCCTGGCTCTCCAGTAACATTAGTAATGAAACCATAATCCTAGATGATGTAAATATTAACTGGACCTCCATTCAATCTCCAACCAACCCCCTTAACATCAACATATATAACTTTTCCCAACTAATCAACAAAGTAACACGTCCTTCTAAAAACCTTTCCTGTGGCAGTATACTAGACTGGATCCTTGTGTCACACCCACACTATCACTCTGACAGTGGTACTCTTCCCGATGCTCTAAGTGATCATATGCCCATCTTCACTTACCGACTCCCTTGTATCTCTCACCACCCCCACAATTATATTAACACACGCAACCACAAAAATTTCAACCCAACAACCTTTTCAGATTCTTTAAAAGCAATCAATTGGAACACTCTTAGGACACTACCTTAGAAGATGCTGTTTCCCACTTTAACTCTACATTCTTAAGAATACTAGATTCCCAAGCCCCCCAAAGGACAAAACGAATAAAAAATAATTCTGCCCCATGGCTTACCAGAGATACATTAGCAACCATGCGCCTTAGAGACAAAGCCTGGGCACTTTATCAGAAAAGAAAGTCCCCTGATTCCCACATTGAATACCTAACCCTCCGAAATAAAGTCAAAAAGCTTATTATCTCTGACAGACAAAATTACTTCTTTACCCTCTAAAACAATAATAAAACAAATCCACAGAAATTCTGGAAAGGAATCTCTACCCTCCTTAACCCCAGCAGACCACACACCCCTACCCCCGACCCAAATGCCCCAGATCTAGACCTGGCTACTGAATTCAACTCCTTCTTCATTGATTCTATTAGCAAATTAACTTCCTCTTTCCCTACTTCTACCATACCATTCAATACCAATACCCCCTCACCCTCTCCTGCCAAAAGCCCACCCTGCACTTCTCTTCCTTCCTCATTCCCATCTTCTCTAACTACATCCCATAACTCTTCTCCCTCTCTAACATCCTCATCATCCTCACCAACATCAAATACTTTCCCTCTTCACTCAGCTCCATTCTCATTAAAACCTATACCCATTTCTACAATAAAAAAACTACTTCATAAAGTGAAGCCCGGCACTAATGCACCTGATGATATCCCCTCATATTTCCTAAGCGTTGCTGCTGATGCAATTGCCTATCCCATAAGCATCCTCATCAACCGCTCAATCCTAGAATGTACAGTGCCCCAACTCTGGAAACAAGCCTTTATCATCCCCCTTCATAAAGGCGGTAATAACTGCAGTGTTAACAACTTCCGCCCCATTGCTATCTTGTCCCCCATCTCTAAACTACTTGAAAAATGTGTTCAACTTCAACTACTACCACATCTTTTAGACAATAACCTTCTCACACCTACACAACATGGCTTTAGGCCAAATCATAGCACCATGACAGCCCTCCTCTCCTATCTAGAAACTATAAATAAAGCTCGTGATTCCGACCATATTGTCTCTACCCTACTACTTGACCTTTCTAAGGCTTTTGATACCATTTCACACAGCCTGCTATTAACTAAACTTTCCAAACTTAACCTTTCTTCCTCCTCTGTGAACTGGTTCTCCAGCTACCTATCTAACAGACACCAAGCTGTAAAATGGAAAAAGGCCACTTCCTCTTTTCTTAGTACCCTCACCGGGGTTCCCAAGGCTCCATACTTGGTCCTCTTCTCTTTAACATTTTTATAAACGACTTTCATAAATCTATTCCATTCTCTAACATCATCCAATATGCTGACGATTCCACCATTATCTGCTCTGCCTCATCTACCCCTGAGCTTCTAAAGCTCACACAAGCAGCTTTCTCAATTACTGAGCATTGGATGGAAATAAACCACCTTGCTCTCAACGCCTCCAAAACTAAACTCATGGTATTTACTCCCTCTAAAACTACTCCCTTTGATACAAACACATTCCTCATCACTAGTCAAAACAATTCAACCCTAGAACTCGTATCTGAAACCAAGTTACTTGGTGTTCAAATTGATAACCAGCTTAATTTCAATTCCCACGTAGACCTAAATATTAAAAAAACCCACCAAAAGCTGGGTATGCTCTACCGTCAAAATCAATACCTCACAAAGACCTCTAAAATCACTCTGTCTTCTTCCTTTCTTATTCCCTCCCTTCTCTATGGTTCACCTCTCCTAACTAATATTCAGTCCTCTCTTAAGAAACAACTTTCCTCTTGCTACAACAAAATCGCCAAGTTCGCCAATGGACACAGGTCATTCACCCATCACTGTTCCTCTCTCCAAAAACTACATTGGCTTGAACTTCCACATCAGCTCAATTACATTCAGCTTACCCTAGCCCATAAACTCATTAACAACCCCTCTCTTTGTCCCTCCCTGTCTTCTGCTTTTAAGTTTCACTTACCTGATAGAATCTTAAGGTCAAACAATCAAAACCTATTAGAAATACTTAAACCAAAGCACCCCCAGGCAAAAACCTACTATCCTTTAACATAGCTCGTCTTTGGAACTCACTCCCACCATCTATTCGTACCATCTCTAATCTTTATTCGTTCAAAAAATCTCTTCATACTCATCTTACGTCCCAATGGGAATGCTCTTGTTCCCATCCATCATAAAAATCTGGAACCCTTCATCCTTCATCCCTCATCCTCCATTCATTCTCTTCCTACTCAACAAAGCCTGTATACTTATTACTTTCTTCAAATCTAACCACACCATATAACAATATAATCCTACCTCTTTAATGCCCTAACTCACCTCTCATTTTTTGTACTTTATCTAATATTTCACATTTTTGAATGTACCTCAATTGCAAAAGTTATGACTGTATTCTTTTTTACATTGTATAAGTAGCTTAGCTCTGTTGTTTTCAACTTGTCTGTTAGTTTGCATTAAGAGCTTTTTTCAAGTGTATGTACATATTCTGTATGTCTGTTCTTTTTTGGAGCTTTTCTCCCCAGGACTCCATTGAAAACGGGTTCTTTTAGGCCCAATGGACTATCCTGGTAAACCAACTGCAAATAAATAAATAAATAAATAAATAAATAAATAAATAAATAAATAATATACATAACTGTATATATATATATATATATATATATATATATATATATATATATATATATATATATATATATATATATATATATGTATATATATATATATATATATATATATATATGTATATATATATATATATATATATATATATATATATATATATATATATATATATATATATATATATATATATATATATATATATATATATATATATATATATATATATATATATATATATGTATATATATATATATATATATATATATATACACATAACTGTATATATAATATACATAACTGTATATAATATTTACCCAGGGGTACTGATTCACAGCAACTGCTTTTGTTTTTTTGTTTGTTTCTTTTTCCATCATGTCTAGAAAGAAATCCTGTGGTTGTCATATAAAATGCAACAAAACATAAACCTAATGACCTAAAACAGTTGTTTGGCAACAAATGCTTGAATGTTCTAGCTCCACACAAATTGTTTTTCCAGCAGAATTGTCATTTTTTGTTATGTTTTGATTCTTACCCTTAAATTAAAAGTTTTCAGAATGAAAAAAAACTTTAAATGCCACTAACATGTTTCAGCAGTGCTCACCAGACCACTGTCAAAGTGGAAGGTGCTAGAAGGTTTAATTTAATATAAAAGTATAGTGTTGTATGCATGCCTCAGTTCAATTCATATATATATATATATATATATATATATATATATATATATATATATATATAAATATATATAATCTGTATATATCTATATATATATATAACTATATATATATATATATATATATATATATATATATATATATATATATATATATATATATATATATATATATATATATATATATATATATATATATATATATATATATATATATATATATATATATATATAGGGCGGCCACGGTGGTGCAGTGGTTAGCATTGCCGCCTCACAGCAAGAGGTTCTCCGGTTCGATCCTCGGCTGGGGTGCCTTCTGTGCGGAGTCTGCATGTCCTCCCTGTGGTCGCGTGGGTTTCCTCCGGGTGCTCCGGTTTCCTCCCACATCCCAAAGACATGCTGCAGGTGGATTGGACACTCTAAATTGGCCCTAGGTGTGCGTGTGAGTGTGCCTTCTGTGGAAGGTTGGGCGCCGGGCTGGCAACTCGACACCGTAAAACTCCACTGCCATTCAATGTGCGGACAAGGTGATCCGCTGTGGCGACCCCTAACCGGGAAAAGCCGAAAGAAGAAGAAGAAGATATATATATATATATATATATATATATATATATATATATATATATATATATATATATATATATAAATTATATATATATATATATATATATATATATATATATATATATATATATAAGGATCTACTTCAAACTGACAATTCATTCATATTACCAAGACCACTATTCCGAAAACGCAAATCACCGAAACATTAAAATGCTGAATTTCAAAATACTGAAGTTCAAAATACCAAACTTAACTATGCAAACAAAATGTATAACTCTCTGCACTAAGAACTACAAAGACAAACTTTACAATACTCAGACCAACAATTAATTCATAAAAAACTTAACCGCAGATTCTACAAATTAAAACATGACTAGTAAGCTAAGAAATCATGTATCTAAAACATTACCCATTCTAAAGACTTAAAACTTGCCTGTGATATAAATCGGACCTGCTGGAGAGACAGGTGTGTATCCCAGAGATTACCCCATCTCTGCAACAGGCTCCCCATCATATGAAGCAGAGTTCCTCCCTAACCCAATTCAAGTAAAACCTGGACAATTGGATGGGGAAAAGGAAATTCATCCCTGGTTTGGCACCTGTGTCTCTAATGGACACAGGCAACCTGTAAATGGTTAATTTCTCACACCCTAGCTTGTAAATATTTCATTTCCCACTTATCAAGGGTATCAAAACTTATCAGAGATTTGGGATGCATGGATAGGCTTAAAAAAGGCCCTTGTGGTCATTAGCCTAGTAAACACCTATGAACCTATGAATCTAGAAATTACCAAACTATCCACTTCTTCAAAACACTTCCTATAGCTTGCACAAATTCAAAAACTAAAAACTTACCTCTGTTCTACAGTCCGTACTCTCTAAAACCCACTTAGGTGGATAGCTGTGCCCCCCACACCCCCACTAACTAAATATACCAACTCTGGGATCACACTACAGTGGGAAAAAGGGCATACACCTTTTGCAATGTTCTTGTACTGTAAACATTTCAATACTGCCGGGAGTGTCATATGAACCATCCGCCATTTTTTTGAAACAGTACAAAAATGTAAAAAGACATACCTGTTAACAAACACTTACTACTTCTTGTATTATTCTTAGTATTCTGTATGGCAGCCTTTCAATTTTCAGTCTAATCAGATTCAGAATTTTGAATTTTCAGTGTTCGGAAACTTTGGGATAGTGGTCTCGGTAATATGAATTTCAATATTGTCAGTTTTTTTTTTTAAGTAGATTCATATATATGCATGTATATATATATATATATATATATATATATATATATATATATATCATCATCATCTTATTTCGGCTGTTCCCATTAGGGGTCGCCACAGCAGATCACCTGTTTCCATTTCTTCCTGTCCTCTGCATCTTGCTCTGTCACACCAACCACCTGCATGTCCTCCCTCACCACATCCATAAACCTTATCTTAGGCCTTCCTCTTTTCCTGTTACCTGGTAGCTTCATCCTTAGCATCTTTTTCCCAATATACTCAGCATCCCTCCTCAGCACATGTCCAAACCAACATAATCGTGCCTCTCTGGCTTTGTCTCCAAACCTTCCAACCTGGGCTGACCCTCTAATATACTTATTCCTAATCCTGTCCACCCTCGTCACACCCAGTGCAAATCTTAACATCTTTAATTCTGCCACATCCAGCTCAAACTCCTACCTTTTTGTCAATGCCACTGTCTCCAACCCATATAACATAGCTGGTCTCACTACCCTCTTGTAGACCTTCCCTTTCACTCTTACAGGTACTCGTCTGTCACAAATCACTCCTGACACTCTTCTCCACCCACTCCATCCTGCCTGTGCTTTCTTCTTCATCTCTCTTCCACACTCTCCGTTACACTGAACTATTAACCCCAAGTATTTAAACTCATCCACCTTCACCACCTTGACTCCTTGCATCCTCACCATTCCTCTATCCTCCCTCTCATTCACACACATATATTCTGTCTTAGTCCTGCTGACCTTCATTCCTCTTCTCTCTAGAGCATATCTCCATCTCTCCAGGGTCTCCTCCACCTGTTCCCTACTCTCACTACAGATCACAATGTCATCTGCAAACATCATAGTCCACAGGGACTCCTGTCTGATCTCGTCTGTCAACCTGTCCATCACCATTGCAAATAAGAAAGGGCTCAGAGCTGATCCTTGATGTAACCCCACCTCCACCTTAAACGCAGCCATCACTCCCACCGAAGACCTCACCGCTGTCACACTACCCTCGTACATATCCTGTACCACTCTTACATACTTTTCTGACACTCCTGACTTCCTCATACAATACCACTAACAGTGTGTATTTACCCGATTTGACCTCTCCTCTCCATGGGGTGACCAATTACAAAGAGAGCTAAGAATTGTGGGTGCTGCCCAAGCAATAAGGATGATGGTCATTATTTGTCATGAAAGTGATCCTTCTATTATTGGCTGCACCGTGGTGCAGTACATACCCCTTAACTTCTTAGTGCAAGATATCTGGACAAAGCCTGGCAAAATGAGGGAGAAAGCCCCAAAAATAGAGGCATATTTTAAATATTGCTCATATAAACTTAGAAAGTTGCTGTAGTAACAGTGATTGTTTTAACATACATTTCCTGAAGGGTATGAAATCTGAAACTCAAATGTATGTCATTATTTAGTGACTTTTGTCCTCAGATCATTCTAGTGATTTGTCCGAAAACTACAAATTTTATGAGGAGCAGATCAGAAATATTAGCCAAAAATCTGGGCATTCTGCGAAAATCTGTACAGTTGAGAGGTATGCTGCAGTTTCCATCATGCATCCATCCAGGTCTGCCTACTTTCCCACTGAACTCAAATGCAGATGTTCCCTCACTTCTTACCTGGCAATCATTAATATATAGACTCACATCTTTACAATGGGCAAGCCAGAGCAAGTTTCATAAGCTCCTACATTTGGGAATTCATTCCCTCATGTCATCTATTCTACCAACTTAGCTATTTTCTGCTTCTTAAAATTGCATGTAACAGCTAATTTACTGCAGGCACTTTGATAGCGAATTTGATTTTCATTGTATCATATTTTTTATTCCTCCTTCCTGGCTCATATATCTTGATGTGAGCTCTTCCTTGTTAGATATGTTTTTTAAACATCTGTGAAGTAAGCAAGACTCACAGCTAAAGATGTCTACAGCCCACATTACCGAGGAGACACTGAAGGGATGGAGGGTCTGTACGTAAGCAAATCAGTTCTTCTGAAAGTTATAGCATTAGCTGCATACATCAACCTACTTAACAAGAGTGTAAGACTAGTTTTACAGGTTCTGCTATACCCTCCCAAGTACATTGTCTTATAAGAGCTTGTAAATGTTTAACTGCAATTTTCACTTCACTGTACTTGGGCAGATCAAACAGCCTGAGACTGTACAAAGTAGTGACTGTTAATCCTCAAATTCTTTAGCAGAGCTTTAGTCTTTCCTATGTGTTAATGCATGACTAATCAGTTCCTACAACCTAAAGAGCAAGCATGAATGCCAAGAAATCAATAAAAAATGCAGTGCAAAGGATGGGCTGTTTCAGTGCATCATGAGACTTGACTTAAACATGTTTAGCAAGAAACTGTCCAACAGTATAAAGTAATTAAAATTCTCAGTTTAAAAAAAAATAACAGAAATCCTTTACAAATAATATTAGAAAGACATAAACTATGTCAATAATGGAGAAAGAAGCACTGCTAAAAAAA
The DNA here is from genome assembly GCF_019279795.1 of Protopterus annectens. Lineage (NCBI taxonomy): Eukaryota > Metazoa > Chordata > Ceratodontiformes > Protopteridae > Protopterus > Protopterus annectens. Next base: position 175,493,687 of record NC_056739.1, read on the forward strand.
AACCCTGCTTTGGGAGAGAAACTAAAAACATGCATAATGTACAACCTCCCATTCAGATTAAACAGTTGACTCTTGACGTGAGACCCTAGAAACAATACTAGGCAAGAAACAAAAGATGAATGGCCATATACATTTTTAGGCAGACACACTTAAAAGCTGTTACCACCCTTTAGAAACAGTTACTAGTATTCGGCTTCCAAACTGACCAGGGCCACATATGATAACCCTGGGGTAAATTTGTGTCTGCCCATCCAGTTATCAAAAGTAGCCTTAAAGGTAGCCAAAGAGGCACTTTGTTTGACCTGCAGCAGTAACTTATTCTATAGGCTGGGAACATGTTGAGGTAGGAACCTATCTCTCCAGTGAGTTTTGTTTATTTGTTGATATAGTGTTAGGTCACTAG
>NC_056739.1:175496589-175631589 GCF_019279795.1 Protopterus annectens
TTATGCTTAGCATGTGAATTGGGGCTAACATTTCTCTTGATATCAGAACTATGCTCAATAATCCTGTCTTTTAGTCTTCTGGTTGATTTTCCTATGTAATATGCTGTACATACAAAACAGGTTGCTAAATAAACTATATTTACAGAGTTACAAATAGCAAGACATTTAAATGTGTACTTCTTAGTTATAGGATGATTAAATACATTTTCCTTGTTTATGGAATCACAACAGCTTACAATTGTAGCATGGTACAGTACCAAATTTATTATGAGTCACCCTTATTGTTGGATCAATATACATGTCCTTATAACATAGCTTTTGTTTAATATTAGGGCAGTTTCTGTATGAAAAACTCTGGGTAGCATCAATCAACATACACATTTCAGGGAGAGACCTAAGAATACACCAGTTATAATATATAATTTTCTTAATCTGTCTTGTTGCTATACTAAAAGTGGTAACATAGGATATTTTATTCTTTCTAGCCTGCATAGTTCCATTAGTGGTTAAATCATTAGTCATTGCTTGACCAAAACTAGGTTTAGCCACCGTATGTCATATTGCTAGAACATCTTTACTTTCACCATCAAGCAATTCCTCATCATACCCCCTATGCATAGATTCCTGTTTTAAATCATTCATCTGCTGTTGACCTACATCCATATCAACATTCAACCTGCTTATGTGAATGAACTGTCCTTTTGTTGTTCCCTTACATGTGGGGCATGCATACTAGTACAATGCAAAAATGTGTTCATATGTACTGATTTTCTATATATAGAGGTTTCAATCCCACCTTCATTATACTGAACTGACACATCCAGAAAGGTAACCTCACTTTCAGAACTGTGCATCTTAAATCTTAGAAATTCAGTAGTGCTATTCAAATATTGAAAAAATTAATCTAACTCTGCCCTGTACCACTCCATACATGAAAAATGTCATCCACAAAGCATTTGAGTAGCATTTTTTAGATTTATATTCAACCAGTGCATTATAAACAAACTCCTCTTCCCATTTCATAACTGTTATATTAGCATAAGTATTTGCAACGGGCATACCCATGGCTGCGCCAGATCTCTGATGATAGATTTTGTTATCAAAAACAAAGTAATCATTACTTAATACCAATTCTAGTAATTCACATATAGTTTCTGTAGCTCTCCCAGTTTGATGTCCATGTTCAGCCAAATAGTCCCTGATAGCATCAACACCATATTCATTTGGTATCATGGTGAAAAGGGACTGTATGCCCAATGCCACCATCAAAAAATTCTCTGAACTATTACCATTGAACCATCGATACAGCTGCTCAAAAAGTCATTAGTGTCTTTAATATAACTCTTCACATATTTTAGGAACTGTGATACATCTTCTTGTAAATAAACAGATATTGGTTCTGTTATCCATCCCCTGCCAGAGACAATGGGTCTCATGGGGAGATTTTCTTTACATTTATGTATTTTTAGACAACCCATATAATATTGGCAATTTTGGTGATGGTACAGCAAAAAAAACAAAAAGTTCAATACTAACATCATTCATAGTCTGTAATTCTAAGATCACAGTATTAATATTTGTGATACATTTATTCACATCATCCTTTGTTGCTATATGAAAGGTTTGACTAACAGATAAAAAAGCATACATACTATCCAAATACTGAGTTCTGTCCATTATTACAATTGGATAAAGCAAATGATAGTGTACAAACAACACAATCCACACAAATAGCAGATAAACTCCCCAACACTCGAGTCCTTGGATACCAACGAAACAAAGTCTTTTATTGTACAAAAGAAAGACACTGGAGCTAATACACAGGGTTAAGCGCTTTCATCTGTCTGATCGCAGATTTCATCAGAACCATTGTGCTCCTACATTCCACAGTATTTAAAAGTATTTAGGCGCCAAAATGTAATTAGTTAATTGAATTCAATTAATAGTGTTGAGTTAGACTCCACTGTAAATATATAAAAAATGTTAAAAATGTTAAAAATGTTGAAAGCATTCTGATTTAAAATCATATGTATGTTGAAAAAACAATAGTACATACAAACATCCAATACATTTCTTCACTATACTTACTCCTTTGTATACATATAAATTAATTGATCTATATAAATATAAATATTAATCTATGTAAATAAATATGTTAAAAAATGTTAACAATACTTATGAAACTCCAATCTATTGCAATCAATCAATAAACTGAATTGTTATGTTAATAGCCTGTACTCAATATAAAACTGGATTGGATATATGCTAATAATAAATCATACAGTTGGTAGTTCTATAAATGTTCCAAACACAAATGAATACACATACTAAGCTGTACAAAGAGTGTATACATACTATACCGATGTGTTAAAATGTACACAGGTAGTTCAAGGGTTAGCACTAGAGTGTAATGCGTACCCCTAAAATCATACATACAGGAAGATGCCTGTAAAGGGAATGTGCTATGTGAGGTGTAAAGTGTACGCTTTTAGTTTAATTCCAAAAAGGGTTTGATACTGATAAAATCATTTAAACCAGGTGGTGTGGTTGCATCAGTACATATTTGCCATTTGCTTTCTATCCATGACAGGTATGTCTTCCAATTCCCTCCTTTGTCACTGATCTCAACTTGGTCAATAATGGCAAACTTGAAACTGTGCTCATTCCCTTTTTCTGCAATGTGTTTACATAGGGCATTTTTCGTATCTCCCTTTTTTATCCTGTACAAGTGTTCATAGATACGTGTCTTCAGTTTCCTCTCAGTTTTGCCTATGTAATAAGCTGGGCATTTTTTACAGGTAGCTATATAAACTATGCGTTGTGTATTGCAATTTCCATTTTTGTACCATATGATGGTGTTCATAATGTTGTCTAACTTAATTTTGTGTTCAGTGTCTATGTGTGCACATTGGTTGCATGTACCACATTTAGTTGTTCCTTTCTTTCTTTTATCACCTGTATCTCTTTTTATGTATTCCATTATTCTCTTAATGTTGCTCCCCATTTTGAATACTGTATCAATACTTGTTCCTACTATGTTCCTTATTGCTCCAACTGTGTTGATTAACGACCAATGTTTGTTCAATATTTCAATAATAGCACTGGAGAAAGGGTTGTAGGTAATCACACATACTCTTCTATCTCTTTCGTCCATTTTAGAAACAATGGATACTGTACCACACCCCAATAATGGTGTATACTTATGACCCCATTGGGATTTAACATATGAAGTGACATTCTCCAACAATTTCTTTGGGTACCCTCTGTCCGAGAATAATTTTGTAATGTTGACCAACTCATTAGTCATAATTTCCACAGTGGACGACATTCTTGCCGCTCTTATACTCTGTCCCTTAACTATATTCTTGAAAATATGTTTAGGATGGCAGCTGGTATAATGTATATAGTCATTGGAGAAGGTAGGTTTCCTGTATATCCTTGAGGTAAAACCTGTTCCTGTGTTGCCTATCCAAGTATCCAGATAGGCAATACCTTCCTTGTCATGCTGAGAAGTGAATTTCAAAAATTGGGTGGTGTTATTGAGATAATCCATAAATGGGGCAATCAATTCTTGTGGTCCTGTCCAAATAATGAAAACGTCATCCAAGAATCTGGTATATAGACTGATGTGTTTGTAAAACTCACTACGGAATATGAATAAATTCTCCCACTCGAGCATGACCAGATTGGCAAATATGGGAGCGCAAGATGCTCCCATGGCTACACCTCGAGTTTGACGGAAATATTCACCTGCATGTGATATGTAATTATGTTCAAGTACAAGCCCCATCATGTCCATAATAAGATTCACTCTATCCCAGCTGCAACCGGAATATTTACTTAAGCTGCTTTGAAAGTACTCCAAACCAATGGATGCTGGTATACTTGAAAATAAATCTTGCACATCTATAGTAAGGAAGGTCAGTTCTTTGTCCCATACATCCTTTGTAAGTTTGCTTAGAAAATCCCAGGAATCCTTGACCATGTGATCCACCCTGGTATATATCTGCTTGGTCCAATGGTCTATAGTGGTTCCTATTTTGAAGGTTTTCGACCTAGATCCTGAAATAATGGGTCTAAATGGAGGATTGTTCCTGTTTTTGTGGATCTTAGGGATACCAATGATGTGGGCCATAATCGGATGTTCAGTTTTCAAAAAATCATATAACTCTGTTGTGATACGGTTGTCTAGAAGATATTCCTCAAGAGTTAGGTCAATTCTTCTATATCCTGTATTTATTTGGTTGATAGATGTGTGCTCATAGTTCCCCGACTCAAGTAGTATTTTATTAATTTCGTTGAGGTATAGTTGACTGGAATATATCACTATACCCCCTCCCTTGTCGGGTTTCATTATTCTGACTTCATTGTTTAAGATGAGTTCATCCATACATCTTCTTTCCCCTACTGTAAGATTATCTGCAGGGGGTGGGTGTCTCTTACTTTTGTTGTTTGATTCCTTATAAAGGTGATAAATATCTTTACAAACCATTTTTTCGAAGCTAGCTTATGCAATTACTTAATGCTTTAGAGAAAAAAGTAAAGAAATATAAAGCATTACAATGGCAGAGGTGCAGTTTTTTAGCGTATCTAGATTTGGGCATAGTTCCAAGAGGTTTAAGAATCTTAAAAATGCCCTTACACGCTAATATATATCCTGTCCTGCTACAGAAATGGCAGGAAATGAACTTGCAGCTGGGTTTAAATTACATGATTTGGATGAACGATTGTTTTGAAAAAACTGAGTTGGAGTTGAGAAACGAAATTAATGAACTTGAAAATAACATTATTTCAACTCCTTCCTTCTCAAAGTATGCAGATGAACATGATAAATTACTTGATAGACTGGCAAAAAGTGATGAGAGTCTCCAGAAGGGCAGGCAGCAAAAGCTGACCCGTGATATTAATGACTGCAATAACGGCCGGATTTTTTCCTGGCCAAGGGAGAAACCAAATGTCAATGTGAATGCTGTTGGTAAGAGTAATCATGTTTCTGACACGAATAACAGCTCTAAATTACTGGATACTTTGGATGTGTTTACTATTTCTGCAACTTCTACCCAATCATCTGTAGTACAGAATGACATGGCTGCTATTCAACTGATACAAGCCGCTGCAGAACTCTTGAGCAAGAATGAGGCAGCTACTGCTGCTATGGTAACTGAAAACAGTAACGCGTGCATAAAATATGACCAGGAACAGGAAACGTTTTTTCAACTGGGTCAGCGTATTGTACGTCCCAGATTACCGAAGGAGGTAATGGTGAAGAAGCGCGAATGCTCCATGGGCTCAAATATACAGAGGAAAAGGGGAGGGAGCATGAGCCAGTTGGAGCTGCGCAAATGTTAATACAAGAAGGTACTGTAGATGTGAATTGTGTTCTAAACTTATCAAAGCTGCACTTAACAATGGCTGATTTTGCACTATTCAGTAAAGGCCTAAAGTTCATCCCTTCGGCTGTTGACAGTTTAAGTAATGCATTAACAGATTTAAAACTACTCTGTCATAACCTTGACTTGAAATTGATATTCAAGCAGTCTGCGAGTGTGCAACATAATAGGAATAAATGCTCTAGTACTTTTATTCCAAATAGTCATCCTGTTGTTGTGGCCTTCCAGAATTTATGTGAAGCACAAATATGACATGTGTATGATAGTTATGGCTTTCAAAAATACTATAATCTTACCACTTCTGAACATGAAGCATTGAAAAAACTGCAATTAAATAGTGACATTATCATAAAAGAAGCGGACAAAGTTGGTGCAATTGTAATAATGGACAGAACTCAATATATGGATAGTATGTATGCTTTTTTATCTGATAGTCAAACCTTTCATATAGCAACAAATGATGATGTGAATAAATGTATCACAAATATTAATACTGTGATCTTAGAATTACAGACTATGAATGATGTTAGTATTAAACTTTTTGTTTTTTTTTGCTGTACCATCACCAAAATTGCCAATATTATATGGGTTGCCTAAAATACATAAATGTAAAGAAAATCCCCCCATGAGACCCATTGTCTCTGGCAGGGGATGGATAATAGAACCAATATCTGTTTATTTACAAGAAGCTTTATCACAATTCCTAAATTATGTGAAGAGTTATATTAAAGACACTAATGACCTTTTAGAGCAACTGTATCAATGGTTCAATGCTAGTAGTTCAGAGAATTTTTTGATGGTGGCATTGGACATACAGTCCCTTTTCACCATGATACCAAATGAATATGGTGTTGATTCTATCAGGGACTTTTTGGCTGAACATGGACATCAAACAGGGAGAGCTACATGAACTATATGTGAATTACTAGAATTGATATTAAGTAATAATTACTTTGTTTTTGATAACAAAATATATCATCAGAGATATGGCGTACACCGGTTGCGAATACTTATGCCAATATAACACTTATGAAATGGGAAGAGGAGTTTGTTTATAATGTACCAGTTGAATATAAATCTAAAATATGCTACTCAAATGCTTTGTGGATGACATTTTTCATGTATGGAGTGGTACAGAGCAGAGTTAGATTAATTTTTCAATATTTGAATAGCACTACTGAATTTCTAAGATTTAAGATGCACAGTTCTGAAAGTGAGGTTACCTTTCTGGATGTGTCAGTTCGGTATAATGAAGGTGGGATTGAAACCTCTATATATAGAAAATCAGTACATATGAACACATTTTTGCATCGTACTAGTATGCATGCCCCACATGTTTTTAAGGGAATAACAAAAGGACACTTCATTCACATAAGCAGGTTGAATGTTGATATGGATGTAGGTCAACAGCAGATGAATGATTTAAAACAGGAATCTATGCATAGGGGGTATGATGAGGAATTGCTTGATGGTGAAATTAAAGATGTTCTAGCAATAACACATACGGTGGCTAAACCTAGTTTTGGTCAAGCAATGACTAATGATATAACCACTAATGGAACTATGCAGGTTAGAAAGAATAAAATATCCTGTACTACCACTTTCAGTATAGCAACAAGACAGATTAAGAAAATTATATATGATAACTGGTGCATTCTTAGGTCTCTCCCTGAAATGTGTATGTTTATTGATGCTGCCCTGAGTTTTTCTTACAGAAACTGCCCTGATATTAAATAAAAGCTATGTTATAAGGACATGTATATTGATCCAACAATAAGGGTGACTCATAATAAATTTGGTACTGTATCACCATGCTACAATTGTAGCTGTTGTGATTCCATAAATAAGGAAAATGTATTTAATCATCCTATAACTAAGAAGAAATACATATTTAAATGTCTTGCTACTTGCAACTCTGTAAATATAGTTTATTTAGCAACCTGTTGTGTATGTACAGCATATTACATAGGAAAATCAACCAGAAGACTAAAATACAGGATTACTGAGCATAGTTCTGATATCGAGAAATGTTAGCACCATTTCACTTGCTAAGCATAACAGTGAATATGGTGAACACCACAGATTTATATTTAGTGTAATAGATCAGATATTTAAATCTGTAAGGAGAGGTGATATAAACAACAAACTTGAGATAAAAGAATATGAATGGATTCTTAGAATGCAAGTCGATGTCTATCCTAGTCTTATCCAAAATGTTTCATTAAAACCTGTACTAAGATACAAGCAGATGTGTCTACAACAGCAATGTTTCTGATATATATATATATATATATATATATATATATATATATATATATATATCTATATATATATATATATATATATATATATATATATATATATATACATTTGTATTTGACTATATAAAAGGTTTCTTTAAAAGTTTAATTGTTTTTAAATAGTTAACTGTATTATTGGTATTTTAGTGATCTAAGTAAGGCTGTGAGTTTTGTATATAAGGAGAGGGATAAATGTTACTTTTATACACTGATAAAGGGTTTTTTACCTGAAAGCATTGTTTATTAAATAGCGTTTTGTTGAAATTACGTGGTCAAGTTCATTTTTATTTTATAGAACTTACTAACAACACAGTTTATAACATGCTAATACAAAAACTGAGTACTACATCTATCCAGCTGTTATCTGATAATACATTTTATTTTTGACATAGCTTTGGGGAATCCCAGAGCCTATGTTGGCAACCAACAGTTGCAAGACACTGTAACAAGTTCTAAATAGGATGTCAGTCTATGATAGAACACACACACACACACACTCACACACACACACACACACACACACACACACACACACACACACACACACACACACACACACACACACACACACACACACACACACACACACACACACACACACACACACACACACACACACACACACACACACACACACACACACACACACGCCTATGATTAATGCTGGAAATGACAATTTACCAGTCACTTGTCTGTGGGAGGTGGGAAGAAACTGAGGTAACAGGGGGAAACCCACACAGACATAGGGAGGACATACAGACTCCATACAGAAATCACACCAGATGATCGGAGAACCTCTTGTTGGATGTAATGCTTGAAATGACAATTTACCAGTCACTTGTCTGTGCGAGGTGGGAAGAAACTGAGGTAACGTGAAAAAGCAACACAGACATAGAGAGGACATACAGACTTCATACTGAAATCACACCAGATGATCGGAGGACCTCTTGTTGTGTGAATGCAGTGCTTCTCACTGCACCACCCTAAAAGCTGAATATTAAAAAATTCATTTCTAGAACAAAGTAAGAATATAATGCATGCAGAATGTTAACACTTCCACAAACATGAAACTCAACATAAGTCAAAAAACATTTCAGTTATTTTCCTAAGAAAAGAATCTCAAGAGCATTAGGAATTCCAATTGGTAATCTCTTAAAAGCAACACCTGGCAAATAGAATAATAAATGCAGTTGTCTTTACTACCTTAGGGATGCAAACATGTCTGAGAAAACCAATTGCATTATCTAGTAGGGAAAATCCCTTCAGCTTTGCTTTTTCCGGGTGCAGATAAAAACAAACAAAAAAAAAAAAAAAAAAAAAAAAAAACTTCCCCTCTTGATTGCCTCATTTGGTCATTTTAAAGTAACAGAAATTTATACCTGCACATTTTAATATGCATACTGCTGCGGTGGTGGTGCTGCGGTAGCGTTGTCGCCTCACAGTAAAATGTTGTCCTGTTCGATTCTCAGCTAAAGCGTCTTCTGTGTGGAGACATGCGTGAATGGGCGTACCTTTGTTGAAGGTTGTGCATCAGGTCTGGCAAGTCGGTACGTAAAAATCTACTGCCAATCATTAGCAGACCAGAGTTCTGTTGTGGCGACCCCTAACTGGGAAAAGCCGGAAGATACAACAACAACATTTTAATATGCATACTGGTCTGTTAAGCTGTACTGCATACTTAACAGTGCCATCACTTTTATCTTCTGCAGTCCATCTTTATCTTTCTTCATCAGAGGAAGGAGATTATGTTTGTTGTATGCAATGCATATGGCTCTAACTCATCTCCCACTGGATTCTCATTGGTTTTACTTACTGTACTCATCCCTTATTAGACCCATTATAGAGTATAATGCCCCATTTGGTATGTACCTCACAAGACATCTGCAGCAGCTTGAAAGGCCACAGAAATACCTCACTAAAAGAATCACAGGCCTAAAGCAGATGCCATATACTGACCGTCTAAAAAAACTCCAGCTATACTCTGTGGCATATCGTCTACTCAGAGGCAATCTCTGCTTAACATACAAGGCCATGTCAAACCCTGAGCTGTTGGACATGCTCCACTTAAAGAAATCCCAATCCCTCAGAGCCACACGCTCCAGGAATCTAAACCTTGTCATCACAATGAACAAAACATACTGGAGGGATAGGTTCCTGACCATGAGACTCCCCATACTCTGGAATAGACTGCCCATACATATCAAGCAGAGCGCCTCTTTGGCCCTCTTCAAAAGGAACCTTGATGATTGGATGGGAGATAAGAAATTCACCCCGGGGATCATGTCAGTCGCCCTGCTAGACAGGGGCCTGGAGAAGTAAATATTGTGGGAAGAAATATCCAGGGAATTGTTATGGCTAGGCTTGCATAGGCCCTAGGGCCGATAGCCTATTACCAACCTATGAACCTAAGTACCAACTTAAACATGCCAGGTTCCATACCTGTCTTCCAAATGACTTTCACTCTTCACACAACCCCATTTCTCCAACCATGGATCTTATGATTAAGTATTTTGGATTTGGATTATGAATGATACACTGTGAAAAACAGTACTTTACATTCACTAATAACCTGAAATTGTCTAGGGCAATTCAGATGGCCACCACGGCAGTCTTAGTAATAAGCACACTGAAGTCCTTTTCTGCCACCACTGATATATCAGTCACTACGTCCATTTCGGACAGATCTCAGTAAGAGGTCCACCTGTTCATTACTCTTCATTTCTGCTTGGTCTGCTCATTTACTTCATGAAACCTGCACTAACTTCTTCACCTTACTCTGTCATTCTTGCTCATCAGTATGCTGTGACACATTCTTATCCAGTGCTCATTTCTGTACCATTTATCAGGTCCGGACTTTACAAAGGGTAACAAACCTCTTTCTTACAGTGGATTTTCCCACATTCATGTGATTTCCATCAGTAGCATTCATCATATTGCCTTTCACTTTTCCCTGCCACTTTGCTAGTTTTGGGGGTACATATGAAGCTTCTTGCACAATACACATAACCTCATGTTGGACAGTAACTTGCATTGCAAAGTTTTCAGACTGATAAACTGCCATTGCAGTTGCATCAAAGTCACTCTTCTCTGAGAACTCATAAAAACTCCAGTAAAAGTCTATTTTCTTTCACCTGGACATTACAATTGATGGCAGAAAAAGAGACATTCATTTATAGCATTTTATTTCAGACAGAAGGATTCATCAGACTTCTGTAATGCTGCACCAATGCTTACTTTATCCTCCTCCATTTCATATTTGAGGACGTAGAAAACATTCTGCCTCACTCCCCATGCCAGATAGTAAGCAACTAACATGCATTTCTATATTACTTTAGCTAAACCTTCTTGAACTAGTCTGAACATTTGCTTGGATTACCGTTCATTTGTTAGCTTGGCAGTCTCCCCTAATGATGACCCTGCTTCTGATATCTTGTCACAATAAACAACACTTAACATGAAACTGAGCTTCATATCTGTTTAATGGTATCAAGTATAAAGATACAAAGCGTAGTTACAAACACTATTCATACCCTGAGCCATTACCCCAAATATGCAGGCTGACAACCTCTAGTGGCAAAACACCTCCCATATGCTGACATCAGGTTCTGTTCTTCACAAAGTACAGTTTTGTACCTACCATAAATGTAGATGTTCGAGTGTGTATACTGCTGCAGTCATCACACTTGGGTTATCCTGTCGTCAGGCGGTCCCACAGTAGGCCGAATCCCAAAGTCCTGGTCCGGCGTCGGTTGCCGTCACTTCTTCCCTGACGTCAGTGCGACAGGGGTATAAAAGTGGCAGCCGACGCCATTTTTTTCAGTTTTTCTTGCCCCAGATGTCAGGTGCCCCCAACTAGGAAGGCAATACAATAGCTATGTAAAAATACCTTAGTAGATAAACAATAGTACTAGCTGTTAGCAAATACACCATATAGACATGCATCCAATTGATTGATGTACATGGAGCTATAACTAACACCCTGGTATGTAGAGGGGATGGTGGGAGGGTAACCTGGACTGCAGCAGTATATACACTCGAACATCTACATTTATGGTAGGTACAAAACTGTACTATGTTCATCGTGTTATACTGCCGCAGTCATCACACTTGGGTTGAATCCCAAAGCTATAGATGGGTGGCTGGTACTAAACTCGGTTAGGCGAGGCTAGGATGCCCTGCAGAACTGCAGTGGCAAAACCAGCTCTGGTTTTTGAGTATAATGGAAGGTGGTAGTGCTTGGTAAAGGTGTGCACTGAACTCCAAGTAGCTGCCTCCAGAATGTCCTTGGTTGGAACCCCTCTGAGAAAGGCTGCTGAGGTTGCTGTAGCCCTGGTAGAATGGGACCTAATATTAACAGGCACTGCTTTCCTATGGTGCGAGTAGCAAAAGCGGATACAATGTGCTATCCATTTGGAGATGGTCTGTTTTGAAACAGCCTTTCCTTCTGAACCTGCAGCATAGGATACAAAGAGTTGGTCAGTTTTTCTGAAGGTCTTTGTCTTATCTAAATAGGAGCATAGCTGTCTGTGAATGTCCAAAGAGTGAAGGAGTCTTTCTCCTTTATTCTGGGGGTTTGGATAAAAGGTGGCTAAATGAATGGTCTGATTCAAAGCCACACTGGATACTACCTTTGGCATAAAGGTAGGGTTAGTTCGTAAAGAGACTGTCCTGATGGAAAATGATGAAAGGTTCCACTGCCATAAGTGCCTGTAGTTCTGAGACCCTGCGTGCTGAGGTAATAGCCAGCAACAAAGCTGTTTTCCAAGACGAGTATTGTAGTTCTGCTGAGAAGGCTGGTTCGAAAGGAGGCAGTGTTAATTTTTCTAAAACAAAGTGCAGGTCCCAAGCTGGCGTTGGGGGTTTTCTGGGGGGTCTTATATTCTTAGCCCCTCTGAGAAACTGCCTTAGTAAAGGGTGTGAGCAAATTGGAGGATCCGTATTATATTGAGCTGAAATGGCTGAAGCATGGATCTTAATGGATGAGAATGAAAGGCCTTTGTGTAGCATCTCAGTTAAGTATTGCAGTATTTGAGGGATGCTTGGTATCCAAGGATTTTGGCCTTTAGCCTGGTTCCACGCACAAAATCTTTTCCATTTGTCTGAGTAAGTTTTTCTGGTGCTGGGCCTTCTGGCCTCCAAAATGACATTCAGGACGTCCTTTGAGAGGAGTGTTGATTGATAATTCAAGGTATTCTCCATGCAGCTAAATTTAAAGTTCTGAGCAGGTTGTGAAGTATCTGAGAGTTTTTCTGAGTCAACAGTAGTGGGAATTGAGGCAAGATCCATGGAGGGCTGTGAGTCAAGTTCCTTAGTAATGGGTACTAGTGCTGGCGTGGCCAGTCCGCAGCAATGAGGATCATTTGTGGTCTCTCTGATCTGACTTTCAATAATACCTTGGTCAATAGAGGTACAGGTGGGAAGGCATAGACTGTCAATGCTGTCCAACTGAATGATAGGGCATCCACTTTCCAGGCTAGGGAGTGATAAGTCCTTGTGCAAAATTTCTGTAGTTGGCAATTGTTGGGGGAGGCAAATAGATCTATGTCTGGACATCCCCACCTTTGAGTTATCATTGAAAATACTTGTGGGTGTAGTCTCCACTCGTGAGGATCTGCCATATTTCTGCTTAATTCGTCTGCCAATATGTTTTCCTTTCCTGGCAGGAATTGTGCCTGCAGTTGTACTTGGTAAGTCAATGCTGTGTTCCACAAGGTCATTGCCTGTCTGCATAAAGGGTAGGAGTGTGTTCCTCCCTGTTTGTTTATATACCACATCACTATGGTGTTGTCTGTCCTTATTAGTAGTTGTCCTGGATGCAAGAGGTCCTTGAAGGCTGTCAGTGCATTTTGCACAGCTAGCATCTCCTTTTGATTGATGTGAAGATGCATTTGTTTTGCAGACCATTTGCCCTGTATGCACTGTCCTGCCATGTGTGCTCCCCAGGCGTAGTCTGAAGAATCTGTTGTCATAGTTTGGTTTGCTGGAGGTAAGATGAAAGGAAGACCCTTGTTTATTTGACATGCTTGAGCCCACCATAGGAACTCTTTTTGAAGGCAGGGAATGAGAGGTATACTTGATTCGAGGCTGTGCTTGTGTTGAGACCATACACTTTTCAGGTACCATTGTAATTTCCTCATATGCAGCTTTGCATATGGGATTAGTTGAATGCAGGATGCCATGAACCCCAATGCCTGCAGGATTTTCCTTGCAGTGAGCTGGGTAAAAGTTGCCATCTTTTTGAAGTATTGAGTCAATTGTTTTTGTTTGTCTGGCGTGAGATAAGCCATCTGGGCCATTGTATTTAAGCTGGCACCCAGGAATATTATCTGTTGCAAGGGTATTAGCTTTGACTTCTTTTTGTTTACTGTGTACCCTAGGCAACTGAGCAGCTTTGTTACAAATGCCAGATGCTGTAATAGGATGTCCTTGCTGTCCACTTGGATCAGGCAGTCGTCCAGATATGGATAAAATTGTATTCCTCGTTGTCTGCAATATGCAATTACTGATGCCAGGCATTTCGTAAATACTCTGGGCGCAGTAGATAAGCCAAAGGGCAGTGCAGAGAATTGATAATGCGTTGTACCTGCCAAAAATCTGAGGTGTCTTCTGCAATCTTGTCTGATAGGGACATGCAGGTATGCCTCTTTGAGGTCCAATGTTACCAGCCAAGACTCCTTGCCCAGCATGGGAAGAAGCTGCTGAAGTGTGAGCATTTTGAATTTGGGCACCTCCAGGTATGTGTTTAGAATTGAGAGGTCTAAAATGGGCCTCTAGGCTTTGTCCTTTCTTGGGACTAGAAATAGTCTTGAGTAAAAACCTTGACCTTGCTCCTTTGTAGGTACCTTTTGAATTGCTTTCATATCCATGAGAGCTGAAATTTGCATTTGTGCCTCTGCCCATTGGTTTGGAGGCAGATTTGGCATGCCTCTCATCTGTGGTAAACTGTGGAAATGAAATCTGTAGCCTCGGGTAATAATATCCAGAACCCATTTGTCCTTTGTTATGATGCACCAATTTTGTGGAAATAGAGCCAGTTTTCCTCCCAAAGGTGCTGCCAGGGCAATTTGCTTGGCAGGCAAAGTGGGAAGTCATTGTGTTTGTTTCCTGAAGGGTTGAGATCTTTCGTCTCCACCTCTTTGAGATGTTGTTTGCCATTGTCTAGGCCTGAAAGAACCTTGTGGCTGGCCTCTGCCCCTTGGGCATCTGTACCTACCTCTTTGGGGTCTGTCTGATGCAGGAAAGGACCAGTTTTTTGATGGCCAGTTTCTGCTGAAACGAGGAGGTTGTACCTGTAAAAAATCTTTAACTGTTTGCATAGATTTTGCCTTTTCTTCCATTTTCTTTAAAACTTCCTCTGCTTTGACACCAAATAACATATCTTTCTGCAATGGAGCATCCAATAACTTTGCTTTGACATGTTCTGGTAAGGCTTGTTCTTTAAGCCAAGCATGCCTACGTATTACAGACCCTGTGACAGCTGCTCTACATGAGGCTTCCAATGAATCAAAACCACACTGTAAGGTATGCTTTCCCACCTGTTCTGCTGCATGCAGCAAATCCTGCATCTCTTTGAAATCAGGTTGATCTGTCTGAAGGGATCATTTTCTGCTTTAACTGTGAAATCAAGTACTGTTGGTATTTTAGCATGTGGAATTGGCAGTTTAAGGCCCTCATGGCCAAAGTGGCAGACGTATACACTTTCTTCCCCCATCTTTCTAATGCTCTGGAATCTCTTTCAGAAGGAAGTGGATTCTTAGCAGTAGAGGCCTTAACCCCTTTGGGACCCTGGGAAATGGTTTTGGGGCCTGCAGTAGGACTTTTATATAGAAACTTATGAGTATCCGGAACTCGGTAGTATCTGTCTGGTTTAGCTGGCGCAGGAGGTAAGGAATCTGGGTTTAGACTAGATTCGGTGTAAACATCATCCAAAATGTCTAAAACTGGAGGAATTGCCAGGGGTCTATGCTGTGGAAGAAGAAGAAACTCACGGAGTCCTTTCTTAGAGTCAGAGTAATCTTGGCCTTCCCAGTGGAAGTGTTCCCTCCTGGTGTGTAAAGTTTTCCCAAAAGAGTAGTCTTCAGGGGGGGAGACAGAGGGAATGGACACTTCAGCATCTGAGTCTTCATAAGGAGGGAAGGGGTAATCTGGTCCTCAGAGTTGCCTGAGAAAATGGAAGCTTGGTCAGAGGAAGGAAAATCTTCCTCCAGTCTAGGCCTTTTGTCAGGTGGGGGTTGGGATCCCCTGATAAGGGTAATTAAATCCTCAGCCATCTTTTAAGCATCTGTTTTTAGGCATAGGGAGATTTAAGTTTAGCATAAGACTTAGTAGAGATAGTTGTCGGTTTGAAGATACCTTCAGAAACCGAAGGCCTATCCAAAATTTCCGGATCACCGTCAGGGCTGGCGTCCGAGGGGTGAGGTGGAACCAGTTCCTGAGGGCCAGCTGCTTCGGTCTGGGAGGCCGTCAAAATTTCTGAATCAGTGGTAGTCAGGGGCTGCGTAGGCGCCTCACTGAAAACCGGAGAACCGGCGTCAGGCCTGGCTGACGCCTCAGTAACTGGTCTAGGCCTTGGCTGCCTGTCCTTATCCTTGTGTTTTTTAATCATTGCTGATGTCGGTTGCTCCGATGGCATGCTATAGTTAAATTTTCTGCCAAAATAATACTGGGCGAAATCTGCCCAACGCTTAATTGTACGTTTGTTGAACCTAGCACAGAACCGACAACCAGAGACGTCGTGGTCTGGGCCTAGGCAAGGAATACAATAAGAATGAAAATCCTTATGAGGTATTTGCTTCCCACAAGAAATGCAATTATTAACTTTGTCTGACATCGGTCTGAGGCAAGAAAAGTTTCCCCAACGGGGTACTTAGCGTTAGAGAAGACTTTGGGCTGAAATTCGATTAGAAAATCTCAGGAGCTGGCCGACCGGCACTTGCGAACTGCTTCTGCTTCGGGCACCGCACGGCAAGAAAGACTGAAGAAAATGGTGTCGGCTGCCTCTTTTATACCCCTGTCGCACTGATATCAGGGAAGAAGCAACGACAACCAACGCCAGACCAGGACTTTGGGATTCGGCCGACTGCGGGACCGCCTGACGACAGGATAACCCAAGTGTGATGACTGCAGCAGTATAACACGATGAACATCTCCAGCGTACAAAACCTGCAAACTTATTCTCCATAACTGTGTATTAGCGATAAAGAAAAAAACAATTAGTGCATGACTGCTACTGCCATTCCTGCAAACTGCTGTATGTGTTAATGTAAAATCATTGCAATGCATATATACACAACTCTACATTTATAAACTCTAAATCTCATCTAGAAAATCTATATGTTTGAAATCTATGCTATCTCTGGAATGTTTCCTTTATTAATAAGATATGATAATACTTATTTTTCTTGTATATATAACACATATAGTTCATATGCTGGTTTCTGTTTCGTTTGTATGTGGACATCATATTTTCATTTGCAATTCCATAAGTTAATAATGGTGTTTAAAAACTCCTCAATAAAAATTATGTGAGAAAAAAATGCCTGCTTCAAGTCCCGATTAGGGGTTCAAAACTAGTGGAACTGGGTTCTCAGCAATATATAGCCACCCTAAGCTCAACACTCACAGTTATCACATACCTAGTCAAATATGAATACTGTTCGGTAACACTATGAGGATAAAACCTGGCTTACCACAAAACCCTTCTGACTTTAGAGACAAGTCTAAGGCAAACCTAAGGCAATGTACTGAAGATCAGTGAAAATTGAAATGCCCTGATGTTCCGTGTTACATGGTGTGTCTCTGAATCAGTTGACACAACTTCTTGTGATTTTATTATGTTAGTCACATTTATGAAAGGGGATAATGCGCCCACTTGTCTGACTACCCTTTTGAGTCATGGTCTGAGACAATAGATGAATAAAAATCTTCCCACCAAATCACAGCTCATCATGATAAAGTCTTTAAAGTACATTTATATTATGTAAACTTATTTCACAGCAAAGCCTTGGGGTACAGGTACAATCAATTATTACAGAGTGGAGTTAAAATAATCAATCATTACAGAGAGGAGTTAAAGTTAACCAGCATATAGTAATTGAAATACCTTGTACTGGTCCAGTAATTTATATAAAAGTTAGGTATTTACAAGTTCAGCATAAAAGTTTCCAGTGAAGTCATCTGACCATAATTATTATACTTACAGTAACGTGCAAATGGTTGGTAGTATAACCGATAATGAGGTCACACAAAGGTTATATACATGGCCTACAGTACTGCAGTAAGGATATTCTATGGAGTGCCTATTAAGATGATTGGTGTTGTAGACAATATTGAAATATTCACCTTGTTCAACAACTGCCAACCATTCAAGAGTAAAGAGACATAGTAATTAACATGTTTTTTTCTTGGTAAAATAGTACAGGGACAAGTAATTAACTAGGTTTGCTGAAACAGTCATATTTGTTTGTTTCCTCCAGATACTTTTCAACCTCTTCTTAATGTTTTAGAGGGAATTCACTGGTCTAAGATAACTTCCCTCACATCTGACAAATTATTAATCTACATTAATTTGTCAAACTGTTATAAACAGCTATGAAAACTTTGTTGATTTCTTTTTTTCTAGGTTGCCAGTGTGAAGGTATGTCATTGTTGTATGCCCCTGCAGGGGTTATGCAGTAAAAAGAGGTGCTCTTTATCTGAAGCTTATTTTTCAGTAGGATGACAATAACTGCAGTAAACTAGTTTTAATATAAGGATATTTTATAGGTAGGAGGTTTGGGCTGTAACGGGTAACCAACTAGATTTATTTAGAGTTACAAAGTGATGCTCTGTATCAGGGCCAATGTGTATTAATCTTATTTTATTCTCAGCTCATTGTAGAATAGATGTGTCACAGTGTTGATAGCAGTGCTTCAGTAGTCAGTACCTGTAAGGTTTTATAAATCATTCTGAGCTGGTTTAACTCTTTCTGTGTTACGGATTCAACATGTGTGAGAAAAGACTTTTCATCCATAATTATTCCCAGGTATTCATGCCATAGATAGGAACTACCTATTTGTACTTTCAACCAAGAGTGGTGTGACTATTTTTGTGGGGCTCCTCCCATGATGTCATGTCATATATGTTTAGAGAAACCTTACTTAGTACCAGGCAGCAGTTAATTGATAACTCACACATTAACTGACAATGTAACTGTCACACCGGCACATATGGACCAGCACGGTCAACTTCATCTGATGCTCCTTAGGTCAACATTGCTGTCAAATGTTAAAAGCAAAGAGGTCAAATTGATGGTGTATGTTTAAAGGGAACAAAATTATGCGTCTGCTTGTAGAAACAGATCTGCATTTCCTGCTTCAGGTTTCATGGGTATTAAACGTACTACCAAATAAAAGAAACAAACGTGCCACTTTTTGAATATTAATGGCAGAATCAATTACCTGTTTCTAGGGTTAACCATGCATTTAACAATGACAAATGAAAATGCTGCTGCTTCCTTTTCAAGAATATCTTACTTTTGTGGAGACAGAATGTGTACAAAAGTCAAACAGCAAACATGGAAGGAAGGCAGATCTTTTAGGCCAAATTTGAAAGCATAGGTCATTTTGGTTAGAGATTACAGGATGCCTTAGAAGTTATGATTTAGCTTATTACAGGGTTTGCTAATTCTGTCTCTCTAAATACCAAAATGAGAAAAGTTTACAGATACAAGACAGACAGTAGAAGTAAAGCTGTGTTTTATCAACATTCTTCAGAATGTGAGTCACATACTATTTGCAAAGTCCCTGCTATGAATGTCTGGGTGAAATTAACATTTTTCTCACTTACTGCACATCACAGTTAAGATAGCCACCATTAGTTTACGTAACACAGCACACTTCTGAATTTCCAGTGACAGTGTTTTAAATTAATTAACAAGCACATCTAGAGAGATGTGATAAATTTAATACTGAGTAGCATTACTTTTCTTCCATTCAATATTACAGTCTGGATTTTAGACAGAAGACAGAATGACCAAAGCTGTCAGGAACCCAGTCAATAATGCCCGTTTCATACTTCTTAATCTTTCTTAAATAAATAGTAATGTAAAATTGTCCTTGATTTTCAACCTTTGTCCCATTTTATTTTTGGATTTTTGCCCCTGATTCTTTTTTTTTCCTCTTGTCTACTGGCACTCAATTCTCAATTCTCCCCCTGGTCCAATGCCTGAATTTAAGTCACGGTCAGAGAGGAACCTAAGGACATCCTGAGATGGACTGCTGTATTATCTTCTAGCTTTTTTTTTTTTTTTTTTACAAACCATTTAACACATCTTCATGATGAATCAAATGATTTTTCAGACACATTAAGCACACATACCTCTCAACTGTCCAGATTTTCGCAGAATGTTCAGATTTCTACCTCATATTTTTAGTCTTTTTGTCATAAAATGTATTGTTTTCTGGCAAATCACTGGGATTATCTGATGATTATGTCTCTAAATAATGACATACATTTCAATTTCAGGCTTCAAATCCTTCAGAAAATGTATGTAAGTCCCTTCATTTTGTCAGGCTTTGTCCAGATTTCTTCCATTAAGAGGTTGAGGGGTATGACAGAAAACCATTTCTGATTTCACAATATATTTCACAGAATTGTGTAGAATCGGAATGTCAGTCATTAGTAATGGTTGGTATCACACATTTCACTGAGAACATTTGTTCTCTTCTAAGCAGATAAACAGCCACATAGAAGAACAAAGAGTGTGAAAGTGGGTTCAAAACTGGATAAACGACAAGAAGAAAATGGTTATGGTCTACTAAATTCAGAGTAAAAAGACAAACTGGTGATGTGTTGCATAGGCCAGACATGGAACCAAACTGAATGGTGTCTATATTACCCGACTGAATGTTTAGGTTAGCAAATACCTAAACATTGACCCAGTAATATCGAAAAATTAAAACAGCGAATGGCCGATTTAACGTAGGGAATGAATTCCCTCGGCCGCAAGAAAAAAAAATTTAAACCAAATGAAGTGGGGGCTTTGCCTACCACACCCCCCAATGTGGGGGGCTATGCCCCCCCACACCCCCAACTAAATATACCAACTCTGAAATCACTCTACAGTGGGGAAAGGGGCAAAATCCACATAACGGCCAAGGGAATTCTTTCCCTGCCTTAAATTGGCCATTCGTGTTTTTTTTTTGCTTTCGCTACAACTTTTAGGTATTCACTAACCTAAATGTTCGATCAGGTAATAGGAACCCAATGAACGCAGCTTCTAAGGACAGTATACCCTGGATAGTATGTTTTGATGTAGTCTGTGTCAAGTTTAACTTTCATTTTGGTCATGACTAAAAGTGTGCTTAACAGTTCAACTTGCTTACCTTCTAGTAAAATAAATTAGTAAGATTGCTTTGTTTAAAAGCAAAAGGGCAGCAGTGCTGCCTGGGAAGCTTTATCACTGTGGCAGTGTGCACAGTGTAAATGTTTTAAAGAAACTGTAAAAAAATAAGCAGATATAAAAGCAAGCTAAAAATAATCTATAGTCCTAGCAGAAACATGCATGTATGCACCTGCAATGCTTGAGGCTGAGAAAGGTCAGAGGTCATTCACAAGTTATTCAGGGCTAGAAAGGATCAGACATGCAATGGGAAACTTTCTTCTATGCAAGCGTCAGGGACAACTACTACAACAAGAACATCTGGCAGAAGTTGACAGAAATTATGCCACTCCTAAACATACCTCTCAACTTGCAAACATAAAAAATAGTAACAAAGGCCTTTAGAAATTAGGAACAAACAGCTAAAAAGCTGGCCATCTACTTAGCATAAAAGCTGAATACCAAATAGCACATAACTTTTCCTGCTACCCAGTAGGAATGTGGGATAGTACTGAGAACCTCTTTAAAAAACAGTGCGACAAAAATGATGGAAAAATATAATCACATTATGGTGGTGCTGCGGTAGCGTTGTTGCCTCCCAGTAAGAAGTTGTCCTGTTCGATTCTCAGCTAGAGCATCTTCTCTGTGGAGACATGCGTGAATGGGCGTACCTTCGTTGAAGGTTGTGCATCAGAGCTGGCAACTCGGCACGTAAAAATCTACTGCCAATCATTAGCGGACCGGAGTTCCGCTGTGGCGACCCCTAACCGGGAAAAGCCGAAAGACACAACATCAGACAGAATGTCAGTTCTGCTAATATATTAGTCATGTAGTGTGGTTTTCTTGTATATTAGCTTCAAAAATCCAGTGTTTTGAATGGAATTTAGAAGATTATGCGAAAGGGTAAATCAAGTCTGAAAATAGGGATGTACCTCCAAAAACAGGAACCCTCCATGTAGGGGTAAATGCAGCCTAAAATTAGGAATGTTCCTCTAAAACTTGGACTTTTGAGAGGTCTGGTTCTGAAGGCAGGCAAACATGATACAGTACATTTTTCAGAGCAAGAAAGAGCTGTCTGTGGAATACTTGTCAGCTCAGAAACAACTCTGAACATTGAACATGAACTCCTGAATGTGACATATCTGAGAGGGGAATGGTCTGAAAGATCCAGCTCAGAAGACAAGGTGGGACACCTGGAAAAGTGAACAGGATGAGTGAAACAGGTTTTGCGTTCAAATAATTGAGGGATAGCCACAATTTCAAAAAAGCAACACAAAAATGTACATTATTTTCTACAGTAGGGCAGGTGGGAATGTGTAAAAACAATTTGGGAATACTTAGTGGCAAGGATAATGCAAACGAGGCTTACAAGACAGCATGGGATGCACATACATTTAAGGACGGGAAAAGGATATGGAAACTAGCATGGCTGAATGTCTAAACACTGCCAATTTACCAATGTTATGGAAGCAGTAGCTAGGGCTGCCCTGACCGAAGTCAGCACAAAGAAAAGGAAGAGGGCAGTTTTGTTGCTACGGGTTACATCACTGGTGGAATAAATTCCGGAAGTAACATCTCCATAACAACACAGGCATGGTCACAATAAATGAAAGAAAGAAAACAGTAACAATGCAGTGCCTGAGTGAAAAGAAAAAGTATTTATGATGAAAAGGTAGAAGAAGGTCGGTCCATTCAGGTGGGATCTTTTTTTACACCTGACCAAGCACTAGTTGGTCAGATTGTGACTGCATAAATGCAAGTGGTTGAGACTGAAGACTAACTAATTAGTATCTACAGGATTGCTGTTTGTGTGCAATTGCTGTACAAGTCTTTGGGAAGTGTTTCCATTCTCTGCTATTATGACAATGGAGATAGCGTACGTACATTAGAGTGTTGTAACCTTGCCCCTCATATGGTTGGGGGGAGCAAGCCCACCAGTAAAAATGCTTATTTATGTGTTCATGGATGGGTTTTTGGGGAAGTATGTTTTCAACTGGTTTTGTTCAGTCTATATTTCTACATTGAAAGTGCATTGATCCTTCCTAAGGGGACCTCACAAGAAAGGAGAACTGAACAAAACAATAAAAAATACATCCTTTGTGTGACCTGACAGCATACCAGGCTGCCTGCTAAACAGCATGAAATATGTGCTGGTGGATATACTCCTACAACTGTTCAACCCTTGCTTATCCACTGGCTTTGTCCTCAAAGTTTGGAGCACAGCAGCTGTGATGTCACTTCACAAGCATGTCCCCTGCATCTTGGACCATGAGAATAGGTTCATAGGTTCATAGGTTCATACTAGGCTATCTGCCCTAGGGCATTTATAAGCTTAGCCAGATTGTGTTTGGCTTTAGCCACCCATTTTAAATTAATTTTGCTATGCCCTTTTTTGAGGTTAGTATACTGTGCCTCTGTCTAACAGTGACACAGAAGTGATACCCGGGGTAAACCTATGATCTCCCATCCACTCATCAAGATTCCTCTTGAAGAGAGTCAATGAGGGACTCTGCCTAACCTGGACTGGGATTTTATTCCAGAGTGAAGGGAGCCTCTGGGTTATGAATCTGTCCCTCCAGCATGTCCTATTTATTTCAGTGCTGAGGTTCAAGTCTCTCGAGCGCGTAGCTCGATGGGATTTGGATTTTCTGAGGTGCAGCATGTCCATTAATTCCGGGTTGGATATGGCTTTATACGTCAGGCACAGATCGCCTCTGAGCAGGCTGTATGCCACTGAGTAGAGCTGGAGTCTTTAACCGGGCAGCATATGGCATATGTTTGAGCCCTTTGATCCTCTTGGTGAGGTACTTTTGGGGTCTTTCCAGTTGCTGCAGGTGTCTGGTAAGGTACATCCCAAAAGGGGCATTGTACTCAATTATGGGCCTGATGAGGGATGAGTAAAGAGGCACGATGACCTCCCCTGATTTAGATGTGAATCCCTTCATGATTAGGTGGGCTATATAAAATGTTTTTCTAACCACTTTGGCCACGTGGTTGTCAAATAAAAGATTGCTATCAACTTGGGTCCCCAGGTCCCTAATTACTTCTTCCGTACTTAATGGATTACCACCTATGTGGTAATTTGTGGGCACTTTGTTTTTGCCACAGGGGATGACTATACACTTTTTGGCGTTTAGCTTGAGGCCATGGCTCTGGCACCAGTTGTCTGTTTCTATGAGGCCCTTTTGGAGGATGCTTGTGTCGGCTCAAGAGTCGATTATGGCGCCCAGTTTGCAGTCATCTGTGAACTTGGTCAGCCACAGTCCTTCTGTGTTGGCCTGTACCTCCGAGAAATATATGCCGAACAAGAGAGGTCCCATGACTGAACCTTGTGGGACACCACTTGTAACTGGTTTGGAGTCTGACATGGCTCCAGCAATTCTAACCATGTGGGTTCTGTCCTTGAGCCAGTTTGCAACTCATCTAGTGACATAGGGGTTTATATTTAAGCTGGTGAGCTTATCTATAATGCCCGAGGGGGGTATTGTATCGAAGGCTTTTGTGAGGTCCAGGTAGGCTATGTGGACCACCTTCCCCTCGTCAATGGCCTTGGTGACTGTTTCAAAGAAATCGACCAGGATTAAGAGGCAGGATCTGCCCTTAACAAAGCCGAACTGGGTAGGATCCAGTGTCTGTAGGTCCCCAATTTCTTTATTTATGAGGTCCATGATGATCCTTTCCATAGCTTTGCAGACGAAGCTAGTCAGGCTAATGGGGCGATAGTTTCCAGGATCTGTTGAGGCACCACCTTTGTGGAGAGGGACCACAGTTGCTGTACGCCACTCTTTGGGTACATATCCTGTAGTAAGGCTGAGATTGAACAGTAGTTTTATGTTTGGGTTTAGCTCTTCTTGGAGTTCATGTAGGACACAGCCTGGGACACCGTCTGGTCCCATTGATGCTGTGTTTTTTTGTTTTGGAGAGGGCGGCTCTTACCTGAGCATCTGAAATGTCAGGGGGGCAGCACACTGCTGGGATAGATATTTGCCCTTTTGGTGGGGGGGGGGGAGTTTGAGCTGAACCTGTCAGCTAGGATGTTGGCAATGTCTGTGGGTTCGGTGTATTTTTTGTCATTTTGGACTAATTCTGAGCATATCTGGGAATTCCCACCCAAGTTCCTGACATACCTAAAGAAAGCCTTGTGATTATCCTTAGTGTCCTGTGCAATTTTTCTCTCTAAGCTGGCCTTAGACAATTTTATGAGTGCCCGTAGTTTTTTGCTAATACTGATCAGAAGTGCCTTCCCTTTTTGGGATTTTGCTTTATCATGTAGTAGCTTCCTCCTTCTATTGTATAGTTTGTTTATGGCTGAGGTCCACCAGACAAGACATCTACCTTTGGAGGATTGGGTCTTGGTTTTATTTGGGATTGCATGATCCATGCATTCCTGAAGGTGTTCATAGAATGCATTTATAAAGGATTCTGTGGTCTGGGCCGTATTTTCCACAGGCCCGGGGGCTTTGAAGGATTCCACCTCGGTTTTGAGGAGTGTGAAATTTGCTTTAGAGAAGTTTTTCACTGTGGTTTTCTGGGCAGGGGGTGGGGTCAGGATGTGAATATCCAGTTAGATTAGTTTATGGTCTGATCTTACCAATGAGGGATACACTTCTGGTCTAGAGCATAGAGTCCCCATGTTGGTGATGATCAGGTCCAGTATGTTTTCCCCTCTTGTTTGAGTGGTAACAAGTTGTTCCATAGCATTTGAGTTTATACATTCTAGGAACCTTTGGGCTAGGGTGTTGGAGCTAGAGTAATGCTCCCAGTCTATGTTTGGGTAATTGAAGTCGCTCAATATAATGGTGTTTGGAGAGACGCTCATATTTTCCAGTGTTCTCAGGAAGGCCGAGTGGGGTTCCTGGGTTTGGGAGGGTGGTCTGTAGCAGGCTATAAACTGGAAGGCAGTTTTACCTACTGTTAGTTGCACATGGATAGTCTCTGATGCTTCGTGCTGTGCCACCAACCTGGAGGTGTGGGTATCTTTGACGAATATTGATACTCCCCCTCCTTTTGTGGTTTGGTCAAAGTTTTGGGGCCGAAAAGCATGGTATGAGGTATAACCTGGTAGTGCTGGGGTGCTCTCGGGAGCCTTGAACCAGGTTTCTGTTACTGCACAGATGTCGATGTTCTCCATGCTAAGGAGAGTTTCGAGTGCGTGCATCTTGAGGTTTAGACTTCTGGCATTGAGTAGCATTACTCTTAGTTTCTTATCCCTTGTGATACCTATGGAAGTGGGTTTGTCTTTTGAGCCTTGCCTAAAAAAGGCAATATGGGGGTGGCAAGAGCCTTTGCCAATATCAGAAAGCCCAGGGGTGACAGGTGCAAGCTGTCCCTAGCGAAGCATTGTGGCTTGTCGAGCATGTCATCCCAGGCTGACAGGCATTGGATCCCCTTTGACTGACACCAATACTTAAGCCAATTGTTGAAATTGATCATCTTGTCTTCATATTGTGGCATCATTCTTGGTGAGGGTAAGATGCTACTCAAGGTCAGGGTCATACCGGCCTGGGCTACATGCTCAGAGAGCTCCTCTATGTCTCTTTTCATGTAGTCCAGGGAGGTACATCTCAGGTCATTCACACCAGCATGGACAATGACTGAGTCATATTTGTACTTGCCTTGGAGTGACCTGAGTGCTTGTGTTATGTGGCGGATCCTAGCGCCCTGCAGGAAGCTCACCATGACCTTCTCCTTGTTCAGCCTGGTGAGCGGGACGTCAGTGTGCCTGATGATAGAGTCACCTATTACAAGTGTATCAGGTGTGTTGTTTAGCCTTAAGAGCTGTGACTGTTCGGCACACTGGCTTTGTGAGCTATGTGTTGCACGTGTTTTGTTTTGGGGTAGCGGTTGCTTGGGTGTCTGTTTGGAGGTCTCTGCTGCTTAGGCAGCTTTTTATTTAGAGCTTCCGAGTATGTTTTTGTGTGTTTATGTGTTTGGTTTGCTGTCGTGGTAGGTCTATGTGAGACTGGAATTGTAGTGAGTGTGGTTTCCTTCTCCTCCTGACTGATTACGCCAGTACTGAGTTGAGAGAGATTAGCCTCCAGTTTGGCTATATGGTTGCATCTCTCACATGTGTTGGAATTTGTTGGGAGGAAGAGAGGGTTGTCTGTGTACATGAAGCAGTTGTAACATTGCCTCAAGATTCCCAGATTCACCAGCTGGACCGGAGAGGAGATTGACAACTGACCTTTGGACATGCTAGAATAGTATTGGGAATTCCTTTATAATTGAAAAAAAGGGCTAATGGGGAACAAGGTACTCAAGGGGAGTTTGTGAGGGTGTAGTGCTTTTAATTTTTTAGTGCTGACTTATATAATTGCTTTAGTGAGCAGGTGTCAGGCTTTAGAGTAGGAATAGGGTGTTTATTATGAGAACTAGATCAGTTCTAAGGTAAAAAGTGAAGAGCAGACTTTATGGCGCCGAGAATGGTTTAAACCCAATTAAGTGGAGCTGCCCGATGCTGCGCTATGCGCAAAATTGCGCAAAGCCGCGCTAAAGCGGGTTTTATACAGGGGGACTTGAAAGAGCTAGAAATTGTCCCAAAATGGCCAATAGACTACCAGATTCTTGTGCTGGGAACACTCCTCCAGGGATAGACAGGCTGCTTTAAGCTCTCCACTGCCACTGGTGAACAAAGAAGCCTCCCTTTATCCAAGAAAGGAAATGGGTAACACAGGAACTTTCCAAAAGTCTAGAATACAGCAAAGCCTGTATTTGGACTACTCTAGGTCGGGAAAGATGGGAAATAAGGATAATTTTTTTTTTTTTTTCTTTTTTGCAACAAACAGCAGGAAAATGCAATAAATATGTAACACAGGCTAAGTACATGCAACAAACAGGACAAACTTTAAAAGTGCAGGTGCAAAAACAACTTTAAACAGTTTAAAACAGTTCAAGAAGCAGAAATACTTGCAGTTTAGCTAGACTGGACAGTCGTCCAGGTAGTAGCAGGAAAAAAAAACACTTTTATCAGGTTAGCAGTCGCTCTTTTAGCCTCTGCTGCTAGCACCACTCTGCAGGACCACGAGAAGCTTGGCTGAGTAGTAACAAGCGCAAAAACCTCGCCAAAGTGGGTTTTATACAGGGGGACTTGAAAGAGCTAGAAATTGGCCTAAAACAGCCAATAGACTACCAGATTCTTGTGCTGGGAACACTCCTCCAGGGATAGATAGGCTGCTCTAAGCTCCCCACTGCCACTGATGAACAAATAAGCCTCCCTTTATCCAAGAAAGGAAATGGGCAACACAGGAACTTTCCAAAAGTCCAGAATACAGCAAAGCTTGTATTTGGACTACTCTAGGTCAGGAAAGACGGGAAACAAGGATAATTTATTTATTTTTTTACAGACACATCATCCTAAAGAGCTTCATCTTCAAGGCCATGGAACAGGTCATAACAGACCTGATACACTATGATATAAAAATAATAGAATACCAAGACATTTGATGGACAGCTAATTGGCTAAGAGACAGAACTCAGACTGTGTGAGTGGCATACCTTTCCTCAGAGAACATGAGAGTAACTAGTGGGGTAGCGCAGGGATCTGTGCTGTGACCACTCTTAAACTTCTCTGATCTCAAAACTGAAAACATGGAACATGGGTTAACCAAGCATGTAGATGACTGGGTGTTATATCCAAATCCCTTTCGTATATGCAGAAGCTATAATAAGTGAACTTACACATGTTAACAGCTGGTGCTCTGAAAATGGGCTGTAACTAAATATTAAAAAAGGGAATATTGTTACATTTGGCAAACAAACCCTCCACCCAGATTACCATATAGAAAATAGCCTACCCCGAACCAAAGATGTTGTGAGAGACCTTGGAACATGAGTAGATAACTCCCTGTCCTTTGGTCATCATGTTGCAACAGTGGTCAGGAAATCCTTCTATCTGGTATAGCTGATTGCAAATGGTATTTCCTCTAGATCCAAAGAAGTCCTTAACCCTCTACATACTGCACTGATAAAGCCCATCATCTAGTATAATGCCCCATGCATATTAAACAGTTGTACAGACCCCAGGCTCCTGAGAAAATTATCATGAGCCTAAAGCACCTGATCTACCAGGAGAAGCTGGAAGCCTTGTCCCTGTATTCAGTGTCCTATAAACTCTTTACAGGCTTCAGTGTCCTACAGCCTCCTTAGAGGCAAACTGTGCCTTGCCTTCAGGACCATTATTGATCTACCACTCCAAGCTCTTTTATTTTTCACAAATCACACAGGCCGGTGAATACTAGATCAAGAGATCTGAACTGACTTCAACAAATAAACAAATGCCAGTGGAGAAAGATACTTGTCATGCAGTCACTACCCCTTTTCTGGAACAAACCTCTTCTCCAGATCAAGCAAAGTGAAACATTGTCCTCTTTTGAAAGGAATTAGAAAATTGGATGGGTATTCATACATTTAGCCCCATATGACTCGCTTATCGCTTTTTGTAAAAGGAAATAAGGTATAAGGGTGGGTAATGGTAAGGCATACATGACCACAAAGCCCAGTTCCTCATCCATTCAATGATTCTGTGAAGATGGGATTGATTGGGAATACAGTGGAAAAGTAAAGCCAGGTCAGTGGGACAGAAGCAAGGCATCTATCAATGCAAGAATGATAGTGAGTAAAGTCTGGTTGCCATACAGGGCACTTAAAGGGTAGCCAGGGACACCAGCTCTGATTGGCCAAGGGCCTGCTTTCCATGCTCTGAGGAAGAAATGTGGCTGTAGCACAATTTACATGGTGTCTAGTGACAAGTGTTGTGCATAACAGGAACATACTTCCACAGGATCTTAACGCTTCTTATAGACATCTCAATGCAGGGTCATATCTGAAGGCAACCAGGTGTCCCTTTAGTGATTTCACTGAATGCCCCCCAGAAGCGAAATATGCCCTTTTATGCTTCAGGCTCTACCTCCTACTGAGACTGCCTTAGTCTACTGGTTCGTGCTAAGCATAAAACTATGTCTTGCACTAAAGCAGAGAATATGAAGGCAACATGCAGCAGAAAAAGGAAATATGTGAATAAGTGAGCATTACATAAAGCTTGGAAGGAGGTACAGAGGAGGAATATATGCTCAGTACAACATGTTGGTTATATTTAAGCTGGGCTTTCAGTACAGTTAGTGGGATAAATAGTGAAATCCAACAAACATGTAATATAGAGAATGAAACCTA
This sequence comes from Protopterus annectens, assembly GCF_019279795.1. Classification (NCBI taxonomy): domain Eukaryota; kingdom Metazoa; phylum Chordata; order Ceratodontiformes; family Protopteridae; genus Protopterus; species Protopterus annectens. The sequence continues at coordinate 175,526,808 of NC_056739.1, forward strand.
TAAACAGCAAAGCATACAAATGATAAAATAATTAATTCATGGTGACTACTAGGCTAACAACCCCAGGAGGTCTTTTTAAGCCTAGCCCTGCTTCTTAATGGTGACAATCAAACCCTGTACTTTGTGTATGTAAGGTAAACATTTTAACTATTATTTTATTTGTTAGGGAAAGTGGGCAAGAGTCAAGTTTGATAAGCTGATCCTTCCAACACAACAAGGAGGTTTACGATTACCTAATTTGAAGGAATATTTGAGAGCGACACAGTTAAGGCTCTTATACATAACACAAGCAGAAAGCTACACTTCTGTGGACAGGGACGATGATGACACAGGAGGTATTTCAAGAAATAAGGAAAAAATTGGATTTTGGAAGCAGATCCTTAAGGAGAATAACAGTCATATAGAATATTAAATTCATAAAGTAGCAAAAGTATACTACAAACTAAGCCAACATGGAAATGGAGAAAGGAAATTCTGCCAGCAGGGATGACTGAAATTAGGGGGTACAGTGAAAAGACAAGAGGGGCCTGGAATTTATTGGAGGAAACTGGCAAAGAAACCAAAGTAGTGGGAACAAATAATTAGAGAAGGAAAGGTAACTGAATGGGAAGAGGTCAAGAAGAAATTTAGATGGCAGGCATATGACTGCCTTTCCTATCAGGGAATGATATCAGAATATAGACAAAGAGAAAGAGCTAGGGGAATCCTAAATAAAACAAAAATCTACACTGGTTCAGTTTTTAATTGAATCTAGAACAGAAGCTGCTGTTAAACAAAGGATAACTAGTAGGGCATATAAAATATTGCATGGTCACTACAGAAATCAATCAGAAGACATCAGAAAACACTGGGATGAAAAATTAGCTGCACAATTCACAAAGAAACAATGGAAGGATATATGTATGGCTCCCAAATAGTCTAGACTAAAAGTCTAGAAAATATAGGATTTTTGCCTGCAAGTGTTTGCATAGATACTTTTATACCGCAAGCAGACTCCAAATAATTTTTCTTCAGGTAGATGGCAAATGTTGGAGTTGTGATGGGGAAGAAAGAGGTAACTGTGAACATATGTTTTGGGAGTGTAATGAGTTGGCAGCCTTTAAAATTTCTCCACATTGTACTCTGTTGTGAATATTGAACAAGTTAATGAGAGTAACTAAGGAAATTATTTTTATGAGCTGGGATACAAGATCTAAATAGCCTAGACATACTAAGTCCTTGTTAAGTTTAATTCTCGTGACTTCCAAAAAAGCAATTACTACAAAACGTAAATCAAAATCTAATCCAACTATACTTGAAGTACTGACTATTGTAACAGAGATAAAAGAACATGTGGTGGGATCTTTAGAAAAGGATTGGAGTAAATTACATAGACAAAAATGGAAATTGTGGGAAAATACATGCAGAAAAATGTTTTGGTAAAGGAATGAAGTTTACAAGAAAGCATGAATTGAATAATTTATGTAATGTTGCCTTGATTATAGGATATATAACAAAGAGTGTGTTGTATAATATTTGCAAGAAGACAGCGACCAGACAGCATCCCAGGCTGCGTTCTGCACGAACTACAGAATGAACTGACACCCCACCTAAGTACCATGTTCAATCATAGCCTCACCTCAGGCTTTGTGCCTGCTGAATGATGCACAGCAACGGTTATCCCACTCCACAAGGGGGGAGCCACCACAGACACTGGGAACTACTGCCCCATTAGCCTGACGAGCCTGGTCTGCAAGGTCATGGAACGTATCATCATGGAACTTATAAACAAAGACATTGGTAATCTCCAAACTCTGGACCCCACCCAGTTTAGGTTTGTAAAAGGCAGATCATGTCTCCTAAACTTGATAGACTTCTTTGAAGCAGTCACCAAAGCCGTAGACAAGGGTAAGGTGGTTCACACAGCCTATCTAGATTTTGCCAAGGCTTTTGACACCATCCCCCATTCTGGAATTATCGATAAACTAGGTATAAATCCCTATGTCACAAGATGGGTTGCCAACTGGCTCACTGACAGAACCCACATTGTGAAAGTAGCAGACTCCAAATCCGACTTCAGACCAGTGACAAGTAGAGTAACACAGGGTTCAGTCCTGGGTCCTCTCCTGTTTGGTATCTACTTCTCTGAAGTACAGGCTAACACAGAAGGTCTTTGGCTAATGAAGTTCACAGATGACTGCAAACTAGGAGCCATAATCAAAACTCCTAACGATGTGGACATTCTACAAAAGGGCCTCACTGAAACAGATGCTTGGTGTCAAAGCCATGGCCTCAAGCTCAAAGCCAAAAAGTGCATTGTCATCCCCTTTGGTAAAAACTTTGTACCCATGAACTACAACATAGGCGGTAGTATACGTAACACTGAAAGTGTGATAAGAGACCTTGGGACACAGGTGGACAGTAGTCTCTCCTTTGATAGTCACATCGCCACAGTAGTCAGGAAATCCTTCTACATGGCACACCTCATCACAAATGGTTTCTCATCCAGAAAAAAAGAGGTCATTGTTCCCCTCTACTCATCACTTATTAGACCCATTAACTGCGGTGGTGGTGCTGTGGTAGCATTGTCGCCTCACAGTAAGATGTTGTCCTGTTCGATTCTCAGCTAGAGCATCTTCTGTGTGGAGACAAGCATGAATGGGTGTACCTTTGTTGAAGGTTGTGCGTCAGGGCTAACAACTTGGCACGTAAAAATCTACTGCCAATCATTAGCAGACTGGAGTTCTGCTGTGGTGACCCCTAACTGGGAAAAGCCGAAAGACACAACAACATAGAGTACAACGCCCCTTTTGGTATGTACCTCACAAGACATCTACAACAACTGGAAAGGCTGCAGAAATACCTCACAAAGAGGATTACTGGCCTCAAACAGATGCCTTACGCAGACCATCTCAAAAAACTCCAGCTTTACTCTGTCGCATATTGCCTACTCAGAGGTGATCTCTGCCTAACATATAAAGCTATGTCAAACCCAGATCTGTTGGACATGCTCCACTTAAAGAAATCCCAATTCCTCTGAGCTACATGCTCTAGGGACCTAAACCTTGTCACCACAATAAACAGAACATACCGGAGGGATAGATTCCTGTCCCAGAGACTTCCCATACTCTGGAATAAACTACCTATCTATATCAAACAAAGCTCCTCATTAGCACTCTTCAAGAAAAATCTTGATGACTGGATGGGAAATAGGAAATTCACCCCGGGGATCACCTCTGTGGCTCTGCTCAACAGTGGCACAGGAAAATAATTTTTTTGGGTGGCAAAAGCCAGGGTACCTTTTTGGCTGGGCTTGTATAGGCCCCAGGGCCAATAGCCTAGTACCTACATGAACCTATGAACCTATGAAATGTGAACTTGATAATACAGTTTGATTACTTTTAAATAAATGTAAGTTTGCCTGTGAAAAATGATAATTCAATAAAGGTTAAAAAACAGAAGGAAAATTGCAAGTGAAATAGAAAAAAAATGACAAGCTCCTCAGCTGAACAAAAGTTCATTTGTAATGAATGCTTATTTTTAATAATAAGTTGCAGCAACATGGAGGCAGGAATACTAATTAGATGATAAGAGAATAAAGGCCCTGCGATGTGTGTATGTCATTTTTGTTGGCTTGTACTTCTGGTCTCTGATGGGGAAATCCATAACTTGAAAAAATGTACTATAGTCAGGTGACATACTTATTTAATGGCAGAGGAACTCATCCCAACAAACAGTAATGAAATGACAAAGTGAGAACTTTAATAATGTTAGAGTCAAACTGAAATACTCATTCAAACTGGTACAAGTGGATGTAAACATTAGCACGCTTACTTGCTGTTTTGAGCACTCAGGCCAGAAGCCTCCTTGCTGGCCATGGCAGTGCTATTCTCTGTTCCCATAAGCAAGGAGAAATAATTACTGATTGCCTCCCATTTAGACCTACTGGGTCAGCTGGTGGCACTGTAACAGATGGAATGCCTGTTATAGGTGGTGCCCTAAATTTTGTATATAAAAGGGGCTAGACCTTAAATAATTTATTATAATTTAATAATACTATAGTCAGTTTACTTAGAACAGAAAGAACATTTGGCACACATAACTGTGTTTTTTTGTAGTACTTGTTCTTGTATTTCTGATGGGCCGCATGTGTCATTTCAACATTTGGAGACAACTACCCATTAACTGTCATTATGACTGCAATTCAATAGGCATTATATATATATATATATATATATATATATATATATATATATATATATATATTACAGTTTGAGACAGTAGTGGGTGTTTTGATGTTGAAATGACCACATGTAAGTTAAGCATTGAGACTAAAAAACAATTGCTATTAAAACTCATGGTATTAACAATAAACATATTTTGTGTTGTAATTATATATATTAAGGGAAAATGCAAAGCTTGTTTTGGTGCACTTGACCATGAACCATATGAGTATAGGAATGATAATTACAAGAACTTGGAGGATAGAGAAAGCAGGTGGCAGATTTAGTTAAACACTAACAAATATCCTGGTTTGAATGAGGTCATGAATATTACATTTTTTTTAAATAACGTCATGAATATTACATTTTTTTAAATGAGGTCATGAATATTAATTTTTTTTAAAGTAGAGAGATGAAGAAGTGAAAGACATGCATTTTTAAAAGGTACTCTTAAAAATTATTCAAAAGATTTTTAAGCTTTAAACACTTTTACAGTTTAGTTATACTTTTGAAATATAGTATAATTCTTGTTTAATTGTTTATGTATATATGGATAGGTATTGTATATTTAATTTATATCGCCACATAACTTCCTTTATAGTGTATCTAAAATCAATTGAATGTTATTTATTTCATTCTGATGAAGTTCTGTGAAAGTTAAGTGACTAAAGTGCTAAGTAAACTGACTTTAAATCCTTGAGTTCATTGGAGAAGCTAATTAGATGACGCAAGGGCTAACATCTCTGCTATGTGTGTATGTGAGAGGTTTGGCAAGTCAATTTTATTGAAGTTTTTACAACTGGTTTCAGAGTTCTGGGATGCGGAAATCCAAAACCTGGAAAAGCATATTATATTTAGGCAACACATTTATTTAATGACAGAGGAGCTCATTCCTATAAAGAGTACTGCAATGAGAAAGTGATCATTTTAATAATGTTAAAATCAACCTTAAGTATTGTGCATCTAAACCGATACAAGTGGATGTAAACGTAGTGACACTCTTACTTTCTATTTTGAGCATTCAAGCCAGAAGCCTCCTTTTTGGGCATGACAATATTATTGCGTATTTCAATAAGAAAAGAGAAATAATTACTGATGTTCCAGCTAAAAGTAAATCTACCAGTCAATATAACATTATAACAGCATAGTGGGTTAGCATTAAGATTACTGTGTTATTGCTCCAATATATGCTGTTCAATCTTGCCCTTTGGTTCTAATGTCTGTGTGGAAATTGGAAAATAAATGTTCTGCCCCATCTTTGTGTGGGTTTTTTTGTGTTGGTTTCCTCCCACATACGAAAAGCATGCTGGGATGTTGGTGGTCCTTCTGGCATACATTATGTTGAAAGGAGTCTGCAATAGGTCAACTTATTTATTCACTGTGTGTTTGTTTGCATGTATCTGTTGGGAAATGGAAGGAAAAGTAATTAGAAAATGCTTCAAAATGTACAATTATTCTGACAGGGAAGGTTCTGTGTACTTGGGAGGGGGACAGTGGCATAAATGATATTTCCACAGTAAATGATTAGTCGTGCAACTTCACTACTGAATTCTGGTCAGACCTGCACAAACAAAGGTTCTGTTGCAACATAAGCTGAACACAGAGCTCAGTAAGTTAAAATGGAATGACTGCTGTTACAAACTCCATGTTTGTTGCAAATTTAAACACTGTGATACAATACAGAATTTACTGTATGTATTTACACTTTTTGTCTGAGTTAGTCCCAGTAGGCCATAAATTCCTTTCAGGGGAGACCTGATATGGCAAACATACTAACTAGTGGAAATTTGTCCAGGGCATCAGGGAGGTTTCCCTTCTTTTTACAATAAGTGTAGTGGGGTATTTTACATCCACCTGAACTGTCACTGACTCAGGCAAATGGAATTGCAGTTTAATGTTTCATCCAAAGGATGGTAGTGCAGCCCCCCATGTTGCACCGTAGTGTCAGTGCCTGAGAATTAATCCAAGTATTTGGGAAGGATGAACCACTTTAAGGGGTGTACTTCCATTTTAAAATCACAGTTGGATTCCTCTCGATAGAACAAGTTAAAGAATCATTTCAAGGGCTCATCAAGAAGTGCTTTGGCTGGTTCAAATATAAAGTGAAGCCAAAAACCTGTGAACTGTGCCATTCATAGACAGAAGGAGCAGCCTGACCTTTGAAGTGTGCCATCCATAGACAAAAGGAGCAGCCTGAGATAAAGCCATGTATGTTATATGCACATGTCAGACTGTGAAATGATACAGGCAGAAGGCCAGTGATACAGATCATGGCAGGAGAGGTTAGAGACAGAACATCTTGAAGCGCCAAGCTGCACTGGTATTCCAAACAGGACAGCTTGCATCCAGCCACCCCCCCTCCCACCATGGAAAAATAACTTTTAAGGAGAAGAGTGATTTTAGTAATCATTTTTGATCTTTTTTTTCCCACCTTTTTGGCACTTGGCAAGTTGAGTGCTGACATTTCAATAGGAAGCCAGAGCTGAGAGATCAGGCCTGGGGAAAGTTGCTGTGTTTGTTTGTGTATGCAAGATAGCAAGGAAGAGAGATACAGTGTGTGTGTGTGTGTGTGTGTGTGTGTGTGTGTGTGTGTGTGTGTGTGTGTGTGTGAGACAGAGAGAGAGAGAAGCCATAGGGCTAGCAATACTGATGCTTGTCTTGCAGCTATATGTGGAAGGAAATGGGATGTAAGAAAGATAAAAATCAGAAAAAGCAAAGCCTGTTTTGTGAGAAGGATGTATTTTGGCAAGTTGCCAGTACTGAAAATAGAACAGAAAGATAATAAGAGATTAAGAGGTGTGAACAAGGGGAAAAGCCATCAAAGATGCTGTGAGCTGGAAAAAGATAAGTATCGAATCCACTGGGAGTAGAACTGAGCAGACAGAAAAGCAAAGATTAATTTGTAGGTCAAGATGGGGAGGGACCTCATAAAGGGAAAGTTATATTTAGGGTGCACTAAAATACAAGACCGGTGGAAAATAAAGAGGTACACCATCAACCAGAAAGGCTATTGAGAGGGCACACAGGGAAGTGTCAGGGTTTCAGAAGACCATCACAATAAGGTGAGCTACACTGGTACTATGATACATGTTATGCCATGGAGCTTACATCTACTGACATCAGGGGAATTGTTACATGTCTATGGTATTTGTTAACTAGAACCTACGGATTTCCTAGTAAGCAGGGAAGTAAGACAACTGCGTGAGCCAAGCAATAATTATGAAACTATGTACTCTTACAAATCCGCTCTGTGCATTCAGTCAGTAACATGGAAACAAGGGTCAATTCTAAAGAACTCTAGCATTCAGCATAATTATCAAGCAACAGTGCTATGGAAATATCTATCAGCATGAAAATATACTATGGATAACAAACTATTCAACTATTTTTTTTTTAAATATAAAAATTTTAAGATGACTATTTACTTCTGAAGAGCAACAAATTATGCTACTTAAAGTAAGGACACTGTTGTCGTGACAGATTTGGTTACATGTGCTGAACATCTGTTTAGAACAGAGGCTGTAGCCAGCATTTTGCATCTAGCACATTCCATATCATGTTATAAAAGTAGCTGTAGCTAGAGCTACACTAGTTAAAATATTGCCTTGCAACAAAGGAACCCAGGGTGTTAGTCCTTCAGTGAAATACTTGTTTGCAAAAAGAACTTAATCAACAAATTATAGTTTAGCCCATGAAATGTGATATCAGCTATACTGAGGAAAGGAGAACAGTTTTAATGCATGCAACCTGAAATAAAGGTCAATTGTAATGGACCGTTTCTTTCTTTGCAATTACATCAAAGTAAGAAATGTATACCCACTTTCAGTTTAATTCATACAATAAATATACGAGCAGATTTGAAAGGCTTTCCTCCACACACAAGTGTTACAAGGTAAAACAAAAAGTGTCCCAAACATTCTAATTTCATTTTGTAGTCTCTGATGCAGACAGGCAGGGTCAATGATGTGCTCCGTGAAGTAGGGCAAAACCCTGGTAATGAAACATCTCAGTAACACAGTACTACATAAAAACAGTCAAGAAGCCCTACCTCAATAGGAAGGTCACATAGGAAAAACATTGTCAAACACATACTGTGACTGATTGCTACTTGTCTGTACCATGGGTTGGCTTTGCAGTGTCATGGATTTTGTTCTTGGCAATATCCAAGAATCTCAGTGAGCCAGTCCCGATAGCCATTTATATCACCTCTATCACACCACCATGCTGAGAGCTTATACCTCCTGATGGTCATACCCGAGCATTACCTTACACTTGGCTAATTATAAAACAGATTACATTTAGACTTGGCAAGTTTAATGATCTGATGCTGAACTCCCCAGCTGCAATTCCTATTAGACATTACTGATGTTGTATTTTTTTTATTTGCATACAATCAGTGATTCATGTATATGGTCATTTTCTTATTTATCCATAGTTATAAAACAATGGATTTAATATATACATGTGTATGTGTACATATATATATATATATATATATATATATACATATATATATATATATATATATATATATATATATATATATATATACATACATATATATATATATATATATATATATATATATATATATATGTATAAAGGTGCTGGGGTACAGATTATTTTAGGCTAATAATTTGCCAGATGTGAGGGAAGTTATCTTAAACCAGTAAAGTCCCTCTAAAGCTTTAAGAAGAGATTGAAAAAGCATCTGGAGGAAACAAACAAGCAAATGTGACTGCTTCAGCAAACTTAGTTAATCATCTGTCCATGTACCAGACCTCCCAACCGTCCCGAATTACTCGGTTTTTACCGAGTTTTGGGGTCCCAATAATGGGGTGTCATGATTCCTGAGTGGCACCCCTTCATTTCTGATTTTTTTCATCTGTTTTTGAAAAGTTTTAATTTTCACGCTTTTGGAGCTGACGTCATCATGTGCGCGATGACATCAGCTCCGTCAGCCTGTCGGAATTAAGGGACATGCGCGGGAGTGCGTCTGTTTGAATACTGGTGCGCCATTAATTTAAGCTACTGGTGCGTCGTTATGGATAAGGTTGCCACCCATCCCGTTGACAGCGGGACACTCATGGGTTAAGCCACCTTATCCTGTTGCCCGCTGTATCAAGTAGTGGGACCTGAAAAGTCCCACTTTTGCGATCGCACTGAATTGTCGTGGAAAAGTCACAATTACTTCTGGCTTTTTCATGGCAATTCAGTTACGTCACCAACCTGGACCTGCAGGCAAAGTTGCTGCCTGTTAGGTCCTGGTGCTTTAATTCATGCAGCAATTGGCTGCAATTCGTGAAAGGGGTGGGGATTAGGGCAGGAAGAGCCCTGCAAAGATCGTGGCTGTAGGAGTGCTTTGTTTTAAGTGCTTCTACAGCCGCTACAAAAAGACTGAGATTTTTTTTAAAACAAGCGATTCAGCCAGCCAGCCAGCCATCCTCCTCCATCCAGCCAGCCAGCTAGCCAGCTAGCCAGCCATCCTCCTCCATCCATCCATCCAGCCAGCCAGTCATCCTCCTCCATCCATCCATCCATCCATCCATCCATCCATCCATCCATCCATCCAGTCATCCTCCAGCCAGCCAGCCAGCCAGCCAGCCATCCTCTTCCTCCATCCATCCAGCCAGCCAGCCATCCTCCTCCAGCCAGCCAGCCAGCCATCCTCCTCCTCCATCCAGCCAGCCAGCCATCCTCCTCCTCCTCCATCCATCCATCCATCCAGCTAGCCAGCCATCCTGCTCCAGCCAGCCATCCTTCTCCTCCATCCAGCCAGCCAGCCATCCTCCATCCATCCAGTCAGTCAGCCAGCCATCCATCCATTCATGCAGCCAGTCATCCATCCAGCAAGACATCCATCCATCAAGCCATCCATCTTGTAGCTACTCCCACCAACCAGCCATCCGTCTAGCCCCCAGCCATTCATGCAGCCAGCCATCCATCCATTCATGCAGCCAGCCAGCCATCCAGCCATGCATCCATTCATTCAACCATCCATCCATCAAGCCATCCATCCAGTCATTCATCCATCCAGCTGCTACTCCCACCAACTAGCTAGCCACTCCAGCAACCATCCATCATACCCATAAAAGCATCTCCTTCACCACTCTGGCGGTGACATCATGGTAGAGGGTGTGGCCAGTGTCATATTGGCCACACCCCCATGTCCCACTTTGGCCCGCTTAAAAGGTGGCAACCCTAGTTATGGATGGATGGATTTAAGCAATTTAATGGGTCTGGGCAGAACACAGCTACTGGGGCTGCCATTTCATTTTGCTGCAGAGTGAGCCAGATAGGTCTGGGCAGAACAGAACTGCTTTCCTTTAAGGTACCTAACACTTGTGTGTGTGTGTGTGTGTGTGTGTGTGTGTGTGTGTGTGTGTGTATGAGATAAAAGGGATTTAGGTCTTCAAAACGGATTCTTGTCAGGCAAAGACCAACTGTGTACTGGTGTCATGAAATGTGGCCAACAGTAGAACATGCAGAGGAAGAGACCACGCTGTAAAAGACACAACTGGTATGCATGTGTGTGCGAGAGGTCAGCAGGAGAAATAAACAAGTGACGTGTTGGGCGTGCGAGAATGATAAAAGCAGCGATCCAAATTGATTTTGTGTACTTTAAGTTTTAAGTACAATATTGCAAACTGTTGGCTTACGGAATGTAGCTGCATTGTTTTCTTGCATATAAGGGAAGCTGTAGGATTTTGGAAAGTGTGCACGGGAAGCTCTGAAGATTGTGGAATAACCTTGCACAGCAGTCACTCTCTTCTGCATTAACACTAGTTCTAACAAATTTGCACAGAGGGTAGTTGTGTGTGTGTGTGTGTTTTTTGCTGTTAATGCTGTGTCACACATGGAGCTGAGTAAGTGGCAACATAGTAAGTAGTACAGAGACATGTTTGATTATGAAGTGTTATATCCACAACACAAAGAATATCTGTTTAGAAGGGCTGGATGATGCATCATCAGACAAGCTTAAACTACTTGCTTATTTTTTCCTTGTTGGTTGTGATAAAACCCAACCTAAATCATTTTCATCAGAACTCTTGATTTTTTAACCGTTTCTTATGTATAATATTTGGATGTGAAGTACATTGGCTAGCCTATTTTCATGCGCTGTTGTGTTCTGGGTTATAGGTAGCATGGTTTATAAAATATCGGATAATTTAGCAATTAGGATAATTAGTTGTATACCACTATTCCTACTTGACTAGGCTTTCAATCAGTAAATAAAGTCATGATTTACCACTTTCTTGGAATGCATGGTGAGGTATTTGAATGTTTTATAAAGCAAATAAGCTTGTTTTAAACATGATATTTACTGTTTTTATTTATCTTTTAAATGTTGCCTGCAGTCTAAAGGAGCTGATGTGGTTAGCATTTTGGATTGAGAACAATGAGGTCTGTAAGAATTTTTTTCAGGTGCTGTACCACACTGTCAGAGTACCCCTCCATTGTCTCTTGAATGATACTGCTGTAATAAATCGGCTTTGCAACTTGAAAATTGACATAATTGAGTCTTATATCATTAATACAAGGAATATAATTTAATGAAGTCAGGAAGGTGTATCAAAGAATGCATGCATGTTTCTTGTTTTGTGTGCAAGGGGCCTATGATTTGAAAACAGACCAAAGGTAATCTTTAGCCACCACCGGTCAGATGCATTTTCTTTGGAAGTGGTGTAGGTTTCAGTGCTGTTTCAATGAATGTGAGTTTCAAGGGGAGAGAAGTTTTAATGCCAAGTCTATTTTCATTGTGAGACAGTATTGCTTTGTTTAGCAGATGTCTATTGTGTTTGTGCATTGTGCTATAAAATGTAAAAATAAAATCCAAATAATCATTGTAGAAGTAAAGCAGCAGTATGCATGCACACATTAGTGTTTATGGTAAATAGGGTGAAATAGCCAGGTAATATGGGACATTGGAATGGCTGCAGGGGGACTCTGGTGCCATATTTTGGTCGTTTGTTCTTCAGTTGGTGTTTGAAAGTTGGTATCCCACAATTCCATTGGATTGGGTGGGGTTACATAATTGTGTATGCGAATTTTATGTTAATCAGCGTATGGATTTGTACCTATTTTTCATGGGCCTTGTCCAGATTTTTGATGTTTCCAGGTTGAGAGGTATGCCATGTACTCTTTTTTTTACCAAGAAGAAAAAAACGTGTTAATTACTGTCTCTTTACTCTAGAATGGTTGGCTGTTTCTTCAACAAGGTGAATATTTCAGCATTGTCTATAACACCAATCATCTTAACAGGCTTTCGAATGGAGATTGCATTACAGTGCGGATCAGGAAATTTACCCTTTTCTTCACTGTAGTGCGTTCCCGGAATTGGTATATATAATTTGCACATGGTGTGGGGGGGTTGCAGGGGGCTTACCCACCTTCCAAAATGTATAAAAGGTAGATTTTTGTGTTTTTTTTTTTTTATTTTAGTTTTCAGAAACTCATTCATATGGTCTCAGCCGTATGAATTTCAAGTTTCTGAAAATTCAGTCATTTGACATAGACCCATATGAGCCAATGTATATCAGTACACCCTGCTGAGCACTGCTTAGCAGTGCCTATGCACTTTCTGGACCTTGACATCATAAATTGGTGTTCTGTCCTCAGTTGTAAACTTTGATAACCTGTACAACAAAAACAGGAAAAAGAGTAAGTCAAAGCACATGCCTCTTTGGTGTTCCACCTCCGGGTAATGCAATGCAGGTGATTCTTTTATTGTATTTTAAACACTTCCTGTTTTGATGAGTGCATGCAACTCACCTGTGGTAAGAATTTATTGTGCAAAGACAGCCACTTTACTAGACAGTAATACCAATAACACCATGCCCTACTCCTTAGCTATAACATCTGTCATTAGCCAGTTTTATTCTGTAGATTGAAATAGCCCACAAGCTCAAGTTCATGCAGTGATAATGAGTACCCAGTTTGCTAACCTGCACTCCCACCACACAAAATACAGTGTTTTTTTTTTAAGTTCTATAGCAGCGTTAATAGGGCTAAGGTTCTTTTAACAGTGTCAAGGGCCAGAGGTGTGGAATTCCTCTCCTATCAGCATGATCTCTGAGATTTACCTCCCTAGATAGCAGGCCAGGTTTACTAAATTATGCCAACGTTTTAAGATGGACAGTAAAAGCAAAAGGGTGAATGAATGGCTGTCAGCATTAACGACTCTTCAAAAGCTTATCTTAATATGAAGGAATGATGAACACTCTAGGGAAGCAAAGGCATTGTATTACTCACCCATCTTAGTGGGAATAAAACACCTGATGCAACTTGTCTTAAACCAGACTGTGCCAAATACAGTTTTTACTGAAATTATTTCTATGCTTAAAATCTATATTAGCAGTGGAAGGAATCATTATGGGCAATTTCAACAGCTGCTGGCAGAATAACTAAGATAACTGTAATTTGGGAGCTGTTATAGATTCCCCCAAATAACATCTTGCAACATGGTTTAACACGGACAAATAACTGGTGCCAAAGTGATGGCCTAAAACTCAATGCTAAAAAAATGCATTATAATGTCCTTTGGGAAACTGTCAACTCAAGCTAATTACTCAGTTGATAAAACCCCCATAACAGCCAACCCAGTAGTAAATGATCTGGGAACATATGTAAACAGCAGTCTGGCCTTTGATCAACATGTAGCTAAGATAATAAAAAAATAATTCTATGTTGCCCAACTTATAGGAAAGAGTATCGCATCCAAGTCCAAGGAAGTTATAGTACCACTCTACTTGACCCTTATCAGACCTGTCATTGAATACAATGCCCCCTTTGGCAGGTATTTAACCAGATATTTGCAATAATTGGAATGCCTACAAAGGTTTCCCACCAGGAGAATTCAGAGAGTGAGCACCCTGTACTACCCTTTTCACCTAAAGTCATACCTCTCAATCTCTAAACTCAAGAAATCTGGATAAAGCCTAAATAATGGGGGACAAAGGCTCAAAAACAAGGACAGATTTTAAATATTCTCGTATAAAATTAGAAAGTTGTTAGAATAACAGGATTTGTTAGCATCCATTTTCTGAAGGAAATGAAGTCTGAATCTCAAATGCTTGTCATTATTTAATGACTTCAACCCCCAATGATTTGCCAGAAAACCACAAATTTTATGAAGAACAGACAAAATAAATGACAAAAAAATCTGGACATTCTGCAAAAATCTGGACAGTTGAGAGGTAAAGCTAAAGGCTCTGTCACTGTATTCAGTCTCCTACAGGCTGCTGAGGGGGATCTTTGCCTGACTTACACGGCTTCTTCAGACCCAGCCCTGATTATATGTTCATAGGTTCACAGGCTGATACTAGGCTATCGGCCCTAGGGTCTAAACAAGCCTAGCCATAACAATTCCCTGGATATTTCTTCCCACAATATTTACTTCCCTGGATCCCTGTCTAGCAGGGCGAATTACGTGATCCCTGGGGTGAATTTCCTATCTCCCATCTAGTCATCAAGGTTCTTTTTGAAGAGGGCCAAAGAGCCGCTCTGCTTGACATGTATGGGCAGTCTATTCCAGAGTCTGAGGAGTCTCTGGGTTAGGAACCTATCCCCCCAGCATGTTTTGTTCATTGTGATGACAAGGTTTGGATCCGTGGAGTGTGTAGCTCTGAGGGATTGGGATTTCTTTAAGTGTAGCATGTCCAACAGCTCTGGGTTTGACATGGCCTTGTATGTTAAACAGAGATTGCCTCTGAGTAGACGATATGCAACAGTGCATAGCTGGAGGTTTTATAGACAGTCAGCACAGAACATCTGCTTTAGGCCTGTGATTCTTTTAGTGAGGTATTTCTGTGACCTTTCCAGTTGTTGCAGATGTCTTGAGAGGTACATACCAAACAGGACATTGTATTCTATACTGGGTCTAATGAGGGATGAGTACAGTGGGACAATGACCTCCTTTTTTCTGGAAGAAAAGCCCTTAGCGATGAGGTGCGCCACATAGAAGAATTTCCTGACTGTTGTGGTGATGTGGCTATCGAAGGTGTGACCACTGTCCACCTGTGTCCCTAAGTCTCTTATCACACTTTAAATGTTTAGTGTACTTCCACCTATGTGATAATTCACGGGACATGTTTTTTCCCAAAGGGGATAACTATACAATTCTTGGCATTGAGCTTGAGCCCATGGCTCCGGCACCAAGCATCTGTTTCTGTAAGGCCCTTTTGTAGAATATCCACATCATTTGGGGATTCAGTAATGGCTCCCAGTTTGCAATCATCTGCAAACGTTGTTAGCCAGAGTCCCTTAGTGCTGGCCTGTACTTCAGAGAAGTAGATGCCAAACAACAGTGGTCCCAGGACTGAACCGTGAGGTACTCCACTTGTCTGGAGCTGGATTTGGAGTCAGCTACTTTTATAGTGTGGGTTCTGTCAGTAAGCCAGTTGGCAACCGATCGAGTGATGTAGGGATTAATGCCCAGCTTACTAAGTTTATCTATGATTCCAGAGTGGGGGATGGTATTGAAGGCCTTGGCAAGGTCCAGACAGGCTGTGTGGACCACCTTACCCTTGTGCACAGCTCTGGAGACTGAGTCGAAGAAGTCAATTAGGTTCAGGAGACAAGACTGTACCTTCACGAACCCAAACTGGGTGGGGTCCAGTGCTTGAAGGTTGCCAATGTCTTTGTTTATGAGTTCCATGATAATACATTCCATGGCCTTGGAGATCAGGCTTGTCAGACTGATTTGGCGGTAGTTCCCAGGATCCAAGGTGGATCCCCCCTTGTGGAGTGGGATAACTGTAGCTGTGCGCCACTCAGTGGGCATGAAGCCTGAGGTGAGGCTATGATTAAACATGACACTTAGGTGAGATGCCAGTTCATTTTGTAGTCCATGTAGTACACAGCCTGGGATGTTGCCTGATCCCATGGATGCTGTATTCTTAGCTCTGGAGAGTGCGTTTTTTACCTGTGTGGTCATTATTACCAGAATTTGGCAATCTTTCGGTATTGAGATGGGCACTTTAGGGGGTGAGAGGGGGTGAAGTTGGCACTGAATCGATCTGCCAGGATATTGGCAATATCCTTGGGATCAGTATATTTAATGCCATTCTGTTGTAGCTCAGAGCAGATCTGAGCATTGCCATTTAGATTCTTGACATAGCTATAGAATGCCTTGTGGTTGCCTTTGGAATCTTTGGCAATTTTATTTTCATAACTAGCTTTGGAGGATTTTATGAGGGATATCAACTTCTTACTGAGGCTGGTAAGGGAGTTTTTTGCATCTTGGGTTTTTCCTCTTTTCTACAACAGTTTCTTCCTTTTGTTGTAAAGTTTGTTTATGGCAGGGGACCACTAGATTGGCTTCCTTTTTTTGGAGGAGAGCATCTTGATTCTATTTGGGATAGCATGATTCATGCATGAGTGGATGTGCTCATACAGTGCCTTAGTGTATGATTCAGTAGTCAAACTTTCAGTTCCCGTCTGCATGGGTATCATGAAGTTTGTCACTTCTGACTTGAGTAGCATGAAGTTGGCTTTGGAGAATTTTTTTTTACAGAGGTTTCCTTACTGGGGGTGGGGGAGGGATTTGGATGTCAAGGGTGATTAGCTTATGGTCAGACCTGACCAATGAGGGAGTGACCATAGGTGTGGAGCATTGATTTCCCATGTTGGCAATGACCAGGTCTAGGATATTGGAGCCCCTGGTGGGACTATGGATTAGTTGATCCAGGGTATTGGAATTTATGAATTCCAAGAACCGTTGGGCAAAGGTGTTGGCACATGAGTAGTTTTCCCAGTTAATGGCAGGGTAGTTGAAATCACCCAGTATTAGGGTGTTTAGTTGTATCTTAATATTTTCCAATATGTTTAGAAAGGTGTAGTGAGAATCTTGGGGCATGGTGGGGGAGCTGTAGCAAGCTACAATTTGGATTGCAGTCTTAAATAGTGTTAGTTGCACCTGGAGAATTTCAGACGCATTGTGTTGGGCAACTAGCCTGCTGTTGTGAATATCCTTGGTGAATATGGACACTCCTCCACCTTTAGTGTTTCGGTCCTGGTTTGGTGGAAAGATTTGTAGCCTGGTATTGCAGGGGTGCTCTCTGGTGCCTTGAACCAGGTCTCAGTAACTGCACAGATATCAATGTTCTCCATTTTTAGGAGTGCCTTGAAAGAGTGCATTTTGAAGTTTAGACTTCTAGCATTGAGTAGCATTACCTTCAGATTTTGCATGTTTGTACCTGTTATGGTAGTGGTTTTGTCCTTTGAACTTTGCCTAAAAAAGGCACTAAAGGGGTGTCAAGAGCCTTAGCTAGTAACCTGAATCCCAGGGGCAACAGGTGCAGACCATCTCTGGCAAAGCATCATGGTTTGTTGATCATGTCGTCCCAGGCAGACAGATACTGGATCCCCTTTGAATGACACCAGAAACTTAGGCAATTGTTGAAGTCAGTCATTTTGTCCTTATACTGTGGTATCACTCTGGGCAAAGGCAGGATGCTACTCAGGGCTAGGGGCATACCTGCCTGGACCACATGATCTGAGAGCTCTTCCATGTCTCTTTTCATGTAGTCCAGGGAGGTACATCTCAAATCATTCACTCCAACATGGACAATGACAGAGTCGTATTTGTACTTGTTGTGGAGTGACTTAAGTGCATGAGTTATCTGGCGGATCTTGGCCACTGACTGTAATTTTCTCTTTGTTCAGCCTGGTGAGTGGGACATCAGTGTGCCGGACTACAGAGTCACCTATGACTAAAGTGTTAGGTACGTTATCTTGCCTTAGGGGCTGTTGTTGGGTGGCATACTGGTGTTGTGAGCTATGTGACACTTTGGTTGTGATTGGTGTTTATTTGCATTTCAGCTTCGGAGGTCCTTGTTGCTTGGGCAGGTTAATGTTAAGGGCCTCTGCATATGTGGGTTTAGTGTTGCTATGTGAGGGTGTTGGTGGTGTGGGTTTAGAAAAGCTATGTGTTGCTTGAGGTGTAGTGCGGGTGTTAACCTTCTCCTCTTAACTGTCTAGCACAATCTTGGTTGGAGAGAGCTTTGCTTCCAGTTTGGCTATCTCGCAGGTTGTAGTGTTGGGTGGAAGCAGGAGAGGGTTGTCTGTGTACATGAGGCAATTGCTGCATTGCCCCAGTATGCCCTGATTCACCAGGTGGACATGAGAAATCACCGAAAGCTGACCCTTGGGCATGTCTGGTTTGGTGCCTTTTTTTTGTAAAGTAAAAAAGCTGTTTTCCCTTGCCTTAGCAAGATACTTTGCAATTATAGGCTGTTTAGTGCCTACGATTAATTTCTCCTTATTAACAAGGAGAGTTGAGTGCTTGTATCAGTTTAAGGCTTCCTAGTGCTTTCCAACAGGTATTAGAGCAAGTGCTAGTCACAGGGATGCTTAAAGGTAAGATGAAAAAATGGTTTATCCTAAACTGCAGTGCACTGGAGGAGTTAGATGTGAAAGTAGGTAACTTAAGTTTTACCTATTTTTAAAACAGTAAGATAGATTGAAAGGGGGTGGTCAATTTTGTATTCTGGGACTATGGAATACAGTAGGATGGCCAATAAGTTTAAATAGTTGAAGGGGAGTGATTTCACAAAATGATAATTTCTGCGCTTACTCACACAAGCCAGTAAAAGCAGAGAGGAAATGAGATATATGGTCAAATTAACATAAGGGACAGGCAACTAGAAAGACAGTGGTGTTTAAGAACACAACAGTAACAGAGTGGGAGGGTGGAGAAAAAAATTCTGCCTGACTCACAAGAGACAGAATGGCTCTGTTGTACATGTGCAAAGCAAACAGCACTAGAAGGACTAGATCCAGAGATCTGAACTTCACTTGTGACATTAACAGAACATGCTAGAAGACATATGTGTGCCCCAAAGGATTCCCACACTATGGAATAGGCTCTTCATCCATGTAAAACAGAGTTCGATCCTGACCCTATTGAAATGAATCCTTGACAACTGGATGGGAAATTGTAAATTTACATCTGGTCTAGCTCACAAGTCTTTTATGGACAGGGGCTGTCAATAAGAAGATGTCATCTTAACACTTCACCTACAAATTTTTAATTAGCTGCCTACTAACATGCCCCCTCCCCCTGTATAGACACCCATGATACTCAGAGATCCAAATGGTTTAGTGTGCACAGTTAGGATTTTAAAGGCCCTAGAGGTCATTGCTATGTACCTATGAAGTCTATCAATGCATCTACAATACTAGAACACTACCAAATTACTTCTTATTTATTTGTTTGTATTTGTTAACAAAGGTAGAGCACTGATCTACAAGCACCTTTTTCAGAATCATCCTTGGAGCATTGCCTGCTTAAATGACTTGGTCAGTCAGATGGTAGGCAAATTGAGATGGATAGAATCAAATCTTGTACCTTTGGTTGCAGGAAACAGCTTACTAATGGTGCAGAGCCTTAATGATCTGTGCTAACTGCAGGTCTCACCCACCAGAGTGGTTTCTGCAGTTACTGGATTGTCT
Source organism: Protopterus annectens (assembly GCF_019279795.1). Taxonomy (NCBI): domain Eukaryota; kingdom Metazoa; phylum Chordata; order Ceratodontiformes; family Protopteridae; genus Protopterus; species Protopterus annectens. Next base: position 175,546,463 of record NC_056739.1, read on the forward strand.
TCTCATAAATCAAGCCCACTTTGCCATCACTGTTATACTCCTGACATTTGAACTGATCACATCCTCATCTTTGCCATGTAGAGACACAAGAATCACCCCATATCCTATATGCAGTCTGAAAAACTTGACCTTTGACATAATTGATCAAGATCACCAGACTGCCAGCTGACAATAAACTAAACTGCTTTTCTTCCATAGATGAAACTATGCAGTTATTTCCAAATATGCTACTCAGCCTATTAGGTAACTAGGCGCAAGCTGAACTATAACAACCAACTACAAAATACTCCCATGATTCAGAGCAGCACTTTGATCACTTATGTCTGATTACAATACAGTATAGCTGAATTAGAATCTGTGCACAGGAAACATGTGCACAGTTTGTTCAGACCTCTGAGATATAAACACTGAAATGAATGCTGCTTGTAAGAGCAAAAGTATTACACTGCACAATGTCAAACAAAACTTCTTCCCAAGTAAATTTTAGAAAGCACTTTAGATTTATAGGACAAGTGGAGCGACACAACCCCCTTCTTTCTCTACTGACATAAGGAGTCACATTAGCCGTCAGTGCCTACTGGTCCTCAGTTGTAAAAACAGGATTATAGCACACTTACACACATACCTCTCAACCTCTTAGCACAAGAAATCTGGACATAGCCTAAAATAATGGGGGGACAAAGCCCCAACAATAGGGACTTATTTTAAATATTGCTTGTATAATCTTAGCAAATTGATAGAATAAAAGATTTTGTATTCGCATGCATTTTCTGAAGGATATAAGGTCTAAAACACAAATGTCTTATCATCATTTAGTGACTTCATCCACAATGATTTGCCAGAAAACCACACATTTTATGAGGAACAGATCAAAACTATGAGGCAAAAATCTGGACATTCTGTGAAAATTTGGACAGTTGAAAGGTATGCTTGCTCAAGTGTATTTCATCTACTTTCTTTTATGAAATGATTTAGTTCACACCGCATTCTCCTTCTGAAGCACGTCAGTCTCTCTATCTAGACAACTACATACTGTATGGACACTGTTGTTGTGGCTTCTTTATTTTTATATAGTCTTTATATACAGACTCCTACTCACCACATCCTTTCCATATATAAATGGCCACTGCATTTATCAAACAAATAGGTTCTTCAACGTGCTAGTCTTACTAAATGAAGCCTCAGTGATGACAAAGTGCCCTTGGTCTTTAGCAAGGCTCTTACAATGCAAAAAAGTAGGAATAGTGGAAGTCGGAGTGCTTCAGGGTAATCCAGAGTCTGCCTTATTGATTTATTTATTTATACTTATTTACTTGCCTTTGTTTACCAGGAAGGTCTGAATGAACAAGAAGAATGCCCCTTTTCAGTCGTGGCTCTGGGAGAAAAGCTTAAGGGAGGCGAAGCACCTCAAGTAGAAAACTACCACCCTATCAGTATTCTAAGTCACTTAGCTAACATACTTGGAAACCACGTTTATAAGCATTACTCACTTTGTGGCTATACACAGTATCAAAAATTCCACTGAAGATTCTGTTATTGCCGCAATTTATTTGATTTTCATAGGGCCTGTAACATAGTGGATTGACCTCTTCTAATGCATTGTTTATAGCAGAAGGGACAATATACTGGTTGCAGTCTGAAACAGTGAATTCTCATACGAGTGAGTACTTTTTCAGGATGGGAATAACAGCAAATGATGACTGCACATTGTTTTCAATTGAATTTTTGATGGCAGCCTTTTGTAAGGGATTGTAGTGCAGCGGGATAAGGAACTTGCCCTTATTCTGCTGCTGTGTGATCCCAGAGTTAGTAGGCATAATTACTGGGGGGTGGAGAGATAACAGGTGGCTTCCCCTCTGAAAATTTAAATTTTTACTGTTTTAGGACAGTTTAGATTCAATCTATAATGAACATTTTTTTTGTTTGCTGTTGAGAATGCTTGATGTTTGATAACAGACTTATATGTCAAATTCTATACCCCATTTCTGAATGACACTGCTTTTTTAGCAAAAATACTGCTCTAAATCACATCAAAGTATCTCTGGAGTTCATGAGAGCAGTTTATGCTGAGCTTCTGGCTATTTGCTACTTACAATCATGAAATCAGTACACATTGGTTAGATCTTACCTACAAACATGACATCAGAGCATACTGCTGAGGTCACACTACAACACTTTGATGATAACTCTACAGTGTTACTCAGAATTGAGTAGGACTAATGTCTCAAAACAATGTAAGCTGCAGTCAGCAATCTAGCCAAAAAGTACCCTGGCTTTCGCCACCCAAGAAAATTATTTTCCTGTGGCCCTGTCGAGCAGAGCCACAGAAGTGATCCCCAGGGTGAATTTCCTATCTCCCATCCAATCATCAAGATTTTTCTTGAAGAGTGCTAATGAGGAGCTTTGTTTGATATAGATAGGTAGTTTGTTCCAGAGTATGGAAAGTCTCTGGGACAGGAATCGATCTCTCTAGCATGTTCTGTTTATTGTGGTGACAAGGTTTAGGTCCCTAGAGAGTGTAACTCAGAGGGATTGGGATTTCTTTTAAGTGAAGCATGCTCAACAGCTCTGGGTTTGACATAGCTTTGTATGTTAGACAGAGATCACCACTGAGTAGACGATATGTGACGGAGTAAAGCTGGAGTTTTTTTTTGACGGTCTGCGTAGGGCATCTGTTTGAGGCTGGTAATCCTCTTTGTGAGGTATTTCTGTGGCCTTTCCAGTTGTTGTAGATGTCTTGTGAGATACATACCAAAAGGGGCATTGCACTCTATAATGGGTCTAATGAGTGATGAGTAGAGGGGAACAATGACTTCTTTTTTCCTGGATGAGAAACCTTTTGTGATAAGATGTGCCACGTAGAAGGATTTCCTCACTACTGTGGCGATGTGATTATGAGAGGAGAGGCTACTGTCCACCTGTGTCCCAAGGTCTCTTATCGCACTTTTGGTGTTAAGTAGACTGCCACTTATGTGGTAGTTCATGGGTGCAGAGTTTTTACCAAAAGGGATGACAGTGCACTTTTTGGTATTGAGCTCGAGGCCATGGCTTTGATACCAGGCATCTGTCTCAGTGAGGCCCTTTTGTAAGATGTCCACATCGTTAGGAGTTTTGATTATGGCTCCTAGTTTTCAGTCATCTGCAAACTTTGTTAGCCAAAGACCTTCTGTGTTAGCCTGTACTTCTGACAAGTAGATACCAAACAAGAGAGGACCCAGGACTGAACCCTGTGGTACTCCACATGTCACTGGTCTGAAGTCGGATTTGGAGTCTGCTACTTTCACATTGTGGGTTCTGTCAGTGAGCCAGTTGGCAACCCATCTTGTGATATAGGGATTTATACCAAGTTTAGTGAGTTTATCTATAATTCTAGAGTGGGGGATGGTGTTGAAAGCCTTGGCAAGATCTAGATAGGCTGTGTGAACCACCTTACCCTCATCTACAGCTTTGGGGACCGCTTCAAAAAATCTATCAGGTTTAGGAGATATGATCTGCCTTTTACAAACCTGAACTGGGTGGGGTCCAGAGTTTGGAGATTACCAATGTCATTGTTTATAAGTTCCATGATGATACATTCCATAGCCTTGCAGACCAGGCTCATCAAGCTAATGGGTCAGTAGTTCCCGGGGTTCATGGTGGCTCCCCCTTTGTGGAGTGGGATAACCGTCACTGTGTGCTATTCAGTGGGTACAAAGCCTGAGGTGAGGCTATGATTGAACATGGTACTTAGGTGGGGGTGCCAGTTCATCCTGTAGTTCGTGTATAACGCAGCCTGGGATGTTGTCAGGTACCATGGATGCTGTGTTCTTGGCTTTGGAGAATGTGGTTTTTACCCATGCAGCCGTGATTACAGAAACTTTGTATTTTTCCGGTATAGAGATGGGCCCTTTAGGGGGTGAGAGGAGGGGTAAAGTTAGCAATGAATCTATCTGGCAGGATGTTGGCAATATCAGTTGGTTCTGTATATTTAGTGCCATTGTGCTGTAACTCAGAGCAGATCTGAGTGTTGCCATTGAGATTCTTGACATAGCTATAGAATGATTTGTGGTTGTTTTTAGAATCAGTGGTGATTTCTTTTTCATAACTAGCTTTGGAGGATTTTATGTGGGATCTCAGATTTTTACTGAGGCTGGCCAGGGAGTTCCTCCAATCATGGGATTTTACTCTTTTTTGCAACAGTTTCTTTCTTCTGTTGTAGAGTTTTTTTATGGCAGGGGACCACCAGATTGGCTTCCTTTTTTTGGAGGATAGCATCTTGGTTCTGTTAGGGATTGCACGATCCATGCACTCGTGTAAGTGCTTATAAAGTGCATTTGTGTAGGCTTCAGCAGTCATTCCATTTGCATGGGTGTCGTGAAGTTTGCCACTTCTTTCTTAAGAAGTGTGAAGCTGGCTTTGGAGAAATTTTTTACGGTGGTTTCCCTAATGGGGGGTGGGGGCGGGATGTGGATGTCTAGGGTGATTAGCTTGTGGTCGGATCTCACCAATGAGAAATTGACCTCCGGTGTGGAACACCAGTTGCCCGTGTTGATAATGACCAAGTCTAGGATATTGCTACCCCTGGTGGGGGTGTGGATAATTTGATCCAAGGTGTTGGAATTTATGAATTCCAGAAAACGTTGGGCAAAAGAGTTGGTACATAAGTAGTTTTCCCAGTTAATGGTGGGGTAGTTGAAATCACCCATTATTCTTAGGGTGTCAGGTTGTACCCTAACATTTTCTAGTGTATCAAGAAATGAGAGTGGGAATCCTGGGGCATGGTGGGGGATCTGTAGCAAGCTACAATTTGGACTGCGGTCTTGCCCAGAGTTAGTTGCACTTGGATAATCTCGGATGCATTATGCTGAGGAACTAGCCTGGAGGTGTGGATATCCTTAATGAATATGGACATGCCTCCGTGTTCAGTGTTTCAGTCAAGGTTAGGTGGCCAAAAGGTGTGGTATGAATCATAGCCTGGTAATGCAAGAGTGCTCTCTGGAGCCTTGAACCAGGTCTCTGTCACTGCACAGATGTCGATGTTCTCCATTTTAAGGATTGCCTCGAGTGAGTACATTTTGAAGTTTAGACTTCTAGCATTGAGTAGCGTTACCCTCAGATTTTGCTTGCTTGTAACTGTTACAGTGGTGAGTTTGTCATTTGAACCTTGCCTAAAAAAGGCACTATAGGGGTGGCAACAGCCTTAGCCAGTATCTGGAAACCCAAGGGCAACAGGTGCAGGCCATCTCTGGCAAAGCATAATTTTCTGTCAGTCATGCCATCCCAGGCAGACAGATACTGGATCCCTTTAGAAATACACCAGTAGTTTAGCCTATCATTGAAGTCAATCATTTTGTTCTTGTACTGCGGTATCATTCTGGCTGATAGCAGGATGCTACTCAGGGCTAGGGTCATACCTGACTGGGCTACAAGATTGGACAACTTCTTCATGTCTCTTTTCATGTAGTCCAGGGAGGTACATCTCAGGTCATTCACACCAACATGGACAATGACAGTCATATTTGTACTTGTTGTGGAGTGACCTGAGTGCGTGCATTACGTGGCGGATCCTGGCACCTGACAGGCAGATGACAGTAACTTTCTCCTTGTTTAGCCTGGTGAGTGGAACATTAGTGTGCCTGACTATAGAGTCACCTATGACTACAGTGTTGGGTACGTTGTTATGCCTTATGGGCTGTGGTTGAGTGGCACACTGAGTCTGTGGGCTATGTGTCATTTGGGTTGTGTTGGGGGATGGAGGTTGCTTGTGTTTCTGCTTTGGAGGTCCCTGTTGCTTGGGCAGATTTTTATTGAGAGCCTCTGTGAATGTAGGTGTGTGTTTTGTGTTTCTATGTTTTGGTGGTGTAGGTTTTGAGGGACTATGTGATGAGTGTGGTGTGGTGCAAGTGTTTACCCTCTCCTCTTGACTGTCTAGTCTAGTCTTGGGTGAAGAGAGCTTTGCTTCCAGTTTGGCTATATAAGTGCATCTCACACAGGTTGTAGTGTTGGGTGGTAGGAGGAGAGGGTTGTCTGTGTACGAGGCAATTGCTGCATTGCCCCGAGATGTCCAGATTCATCAGGTAGACAGGAGAAAACACCAGGAGCTGACCCTTAGACATGCCTGGATAGGTACTTATTTATTAAATACTAAAACCTGTTTTCCTCTAGACAAGTGAGGAAGGTTGAGTGCTGTAGTAATTTGTAGCTTATTTAGTGCTTACAACAATTTCTGAACAAATGTTGAGCTCAAAGAAACAGATTTGAGTGCCAAAACTAAACAAATGGCTAGTTCTAAGGGAAAATTTGAAGAGCAGACTTTATGGCACCGGGAACAGTTTAACCCTAGCTAAGTGGCAGGGGCTCAGAAGCTTACAAACAGTCCTGGATACGAAAATCTGTATCTTGGCTAGACTACTTACATGAAAGGCAGGAAACAAGCTTAGAATTTTTTTTTGTAAAGTGGAAAGGGAGTAAGGAGGAGCAGAAGATAACTCAAGGTTAAGAACTAAGTGGGTTGGCCTTCTCAAATGTTCTCCCTGTATTAGGCAGAATAAGGTAATAACACTAAACTGGGAGGAGTATCCCAGATCAAATTTACAGTAGGAGCAGGCAACTTCAAAGCCACTAAGTATAAGAACAGGATACTAATAGGGAGGGAGGGTGGAAGACAAAAATCAGAACAAACAAACCCAAACAGGTGCTTAACAAATGTAGAAATTTTCCAGTTAATACCTTACACACAGTGAAACTAGCTAGAAAAGTATGCAGGACACAATAAAAGTGCTATAAATAACTAGTAAAAATAAACAAAAAACAGTACACTTAATGTTATATATCACAGATCAGGGTTTGCTCAGTGACCTTCCTCCGATTAGCTCAGTGGGAAATGGCAGAAACGCTCACAAGTTAACTTTTTAGTAACAGAAAAAAAAGCTCAAAAGAACCAATGAGGTGCTTACTCCAAGCGTAGTCCAGGTAACCCAAATCAGCCAATGACCATAAACACTCCCTTCTCACTGAAATGTAAGAATGGCTTTGGCAAAACTAAATTGGCCTGGAACATGTGCTCAAACACATAGCCTCTACAAACAAAGAACTAGGCCCAAAACACAAGCCTGAATATGGACAATGCTACAACTACCCACACTACTTAGGTAGAAAAAAAACTGCAGAAATGTTTATCACAGCACAAAAGCAGCAGTGAGCCTTTAAATGAAAGTTTTAAACAGATAAAGGAGCAAGGAAACTTTAGAGAATGTTTTTAAATGCAAACAAATAAGTTCTGCAAAATCAGACTGCTACTAAACCATAAGAAACCTGAACTGATGACTCAGGCCAACAGTTAAATTGTCCTGTGCAGTGCCATATGCGGGCCATTGCAAGCACCGATTGCTTACCTGAATGCACTGACAGAATGTAACATGTTGAGGTCACTACAGATCACAACTATGTTTTCTTTTACAAGCTGCAGAAATTACTGAAAGTGCATTACCTTCCTGGTGCTTTATACTGAATAAACCACTTCCTTAGTACTGAAGCAAAGAAATGATTGCAGAAGCTTTCCTAGTGCCTAAATTACTCTACAGAGCTATTCTTCTATGTACTTTCTTAGATAATGTGCTTGTTTTGCTTAAAGAAAACTTACAATAGGATATGTAAGTTTGCATCCAGTTTAATTATACATTTGCACCTATCTCCTTTTCTCATTTGGTGTGGGTGGATTTAACTTTAGCCTGATAGTCCAACATACCACTAAATGCTCAAACCTACAAACTTATACACAGGTAACCTGTTGCAGACATGTCAGATCTCTTCACATGGTGCCAACTCAGCAGGCATCACAGGTCTTTCAAATGTGATCCACACAGAGTAAGCAGAACAAGAAACAAAATAGCACCTACAGCCCCACTAACTATTGCACCCCTATAAAGTAAATATAATAATAATCATAGCAAATACAAACTTTCAACAGTTCTTATAAGAACTGCGCTCATACAGAATGAAGCCCTGTTACAGACTTCCCTCCTCCACCTTTTCCGTCTTCACTCTCCTTTTCATTCTTTGTTACAAGTTCTCCTTCTCCTTAGTCCTTTACTCTGCTTTGTTTTCTACCCCGTCTCCTCATTACTGGAGTCTTGTCCTGTCCGTATACATTTTCCTCCTGCTGAATTTCACTGACACTCCTTGTATTCCCTGATGATGCCTCATTTCTGGATATGATAATGCTGTACCAGTTAAGATTTACACATACCTAATGTGAAGACGCTAACTGTTCTCTATATATCTAATATTAGAGTAAACATCGGTAGAACTTGCCAACACTTACCCTCTGTAAATTGGCTGTACCCAGATACCAAAGTGAATAAATAAATAAATAAATGAAGCACTAGAGACAAGATGACTTTTGCCTTACATTTCATTTCTCATACTGCGAATACCTCAGCAGGCAGCAATGTTCACCTCATACTGATCACGAGTGAACTTGTCGCCACAAACAAGGGGTGTCAACCACACATCAGCCACACAGGCTGTCTGCAATAACCTCCCAAGAGACCCTCAGAGACATCTATACACACCAAAGGTGAAATCATATGTATAAACTTACCCTAGGACTGCCCCCTGTACTACTAATGGACAGAGGCAGCTCCTTAATGCTTTGTCCCATGCATATCCTCTCAAATTATCTATAGTATGACCCCAGTTATTTTCATTAGGGGTTGTTGTTGTTGTTGTTGTGTCTTTCAGTTTTTCCCGGTTAGGGGTCGCCACAGTGGAACTTCGGTCCTCTAATGATTGGCAGTAGATTTTTACGTGCCGAGTTGCCAGCTCTGACGCACAACCTTCAACGAAGGTGCGCCAATTCACGCATGTCTCCACGCAGAAGATGCTCTAACTGAGAATCGAACAGGACAACGTCTAACTGTGAGGCAACAACGCTATCACAGCACCACCACCGCGGATAGTTATCAGGGGTAATATATAATTATTGACCATGGGATGGATAGGCCCATTCTCTAACCAAATGGGGTAGGTTTAAATTCAAGCACAAAAAGGGAAATCAGCTAGGCTTAAAATGGTCCACAAGGGCAGCTAGCCTAGTACTTAACTGTGAATTATGAATGTTAGTACTTACCTATGAACTATGAATGTTAGTACTTACCTATGAACTATGAATGTTAGTACTTATCTATGAACTAAGAATGTTAGTACTTACCTATGAACTATGAATGTTAGTACTTACCTATGAACTATGAATGTTAGTACTTATCTATGAACTATGAATGTTAGTACTTACCTATGAACTATGAATGTTAGTACTTACCTATGAACTATGAATGTTAGTACTTACCTATGAACTATGAATGTTAGTACTTATCTATGAACTATGAATGTATAAATGTTTAAAACCGCAATAGCAGCTTCTTACAAGTTTACTACTGACTCCTGATATCAAAAGTATTCCGTTGTTTGTTTGAGTCTTCTATTGTGTCACTATTGCAACTCTTTCTTATGGCAAGTAGCCATTTTAGCTCTCTAAAGGACATATTTTATTGTTATTTTATGACGAAGAACATAAACTTTATTTTACAAACTTTTTTTCCTTAGTCGCCTGTAGAATGTCACTGTCAACAGGCAAGCATCTACAGGGACACAGAACTGTTGCTTCCTGTGAAAATGGAAAGTACTCAGTCCCAGAAAGGGGATCTTTTAGTGAGTCACATTTCACTTGCTGTTAAAGAAAACACTCTGATGTGCTATCACAGTTATGCTGCCAAACAGCCCTAGGCCAATGTGATAAGAATGACAGTTAGTAAAACTACCGTGACCCTGCTTTGTGCATTCATTTGATTCATGGCATTTCTTACTAAACAGTACCACAAGTAAAGACATAACAACGGATATTTAACAACAGGGACCATACTAGGCAAAATGTGATAAAAAATATGGTTCAGAAGAGAAGGGAGTATTAATTTTATTTAAGTATAAGTATATGGCTGTGTGGATGGGCTGGTCATTAGACCATTTTCAGCCACAGTTCAGGTGCCAAAGGCACAAAAGTATAAGAAAAAAATTCAGATCTAATATTTAAAAGTTTACAAAAGTACACAAAATCTGATATATTACAACTTTTTCACAGGCTAAAATCTTATGTTGTCCAACAAATTAAAAAAAAAAAGCATTTAAAGTACCAAGGAATCAAGTAAATGTGCAATAACTTTACATATAACTTCCTACAGGACAGAAAATGGAGTCATGAGATGAAAGAACAGTATGGCCTGAGAGCTGAAGCGGGAGTAGAAAGTTATGAAAAAAGCAGTTAAAGCATATGAAGAGTCAGCAATTAGTGGAATGGGTGCAGTCACTAATTAATTAGATGTGAAGGTTTTAGTGTACTTACTACTAAAGGATGATAAATTATATGTTATATTTACTGCTTCTCAAACTAAATGTTGTAGCATTTTCTAGCATCTGTAAATATGTACATATATTTGTTTTTAGCATATCCTTGTATCTTTAAATATGTTTTTTAATGTTTTATATGATCCTATTCACCAGTTTCAGTGCATTTTCAAGGAATTGTGAGCTGCAAGGGAAGAGAAGTTTATTGCTACTCATGCTGTCTGTTTTCAATGTGCATCTGCTTTGTTTAGCAAATGGTTGTCACTGTTTGTGCTACAGAATTTGAAAGCAATGTTATTAGCCCAGCAGTTTGCATACTGGTTTTAGATGCAGAAGGCTGTGGGTTTCATTCACACACCATGTAGATAGATTGCTGTTACAGTGGCATACTGTAATGGGGTGGGGATGCTGCATTCCTGACTTCCTCCTTTGGATAAGATGCCTTGTAACTATGAATATGTTGTTGGTTTGCCATCCATTCCTATTGCAATATTACCAGTAACCATTTTTAATGTAAAACAGGCTATTTATTCTTCAAGGGCAACAGGCACTGAATTTTTACAGAAATGTAATGTTGTTTGCTAGCAGCAACCTCTTCATTAATTACAACTCTCCTTAATGTGTAAATATTCAGATGACTTTTACTTCTGCAGAGATTGTGCATATTGACTGATATTTTATAGCTGAAATGTTCTAAAATGTGCAGTTTTGCCATTATTACTTGATACGTTTTGTTTCAATGCTTACTGGAAATATGTTTAAAACTATAAATTTAAAACACACTCTAGCAAGTGATGCTGTAATGTACAAGAGATAGAATTTAATGCAACCAGGAAGGTGAAGCAAAGAACACATGCATGTCTGCATGGTCCCAACGGTGTAGCCTGGCATACACGTTGTACTCTACAGTGTACATTTTTCTTTGCATCACTCAGAAACATTGTAACTTTTTACAGGCCAGATTATTTTTCAACTATCTAAATTAATGCCTCAAACAACAAATAGATAACTTGCTTGCAGAGAGGATTGCAAATCTAAAAAACAATATATTTAATAGTTTTAGAGGGAACCACTGAAAATGATGACTACATTTATTAACTGCAAGGGGGAAATATTTTGAAAAATGTGTTCATTTGTTTGAAGTGCCAGCTGGGTTGGGGAATAGTAAAAGGAGTTCCTGTGTACAATATGGAACTTTCTGGCTGCACCCCTGCATTGTCCTAAAAATGTATGCAAGGGGTCTTTCGTTTAAAAACAGCTCAAAGGTAAACTTTGTCCTTCACCGGCCAGATAGTTTCTTTGAATATGGGTTTCAATGCCATTTAAATGAATGTGAGTTTCAAGGGCAGATAATTTTACTTCTCACGCTAAATCTGTTTGTTTTGTTTAGCAAATGTCCATCAGTGTTTGCACTATAAAATTTGAAATGAAAGTTTAAATTCAATCTAAATATCTGTAATCTTTGTAGAAGTAAATAAGAAAATAGTCTGCACACTGACAGGTTTGGACAGTGTTTATGGTAACTGGGGAGAAACAGCCAAGAAATGGGATACTGGAATGGCTGGGGGGGGGGATGCTGTGTGTGTAGGGGGATCCCTATCCATTATCCTGCCCAGGGCCCCATAGGTTCATAGGTTCATAGGTAGGTACTAGGCTGTCTGCCCAAAGGCATTTATAAGCCTAGCCGGAAAGTGTTGGCTTTCGCCGCCCCCTTAGATTAGTTCCCTGTGCCTCTGTCCAGCAGAACCATTGAAGTGATCCCTGAGGTAAACTTTCTGTTTCCCATCCACTCATCAAGGTTTCTCTTTAAGAGAGTTAGTGAGGGGCTCTGCCTAATGTAGATTGGAATCTTGTTCCAGAGCATGGGAAGTCTCTGGGACAGGAATCTATCCCTCCAGCACATCCTATTTACTGTTGTGGTGAGGTTTAGATCCCTGGAGCATGTGGCTCAAAGGGGTATGGTTTTCTTTAGGTGGAGCATGTCCATCAATTCTGGTTTGGACATGGCTTTGTATGTCAGGCAGAGATCACCTCTGAGTAGATGGTATGCAATCGAGTACAGCAGGAGTTTCTTCAGTCGAGCTGCATAGGGCATCTGCTTGAGGCCAGTGATCCTCTTGGTGAGGTACTTCTGTGGTCTTTCCAGTTGTTGCGGGTGTCTTGTAAGGTACATCCCAAATGGGGCATTGTAGTCTATGATGGGTCTGATGAGTGATGCATAGAGGGGCCCAATGACCTCTTTTGATCTGGATGCAAACCCTTTTGTGATTAGGTGGGATAAATAGGATTTTCTAACCACTTTGGCAATGTGATTATCAAAGGAGAAGTTACTATCTACTTGGGTCCCCAGATCCCTTATTACATCTTCCATATTTAGGGGGCTACCACCTATGTGGTAGTTTGTGGGTACTTTGTTTTTTTCCAAAGGGGGTGACTATGCACTTTTTAGCATTTAGCTTGAGGCCATGGTTTTGACACCAGGTATCTGTCTCAGTGAGACCCTTTTGGAGGATGTCTGTGTCAGCTGGAGAGTCAGTTATAGCCCCTAGTTTGCAGTCGTCTGCAAACTTGGTCAGCCATAGTCCTCCTGTGCTTGCCTGTACCTCTGAGAAGTATATGCCAAACAGGAGGGGTCTTAGGACTGAGCCCTGGGGAGCACCACTTGTAACCGGTTTAGTCAGACCTAGCTCCTGCAACTTTTACCATGTGGGTTCTGTCCATGAGCCAGTTGGGAACCCATCTCGTGACGTAGGGGTTTATGTTCAGGCTGGTGAGCTTGTCTATAATACCTGAGTGGGGAATGGTGTCGTAGGCCTTTGCAAGGTTTAGGTAGGCTGTGTGGACCACCTTTCCCTTGTCTATAGCCTTGGTAACTGTCTTAAAAAAATCCACCAGGTTTAGGAGGCATGATCTGCCCTTAACAAAGCCAAACTGGGTAGGGTCCAGTGTTTGGAGGTTTCCAATGCCTCTGTTAATGAGATCCATGATGATGTGCTCCATAGCTTTGCAGACCAAGCTAGTCAGGCTTATAGGGTGATAGTTCCTGGGGTCCGTTGTGGCTCCACCTTTGTGGAGTGGAATAACCGTTGCTGTGCACCACTCTGTGGGCACATAGCCTATGGAGAGGTTGAGTTCAAACAGTGTGTTTAGGTGAGGGGTTAGTTCATCTTTGAGCTCATGTAGGACGCAGCCCGGGACACTGTCCGGTCCCATTGATGCTGTGTTTTTGGCTTTGGAGTGGGCTGTTTTAACCTGAGTGTCTGTTATTTCAGGGGCACTACATTCTTCTGGTATAGTTATGGGCCCTTGTAGGGGGTGACGGGGGGGGTGAAGTTTGCACTGAACTTGCCTGCCAGGATGTTGGCTATATCGGTTGGTTCGGTGTATTTTGTGCCATTCTGAACTAACTCCGAACAGATCTGAGAATTGCCACTTAGATTCTTGACATAGCTAAAGAATGCCTTGTGGTTATCTTTGGAGTCCATGGCAATTTTTCTTTTGAAGCTAGCCTTGGATGATTTTATGAGGGAATGTAGTTTCTTGCTGATACTGATCAGGGATGTCTTCCCTTCTTGGGATTTTACTCTTTTCTGTGCTAGTTTCCTCCTTCTGTTGTATAGCTTGTTTATGGCAGGGATCCACCAGACTGGTTTCCTTTTCTTGGAGGAGTGAGTCTTGGCTTTGTTTGGGATAGCACGATCCATGCATTCTTGTAAGTGCCCATAGAGTGCAATTATAAAGGATTTTGCAGCTTGGACAGCATTATCCTTGAGCATGGGGGCTTTGAAACTTCCCACCTCGGTCTTAAGTAACGTGAAGTTTACTTTTGAAAAGTTTTTCATGGTGGTTTCTTTGACCGGGGATGGTGGCGAAATGTGGATATCCAGAGTGATTAGTTTATGGTCAGATCTAACCAGCGAGTGGTTGCCCTCTGGTGTGGAACATCGGTCACCCATGTTGGTGACGACCAGGTCCAATATGTTGTCACCTCTGGTGGGAGTGTTGACCAGTTGATCCAGGGCATTTGAGTTTATAAATTCTAGGAAATGTTGGGCAAGGGAGTTTGTATTTGAGTAGTTCTCCCAGATAATGTTTGGGTAATTGAAATCACCCAATATCAGGGTGTTTGGTAGGACCTTTATGTTTCCAGGAATGCGGAGTGGAGGTCCTGGGACATGGTGGGTGATCTGTAGCAAGCTATAATTTGAATAGCAGTTTTTCCCCATTGTTAGTTGCATATGGATGATCTCTGAAGCATCATGCTGTGCCACTAACCTGGAGGTGTGGGTATCCTTGATGAATATGGATACTCCCCCACCTTTTGTATTTCGGTCCGGGTTTTGTGGCCGAAATGTATGGTATGAGTTGTAGCCTGGTAGTGCTGGGGTGCTCTCTGGAGCCTTAAACCAGGTTTCTGTTACTGCACATATATCAATTTTCTCCATACTGAGGAGTGCCTCAAGTGCGTGCATTTTGAGGTTTAGACTTCTGGCATTGAGTAGCATTACCCTCCGTTTTTTGTTACTTGTGCTATTTGCGGCTGTGGGTTTGTCTTTTGAGCCTTGCCTAAAAAAGGCACTATGGGGGTGGCAAGAGCCTTGGCCAGTATTCGAAAGCTTAAGGGTGACAGGTGCAAGCCATCTCTAGCGAAGCAGCATGGCTTGTCGAGCATATCATCCCAGGCTGACAGACACTGGATCCCCTTTGAATGATACCAGAAGCTTAGCCAATTGTTGAAATTTATATTTTTTTCTCTATACCGTGGTATCATTCTTGGTGAGGGCAGGATGCTACTCAGGGTCAGGGTCATACTGGCCTGGGCTATGTGATCAGAGAGCTCCTCCAAGTCTCTTTTCATGTAGTCCAGGGAGGTACGGCTCAGGTCATTCACACCAACATGGACAATGACAGTGTCATATTTGTACTTGTTCTGGAGTGACCTGAGTGCTTGTGTTATGTGGTGGATCCTGGCACCCAACAGGCAGCTAACAGTAACTTTCTCCTTGTTCAGCCTAGTGAGTGGGGCGTCAGTGTGCCTGACTATAGAGTCACCTATTACTAGTGTGTTGGGTATGTTATTTTGCCTTAAGGGCTATGATTGTGTGGCACACTGGTTTTGTGAAGTATGTGTTTCATGGTTTGTGTTGGGGGATGGAGGTTGCTTGGATGTCTGCTTTGGAGGTCTCTGTTGCTTCTGCAGATTTTTATTTAGAGCCTCCGAGTATGTTTTCATGTATTTATGTGTGTTTCTTGCCGGTACTGGTTTCATTGGTCTATGTGAGACTGGTGGTGTGATGCAAGTAATTCCCTTCTCCTCTTGACTGCCTGGTCCTGTCTTGGGTTGAGAGAGCTTAGCCTCCAGTCTGGCCGTATAATTGCACCTCTCGCATGTATTAGTGTTTGGTGAAAGGAGGAGATGGTTGTCTGTGTACATGAGGCAATTGTAACATTGCCTCAAAATGCCCAGATTCACCAGTTGAACCGGAGAGTACACCTGCAACTGCCCTTTGGACATGCCTGGATAGGTACAGTGAACTGTTTTACTGATTGGCTGGTAAAGTCAAATAGAGAGCCTTGTCCTTCTCTACAGTAGGGGGGGGGGGTTAGTGCTAAGGTTTATTAGTGCTTGCTATGAATTTTAAGCAAGTGCCGGTATGAGAAGTGAATGGTTTGAGTGCTTAAGTTGAACGTTTGCCTAGTTCCAAGGGAAAAATTGAAAAGTAGACTTTGTGGAGCCGGGAATAGTTATACCCTAGCTAACCGGCGCTGCCCGGCATGCAAAACCACATAAATGTGGGTTTTATAGCAGGGAAATGAAAGAGATAGAAATTAGCCCAAAATGGCCAATACACTACTAATTTCTGGGCTGAAACCACTCCTCCAGGGACAGATAGGCTGCTCAAAGATCCCTCTCTCACAGTGAACATAGAAATTTCCTTCTATCCAAGTAAGGTATGGGCAAACACAGAAACTTGTAACACAGCCCTGAATTCAGCACAGCACTAACCTGAAAAAATGGACTATACTAGCTTAGAAAGGCATGAAAACAAGTGTATTTGTTTTTTTTTTTCAGAAAATAAAGCAGATACAATTGAAAAAAACACTTTAAATGCACAGAAATGGCTATCACACGAGTGTGTAGCCTACAACAATTAAACAGGTAATTTAAACAAAAAAATGACTGGGAAGAAAGAACTGCTCAGTATTTTAAAGGTTAGAGTGGATAGAAAGAGAGTGTACTAGACTATGACCAGAAGCCAGTAATGTCTGATTTTCAGAGAAAGACAAATCAATCTACATATGGAATTAACTGATGTTTTTGTTTTAGATGTGTTATATGCACTGCACAAGTTATAAGAGTTAGGGAAGATTCCAGCCTTGGGATAAATATGTTCTATAACAGCACTTTTCTGGCTTCTTTGGTGAAGTAATTTGAAATGGATTTGGAGCATTTCAGTTAGGTAATAAATTCGGCAACAACACTGTCAATGCGGTTTCTGAAAGAGGGTATGTCATTGAGAATTAGGCCAGGGTACTTATACTGTTCAACCATGCTTCTTGGTTGGTCACTCAGGCTAGTGACTAATATGCAGAAAGCATTTTTAAGTTTATCTTGGGATCCAAAGAGTATTGTGGTAGTTTTTACTGACATCTGGATTAAGACTAATCTTATACAGGTAAGACAAGGATGGATGTGTTTTTTTAAAGGGCATATTTGACTGAGCGGAAGAAGGATCATCTGGTTTCATGCAGGATGATGGTATCTGCATAAGGTGTTATTTTTAAGGAATAGCAGTGGGAAAGTCACTGATAAAAAGGGAGAGAATAAGATAGACCCAAGAATGGACCACCAAGGGATTACAGCAGTGAAGGAACCAAAATTGGTTTGTAGAGCAAAGATTGGACCATGAAGGCTCTGTTAGTGAGGCAATAGTTAAATGAGAGTACAGTGTTAGCTCCAAAGCCCAGAGTATTTAATCTGTGAAGTAGAATAGAGTAGTTTATACCTTGAAAGTCTCTTTATAAGGAGTGGTGAGAGATGGGGGTGCAAAACCATCAGCAGAAGTACGGTGCCCTCTCAAAGTGGGCTCCTCCTCTTCATTTAAAGAATCCATGTAAATACCATATATTACACAGTCACATGTGTGTCTGGAATTTATCTGACCCCTACCTTTCCTGACCATCTAGTCTTCCTGCACCCATTTCACACATTCATTACCCCCAACCAACCCACTATAGTACACTCTTATCACCTAGTTTGAGGGCACATTCTTTCCAGAGAGCTTAGCAGTCTGATAATCACATGTACTGCCAGTGTAATAAGTGTTTATGGTTGAGTGGAAAGTGTTTTCATCCTTTGCTGGTGAGGAAATTTCCATTAATGCTAATAGTTCATGGCCAGTTCTTGTATGTAAGATGTGAGTACATGGAAATATCAGCTCCAGTGGTGCTTTTTTATTTCACTTCCATCTTTCTGCAAGTTAGCCTTCTAGCTTATATCAGAAGATAGTCTATAGTTAAAAAAAAAAATGATCCTCCTCCCAAGATAAGACACATGGCTCTAAGCCTCACAGTCAGACCTTCACCTACCAAGTCTTCCACTCAGTGCCAAGTAAACTGCATCAGATTCGGGGCTATAGCCTTCGACAAGCTATAAATGGATCTGTCAGGCCAGATCTAAACAATTTCGTTCCAGTTACACATGCAGAGAATGAAAGTCTCTGTGTTACACTACATTCAAAAGCCAATGTACTGAAATGATTTTATTTTCAGGGAACAACTGCAGATATTCCGTGATGCTTTGATAAAGAGATGCTTACAAATATTTTTCTACAGGTATTTCTATGTTTTACCAGCATCTTGCTGGTTGGGTCCCATATGCACCTTCTGTGGAACTTTGCTGTTCTTTCCTTTTACCCTCTCATTAGCCTTTCTCACATTCATTTAGCAATATCTAGAATGACTTAAAGCATGAATTATTATGACCATTAAAGCTTTTTTTTTTTAGCACATAGCTTCTCTGTACTGAAAGTGCAGAAATGTGTGCGTATTCAGGCTAAAACTCAGCCACCACTTTTCAATACATTTACTTAATAAACTAAAACAATTCCGTAAAAGTTTCCATTTCCTAGAAGTCCCTGATCCCACCTCTGTGTAATTTAAAAACAAAATTCCCCTCGAATCTTTGACAATGAGCATGAGTCATAGCAGGGAGGTCCATTCCCATAAAACAAATTACTGGATACTGGACAGCACTCATTCTCAAAAAGGAATCTATCAGGTTGTAAAAACAGCAGGAGTGGATATTTTGAATCTTATTTTCTTCCTCTTATGAGTATGTACAGAGAACTCGAGCTCACACGGAAAAGGAGGAAGAGCTGTTTTAATCAGTATGCTATTGTTTTCCTGTTGGCACTGTTTCACTGGTACAAAAACTCTACATATCGGCCTTTCAGCTGTATTTTGCTGAATGGGTGTCATATGACAATGCACATTATAGTAACAACATTGCATTTTATTGCTTCTTTTAGCTATTTTATTTTATTTAATCAATTAATTAATGTATTGTTATTTGATGACTAGGTGGGTGTTGGGTAAGTTGGTCTATTTACAATTTTCGGCCATGACCTGGGTTCTGAAGAACTAAAAAAAGTCATGCATTTACAACAAAATTAAATACTTAAAGTAGAATAACCATTGTAAGCTTTAAGAATGCAGTTTTGCATTTACAATGAAAGTGAATAATAACAGTAATGCAGTCACAGAGTTAACATTTCAGGTTCATTATTTTACTCTATCCCAACATATTTTATTAATGCATAACACACAGGCTGTATCCCTAAAGCATGTACATCCAGATTCCATGAGTTTCTCTTGGGATCCAAAGAGTACTGAAGAGATTCAGTTTTGATTAAAAGGCAATTAATGTTTGCTGTTTACTTCAGTGGGGGAGTGTTCCAAACAGATGGTTCAAGTCTTGTAAGAGCTTTTCACCATATGGTAGATTTGAATTTAGGTATAATTAGGGTATGGGAAGTATCCATATTTTCTTTAAGACAGTAGGACTGATTCCAAAAAGGCAGTTTTGCTACTATTCCAGAACATTGACAGAGTATAATAATTTTGAAAAATATAGAACTAAAAATCATGGAGGCCTTACTTTGTATTGTCAACCCACTGAATCCTTAGAGAATGTTGCAGTGATAGGTGTAGTCAGTAGCTTGCAGGGCATATTTTTTTTTGGCCATTTATAGTCTATGAGTAATAGCACCAGAGTGAAATAGGAGCAGTTGCAGGCCATGTTCAAGTCTGGGGATCAGAACATTTCTAGCTATTACTCTTACACCAACAGAAGATAGAAGAAGGGATATTTCATAGCAAAGATTCAGTTGGCTGAGTGCTTTACTAATGTTTTTTCAGTATATTTAGTAAAGGGGAGGATCTAGTATCATGCCAAAGTATTTTTTTTTGTTATACTGGGTATTGTGTTGTTTCAGTTTGTGATGTCCCCCTGACACCTTACTACTCATGTGATAACCTTAACCCTAACCCTACATGATGTAGTACTAAAAAACTTTCCCCACAAGTACCACTACCAAAATGACTCTTGATCTGGGTCTTGTCATGGATATGGGGCTTTTTAGTGGTCATTCAGTGTTTTTTAATTCTCTTTTTTGAGTTTTCAAACATTCTTGATAGAAGTATATATATATATATATATATATATATATATATATATATATATATATATATATATATATATATATATATATATATATATATATATATATATATATATATATATATATATATATATATATCAGCTTAGGTTGTCGAATTCTCAATGATCAACACCTAAGCATCGAAGTTTCAAAATCGGGAATGACCATATAAGCAAATTCTTTCCTCGGGAAAGAATTCGCTTGGCCGTTATTAAGGATTAGCCCTTTCCCCAATGTAGAGTGATCTCAGAGTTGGTATATTTAGTTAGGGGGGTTGTGGGGGGCACAGCCCCCCACATCACAGGGTGTAGGGGGCGAAGCCCCCCCAGTATATTTAGGTTGTAAAGTTAATTTTATTTCCAGATGGCCTAGCGAATTCTTTCCTGAGGAAAGAATTTGCTTATATGGCCATTCACGATTTTGAAACTTTGACATTTATGTGTCGATAATTAAGCATTCAGCAAATTAAGCTGTCGAAGAAATAATATAGTGTGTGTGTATGTGTATGTATGTATGTATACATGCATATGCCTGCAGTTGTATTTGTTGAACATTGCAATCACCAAACAAGCAAGAGTTGAAGGAAGATGTTATCCTCATCTAGGTGTGTGCAGAACTTGAGTTTTATGATTTTTTTCCCTTAAGTGCTGGTATATTTGAGGAGGTATGTTGTTTGCGTCATGATGGCACACCACTAATCACATTTTTGTCCTTTGTCCTTTTAGTTATGTTAAAGAATTTTAAATGCAGCTCTGTACACTACAGAATAGGTCAAGTAGTGCTTCCTGTAATATACATTACAGGACTACAAAAGTGAAACAGCATTGCTTACCAGGAGCAGAGATTTGGTGGGATATAGGGGGGTTTCATACAAACCTGCTTTAATGTGGAACAGTAAGATTCATAATTCTCTGTTTTTCATTAAAATTGCAGTTTCATTTTCAAAATATTAGGACTCACAGTTTAAGGAATCTCACTTTTGATATGGAGCCCAGTGACTGTGGATGCCCTGTTTTGTGATCTAATGACAGCAGGTGTGTTTAGAAGATTTATGAAGTTTAAACATCAAAGGATCTTTCCAACAACATTCTTAAAGAAAAAGCTTGGGAGTCCCATGGCTAGGCATGCCATCCTGACCTGATATATGATGCTATGATGTCTGTTGGTAGAAGGTGCTTGTGCCCCTGAGACTAATAGCTAGAGAAACTTTAGAAATGTTTTAAGCTAGATCTTTTGCTAGAGTTATCAACTGCAAAAGGCCTTCATAATTAATTCTGATGTTCTAGCTGAACAGGCAATGTCCCCAGTTCCCACACATATATGAGACACCTAAGGGTATTACAGATAAGAATTACAGATGATGAGTAGCAAGGCAGAACGAGGGCTGAGAAAGAGTGAAAAGCTGTCCAGAGTAGCATCCGAACTTTGCAGGATTGTTGTTCTTTTGCCCTTTTCCAAAAAATAGGTACAGAAAATCAGTGACTTTGCCTCTTCTTCAGAAGATGTATAGCTTCTGTAGGAATAATGCCCCCCAACTAGAATACGTACAGTATCAGTTGTTTCCAAGCTGTGTGTGTGTGTGTGTGTGTGTGTGTGTGTGTGTGTGTGTGTGTGTGTGTGTGTGTGTGTGTGTGTGTGTGTGTGTGTATGTGTGTGTGTGTGTGTGTGTGTGTGTGTGTGTGTGTGTGTGTGTGTGTGTGTGTGTGTGTGTGTGTGTGTGTGTGCGTGTGTGTGTGATAAATTACACACACACACATTACGGGCATAGTAGCCTGACACTTCTATCTGCCCAGTCATTTCATCATATTTTGGACTCGCTCTGCACCCACCTTTAGGACTGGCACCAATCTGATCTCATCTCAACAACATTGTGCCACTGCTCTCTTTATCTGATTCTTACCACAACACTCTCAGTCCCAATATCTTTGAAACCTCACTCCACACATCTACCCTTTGTCCTTATTTCTTCCAGCTCAGGACTTTCACTGAGATTTTCAAAACATAAACTACCAGAGAAGCTAGAAAACATATGAACAGACAACACCTCCACAGCCAGAAAAAATGCAAGAGCCAAGTATTAAGTAAGTAAACAAGAGATTTAGACAACCCCCTCATGATTAGTGCGTACTGATGGGACAGGCCTTAAAACCCTTTGAGTATTTAACCTTACATGGCTCTAGCTTCTCAGAACTAATTGGGTGGCCTTAAGAACCTTTTAAGTCTTGGACCTTCACATAGTCTTAAGCTCTTGAGAGTCATGTTAATATCAGAGCCAACTAATTTCCCTACCCCTTGCCTTTACTCTCCTGCCCCCCATTTATATATTTATTTTTTTCAAATTTTAGTGGCAACTCAGAGCCACTATAAGTCTGGCCCATCTTCAGTGTTCTCCATTCTTACTGGTCTCTCCGCCCATGTTCCCTTCTGGTCCCCAGAATTTTCCTGAAATTACCTTTACTGGACAGCCTCTTCTCCCCACTGATTTATTTGAGAACCCTAAAGGTCAAACTTTGACTTAAGTGACATTTTTGGCATTCATTGTCAATATATCACAAACTCAGATCTTTTGATGAACAAACACTATTGTACTATATACTTAAGATGTATATATTTTGAAAAGACTGTACTGTTATATTTTTAAAACTGCATGCAGAAGTCCTTATTTACAGGACAAAAGTAGTCACATGATACTTGGATATACAATGAAGCTTTGTTCTTTTCCACATCAATTCTTTTGCAGTTTTTGCATGCATTAATGTAGGTTAAACTCAACATTAGGATAGAAATAAATTGCTGCTTTTTTCAGATACAGACCAAAAGCCTCAAAAGGATTACAGTTAAGGGTGAAATTGTAGGTGTTGGATAGGCAAAAACCAGTTGCCAGCTAAAAAGGAAAAGAAAACAGACCTTTCTCACACACTTTCTCAACTTGTAATCTATTTGTGGTCTGATGGATCTGCCGCAATACAACTTCCACCACATTTACCAAAGCTGCCCTAACCACTGCCCCATCACTGCTGCAAGTTGTCATAGAGGTTAAGAAAGTTAACATTCACAAGCGTTACAAGCTACAAAAAAGTGCCTCCCCTACCTGTTGTATTCAGTAAGTGGAGCCCAGTTGTTTCCATCAGGGAAGCAGAACAGAGGAATGGCTTTCAGGAGAGTCTCCTCCTCCTCTTTTTGAGAACGAATGAGCTGTTCTCTCTATAAAACAAAAGCAAATCAGAACACTTTAAACTGTATTAAAATTAATAGCTAGTATGATAGCGACTACAACATAACAACATGTTTGCATGTCTGTCAAAGTCATATGCATGTTAAAGATCAAATACTAAATGTAGACCAAAGCATCCATTGTACACAAAACCTAAAAATGCCTGTCAGTACATGCACCACTAAACCAAACATTACAATGGAAAACATTTAGTATCACATCTGGCATAGGCTGTAAATAGAGTATATGTGTAATGCCATGAATATGATAAATGTGTATAGACTCTAGAGAAATGTATCCAGCACAATGCTCTGTAGGCAGCTGTCTGGGGCCCAGATCTACTTGGGCCCCCCCATAAACATTGCAGAAAAAAGGCTTGTCCATCCATATTTTTCAACTTTGCTTTTGACATCTTCACTTGGGTCTGCTTTGCTTTGATAGGTGACAGCTCCTATTTCTTCTATTTTGTTGGCTTGACTATAGAGCCAATGACAAAGAGAGAGAGAGAGAGAGAGAGAGAGAGAGAGAGAGAGAGAGAGCAAGATGCCCTCAAGCTTATAATATTCAAAACAGAGAAACCTGCCTTAATGTGATCTTTTAAGAAAACAAATGGTAGCGCACAGTGCTAAAGGTGTTGCCTATAAATATGAAAAGTGACTATGTTTGTGTGTGTGTGTGTGTGTGTGTGTGTGTGTGTGTGTGTGTGTGTGTGTGTGTGTTTGTGTGTTTATGGGCACACTCAGTTAGAGGGAAAAGTTCTGACTCTCATCTGTCTCTTATCTTGTAGAAAGCCTGTGATTTAGCCTCATACTTTTGTCATCTCTCAAAAAATGGTAAATCAGTGAGGATCACCTATAGTCAATAATGATGACAATTAGAGTTCTACAGCTCTTATTGTCTAGAAAATGCATATTTATATTATCTTTTTAAGTGAAGAGTTGTCTACCTCTCAATTGCCACAAATGATTACCTCAAATTGTTGTCTAGGGATGGCAAATCACCAAGGATTACAGCCAGTCAATAATACCAGTTATTATAGGTTCATAGGTTGGTACTAGGCTATCGGCCCTAGGGCCTATACAAGCCTAGCCATAACAATTCCCTGGCTATTTCTTCCCACAATATTTACTTCCCTGGACCCATGTCTAGCAGGGTGACTGACGTGATCCCCGGGGTAAATTTCCTATCTCCCATCCAGTCGTCAAGGTTCTTTTTGAAGAGGGTCAAGGATGTGGTCTGCTTGACATGTATGGGCAGTCTATTCCAGAGTATGGGGACTCTCTGGTCAGGAACCTATCCCTCCAGCATGTTTTGTTCATTGTGTTGACAAGGTTTAGATCCCTGGACTGTGTGGCACTGATGGATTGAGATTTCTTTAAGTGTAGCATGTCCAACAGCTCTGGGTTTTACATGGCCTTGTATGTTAAGCAGAGATCACCTCTGAGTAGACAATATGCGATAGAGTATAGCTGGAGTTTTTTTAGTCGGTCAGCATAGGGCATCTGCTTTAGGCTTGTGATTCTTTTAGTGAGGTGTTTCTGTGGCCTTTCCAGTTGTTGCAGATGTCTTGTGAGGTACATACCAAATGAGGTGTTGTACTCTATGATGGGTCTAATGAGGGATGAGTACAGTGGGACAATGACCTCCTTTTTTCTGGATGAAAAGCCCTTAGTGATGAGGTGTGCCACATAGACGTATTTCCTGACTGTTGTGGTGATGTGGTTATCGAAGCTGGGACCACTGTCCACCTGTATTCCTAAGTCTCTTATCATACTTTCAGTGTTTAGTGTACTGACACTTTTGTGGTAATTTGTGGGTACATGTTTTTTTTCCCAAAGGGGATAACTATACACTTCTTGGCAATGAGCTTGAGCCCATGACTCCAGCACCAAGCATCTGTTTCTGTAAGTCCCTTTTGTAGAATATCCACATAATTTGGGGATTCAATAATGACTCCCAGTTTGCAGTCATCTGGGAACTTTGTTAGCCAGAGTCCCTCAGTATTAGCCTGTACTTCACAGCAGTAGTTGCCAACCAAGAGCAGTTCCAGGACTGAACCCTGAGGTACTCCACTTGTCACTTGTCTGGAGGTGGATTTGGAGTTGGCTACTTTTACAGTGTGGGTTCTCTCAGTAAGCCAGTTGGCAATCCATCGAGTGATATAGGGATTTATGCCCAGCTTAGTATATTTATCTATGATTCCAGAGTGGGGGGTGGTGTCAAAGGCCTTGGCAGGTCCAGATAGGCTGTGTGGACTGCCTTACCCTCATCCATGGCTCTGGAGACTGATTTGAAGACATCAACCAGGTTTAGGAGACACAATCAGCCCTTCACAAACCCAAACTGGGTGGGGTCCAGTGTTTGAAGGTTGCCAATGTCTTTGTTTATAAGTTCCATGATAATACGTTCCATGGCCTTGCTCGTCAGACTGATGGGATGGTAGTTCCCAGGATCCAAGGGACTGTAGCTGTGCACCACTCAATGGGCACGAAGCCTGAGGTGAGGCTGTGATTAAACATGACACTTAGGTGAGGTGCCAGTTCATTTTGTAGTTCATGTATTACACAGCCCGTGATGTCATCTGGTCCCATGGATGCTGTATTCTTAGCTTTGGAGAGTGGATTTTTTTACCTGTGTGGCCATGATTATCAGAATTTGGCAATTTTTCTGTATTGAGATGGGCCCTTTAGGGGGTGAGGGGGGGGTGAAGTTGGCACTGAATCGATCTGCTAGGATATTGGCAATGTCCTTGGGATCAGTATATTTAATGCCATTCTGTTGTAGCTCAGAGCAGATCTGAGCATTGCCATTTAGATTCTTGACATAGCTATAGAATGCCTTGTGGTTGTCTTTGGAATCTTTGGCAATTTTATTTTCGTAACTAGCTTTGGAGGATTTTATGATAGATCTCAGCTTCTTACTGAGGCTGGTAAGGGAGATTTTTTTTTGCATCCTGGGATTTTCCTCTTTTTTGCAACAGTTTCTTCCTGCTGTTGTATAGTTTGTTTATGACAGGGCACCTCTGGATTGGCTTCCTTTTTTGGGGGGAGAGAATTTTGGTTCTATTTGGGATGGCACGATTCATGCATGAGTGGATGTACTCGTACAGTGCCTTAGTGTAGGACTCAGCAGTCAAACTTTCAGTTCCCGTCTGCAGAGGTGTCATGAAGTTTGTATCTTCTGACTTGAGTAGCATGAAGTTGGCCTTGGAGATTTTTTTTATGGATGTTTCCTTACTGGGGTGGGGGGGTTGGGGGTGGGCGTGGGATGTGCATGCAAAGGTGATTAGCTTATGGTCAGACCTAACCAACGAGGGGGTGACCTTTGGTGTGGAGCATCGATTTCCCATGTTGGTAATGACCAGGTCCGGGATATTGGAGCCCCTGGTGGAACTATGTATTAGTTGATCCAGGGCATTGGAATTTATGAATTCCAAGAACTGTTGGGGAAAAGGTGTTGGTACATGAGTAGTTTTCCCAGTTAATGGCAGGGTAGTTGAAATCACATAGTATTAGGGTGTTTGGTTGTATCTTAATATTTTCCAGTATGTTTTGAAAGGTGTAGAGAGAATCTTGGGGCATGGTGGGGGATCTGTAGCAAGCTACAATTTGGATTGTAGTCTTACCTAGTGTTAGTTGCACCTGGAGAATTTTGGATGCATTGTGTTAGGCAACTAGCCTAGAGGTGTGAATATCCTTGGTGAATATTGACACTCATCCACCTTTAGTGTTTTGGTCCTGGTTTGGTGTCCGAAAAGTATGGTAAGAGTTGTAGCCTGGTATTGCAGGTGCACTCTCTGGATCCTTGAACCAGGTCTCAGTTACTGCACAGATACCGATGTTCTCCATTTTTAGGAGTGCCTCAAGAGAGTGCATTTTGAGGTTTAGACTTCTATCATGAGTAGCATTACCTTCAGATTTTGCATACTTGTACCTGTTATGGTGGTGGTTTTGTCCTTTGAGACTTGCCTTAAAAGGCACTATAGGGGTGGCAAGAGCCTTGGCCAGTAATCTAAATCCCAGGGGTGACAGGTGCAGACCATCTCTGGCAAAGCATTGTGGTTTGTCGATCATGTCGTCCCATGCAGACAGATACTGGATCCCCCTTTGAATGACACCAGAAGCTTAGCCGATTGTTGAAGTCAATCATTTATCCTTATACTGTGGTATCATTCTGAGCGAAGACAGGATGCTACTCAAGGCTATGGTTATACCTGCCTGGGCCACATGATCCGAGAGCTCTTCCATGTCTCTTTTCATGTAGTCCAGGGAGGTACATCTCAAGTTATTCACTCCAACATGGACAATGACAGAGTCATATTTGTACTTGTTTGTGGACTGACTTTAGTGCATGAGTTATGTGGCAAATCCTGGCACCCGACAGGCAGCTGACTGTAATTTTCTCCTTGTTCAGCCTGGTGAGTGGGACATCAGTGTGCTTGACTATAGAATCACCTATGACTAAAGTGTTAGGTACGTTGTCTTGCCTTAGGGGCTGTTGTTGGGTGGCACACTGTTGTTGTGAGCTATGTGATACTTTGGTTGTGATTGGTGTTTGTTTGTGTTTCAGCTTCAGAGATCCTTGTTGCTTGGGCAAATTAATGTTAAGGGCTTCTGCATATGTGGGTTTAGTGTTGCTATTTGTGGGTGTAGGTAGTGAGGGTTTTGAAGGGCTATGTGTTGCTTGAGGTGTAGTGTGGGTGTTAACCTTCTCCTCTTGATTGTCTAGCACAATCTTGGCTGGAGAGAGCTTTGCTTCCAGTTTGGCTATGTAAGTGCATCTCTCACAGGTTGCAGTGTTTATTGGTAGGAGGAGAGGGTTGTCTGTATACATGAGACAATTGCTGCATTGCCGCAGTATGCCCAGATTCGCCAGGTGGACAGGAGAAATCATCTGAAGCTGACCCTTGGACTTGCCTGGTTAGGTGCTTTTTTTTTTTTTTTTTTTTTGTAAAGTACAAGAGCTGTTTTCCCTTACCTTGGCAATGTACTTTGCGATTATAGGCTGTTTAGTGCCTATGATTAATGTCTCCTTATTAACAAGGAAAGTTGAGTGCTTGTATCAGTTTAACGCTTCCTAGTGCTTTCCAGCAGGTTATAGAGCAAGTGCTAGTCACAGGGACTCCAACCAGAAAGAGTCAGGAATCAATGCACTCTGCTCCTACTCTCACCAGGTTCAGAATATAAGCACATATTCCAAGCTCTCACCTATAAAGTAGTTATTAAGCTTTCTGGTGATCAGCAGTCTCCAGGAAATAATGTAACTGCACTCCTTCTCTCACCAGGAGAAAACAGAAGTGCTAATCCCAAGATGACTACTGAGAGGCAGAATGTGGGCTCTCCAATAACTGGTGGTCTTGCAACAGTTGTTTAAAGGTAAGATGAAAAAAATGGTTTATCCTAAACACTGCAGTGTTTACTAGAGGAATTAGATGTGAAAGTAGGTAACTTAAGTTTTACCTGTCTAAAAAGTTAAGTTTTAGTGGAGAGTCACTATTTTTAAAACAGCAAGATAGATTGAAAGGGGTGGTCACTTTTGTATTCTGGTACTATGGAATACAGTAGGATGGCCAATAAATTTAAATAGTTGAAGGGGAGTGATTTCACAAAATGATAATCTTGTGCTTACTCACACAAGCCAGTAAAAGCAGAGAGGAAATTAGATATATGGTCAAATTAACATAATGGGCAGACAACTAGAAAGACAGTGGTGTTTAAGAACACAACAGTAACTGGGTCGGAGGGTGGAAAAATATTTCTGCCTGACTCACAAGAGACAGAGCTGTGGTCTCTTTTCAAATTTTAATATGCAGTTAAAATCAGAATACAAGTAAAACATAAGGTAAAGAAAACAAATCACAGTATTCAAAACAGAAAAAGGCAATAAAGTAATACAAAATACAACAAATAAAAAGCAAACTAACCTTTCTCTCACAGCAAAGTGTAGTAGAGTCTGGGTGAGCCTTTCTAGTAAAGCTCTGAAATGTTTTATTTTACCCCTTAAATAGAAGGTTTAGTTCCTAGCTCTACCCCCTCAGTTCACAGATGATTAACCTTAACTGACCTTTGATTAGAGTTTCATAGATCTTATTATTCAGAAAATGCATGTTTATATAATGTGTTTTATGTTAACATTTTAAATGAAAATGTGCCTGCCTCTCATGTGTCCCTGATTTTGCAGAACTCTCCTTTTCATCTGGTTCTTAACCCCAGCAGTCTTAGCCCCATTATCTTTAATACCCCATTCTACAAACCTGACATTTGTCTTTATTTCACCCTTGAATTTAATGCTTGATTTTCTTGTAAATCAATGAGGATTACAATTATTCAATAATGCCAGTCAACAAGAGTTTCATAGTTCTTGTGAACTATTTGATTTTCTGGTAAATCAAAGAATATTACAGTCAATAATGCCAGTCAATAAGAATTTCAAAGTTTGTATTTTTCAAAAAGTGTGTGTGTGTGTTTATGCATAAATACTTGGTTCCTGCATCCTAGAATAGTTATAATATAATTGAAGGAACCAGATGCAGAAAACAGGAACAGTAAAATATAAAACATGTTCTTTGTGCAAGAACCTTGGTTTCCTTGTCTTGTTGACTGTTGAGAGTGTGTTTATTATTTGGTTGTGAACAAACTGAAAAACATGAAGTCCACAAGTTTAATACGTCAACTCTAAACACATTTTTAATTTAGCTTGCTTTTGCAGGTACACCGGTGTGAAATGCACAGTGTTGGGCTACAACAGTGTTTATTTGGCACTTAGCACAGGTGAGTAGGGATATGAGCTGTTAATGAGCTGCTTCTTGCAGTACAATGTTTGATTCCCTCAGTCTTCATTTGCTTGCAAAGTGAATGTGACCAAATCACTTCACCAGACAGTACTCCTGTTCTGCCACTGAAAAGGTGCACTTATATCCAGTAGGCTGTTCCTTGCTGTTAGAAACTGTAGTACAAATGGTCTTTGAATCTCTGCACCTTTCACAAGGCTGCTAATTAGTGCTTCAGTATATGTTATTTAACTATGAATCCCAGTCCATCTCTTGTAGTTTATTGGCTTGCCAGGTGTACTTTTAATAAATGTTCCAAGAGAAGAGAAGTTTTATTGTTATTCAGGTTAAATCTGCTTTCAGTATGAGAGTTTTTTTTGTTGTTTTTTTACCAAAAGTCTGTCAATGTTTTTGCTGTAAAACAAAAAAAAAAAAAAACATTTTAAATTAAAGCCACATTTGTAGGATCATTATAAAGGTAAAGTACAAATGGTATGCATACTGACAGGCTTGAACAGAGTTTTATGGTAATTGAAGAGAGACAGCCAAGTAATGAGATATTGGTATGGCCGAGAGAACTGATTAATTACACTGTCTAGGGTCCCTACTGGATCATATCCCAGCTAAGAAGATGGTGGTGAATAGACTAACCATATGCAGAAAACTGAGCATGTGGTACACAAAAGTGGGAAGTATAAATGTGTTGAATTCATAAGAAAACCCTACAGTTGAATAGTGCGATGTAATCTGCAAAGGCTTTTGAGCCAGGTTAGATAATGAGTAGCGCAGGGCTTTATTTTCCATAAGCTCTCCTAGACTCCAGTCTAGCTATTTGTATAGCTTACATGATTTTTAAGGATACTGTACTCTCTGAAGTGCACTTCTACTGCTTCAAAAAGCCACTGGATGGTGAAGGATTAAATGTTTATCTCTTGTAAGGTACTAGATACTATAGTCTTACCTTTCATTTTTAAAGTATATACACTATGCATTGACTTTGTGGATACTGAAAACCTTTTTGGGATACCGAAGGTTGCTGTTAGAATCTGTCCTTAATTACAAGTAGTCAGGACACTCTCTTGCAAATAATCCCACATGGTCATAGTTGCAATACAGTTAGGGGACTTTAACCTGGATGTTAATGGCCATGAAGCCAAACATTTGAACAACATGCTGCAACATCTTAACTTAGAATATCTTACAAAACAGCCAACCAGGTATAGCCTTAAAATAGGAAAGCATTTTACTCTTGATCTTACTTTTACCAGATTGACCCATTGATGCATAACATTAAAATCCTTCTAGATTTCTTAACTGATAACTATCCAGTGCTGTCCTTTTGGTCCTTCAAAGCTATAAAACCTCTGCCCAAATTGTCACTAGTCCACCTTTCCTCCACATAAACTGGTAATGCTAGATTCTCATCTGAACTCTATGAAATGGTCTTCAGTTCAGTAAACGGATGACCCAGAAAGTGTCTTGTTATACTTCATTGATAAACAGAACTCTTATCTTCCCTTATGTGTGTAGAAAGCTACAAGGCCAGAAATGTCCTTGGATTACCAATGAAATCAAAATTCTTATGACATAAAGGGATAAAGCTTGGCCTGCTTTGAAAGAAAATCCAGTATAATTCTACATGGAAAGTATCTATCCTTAAGAAAGCAAATAAGAATAACATCAAACTCATCCAAAGACAGTTATCTTAGAAATAACAAAAGTCTGTTACCAATAATCCAAAAAGCTTTTGGAAAGAAATAAAACAAATAACAAAATGGTCTTTCAACTCCACCTCTGTCACGAATAATGTCCCTGATAACTCTAACACGAATCAATCAGTGGATTATATTAACTATCATCTCTTTCATTGAAACCATCATCAATGCATTTCTTAACCTTAGTTTTAGGCAACAAACTACTCAAAGTAACGATCAAGCTTGGATGTACATTCTTGCAGAGTATGTACCTACTCTCCATTTCTGAGCTGTTTCTAAGAAGGAAATTAAAAGATGATTAAAGAAATTGAAAGTCCCCACCTCTGTCTTGACTGTATTCCAACCTCTTCTCATGGGGTCCCTCAACTTCCTGTCCTTACTATCTCCTTACGAAAAGGCAGTAGACAAAACAGCCATACCCTAACTTATTTTTATAACCTCTCACTTCCCAGAGGAATTGTTCCACCAGTCCTGAAACATATCATCGTAAGACCTCTTCCTAAGGTACCCCAGTCCAAAACTCACAAAAACTATTGACCTATCTGCACTCTTTGCCCTTTTACAAAATTTTTAAAAGAGTTCTTTATCAACGGCTGCTTAAACATGGTTCATAGGTTAGTACTAATCTAACTGCCCTTCGGAGCCATTTTAAGCCTAGCCAATTATCCCTGTGAGACTCAAACCCTGCACCTTATGTTTGTAAGGCAAACACCTTAACCATTAGACCACCCTCCCAACCCTAGTTCCAACTGGTAATAAGTAGGAGCTTCTATATGACAGCATGGCTTCAGAAACGGTTTGAGCATGGCCACTGCAATACTGTCAGAATCTGACTTTGTCTATGGCAAGCTAAGTTATGACCTCCTTACAGCCAGTACTGTTGTGGAAATATACTGTGCTTCTGAAACTATTAACTACAAAACTGCTTTCAAAGCTAGAAACATTCAGCTTAGGAGAAAGTTTCACTACCTGGTACTATAGCTACGTTAAAAGCAGGACCTTTCAAGCTTACTTAACTAATCAGCTGTCCACTAATAGAACAGTAAAAGAAAACACACAATCAGGGAACAGTCCAACTTCCTAAGGAATTCCCAAGAGCACTCATATTATCCCCATTCAAAACAGCCATTGATGAAACGCTCTTCTCATGAACAGACCCAGCTGTCTAGAACAAACTAGCAGCTAAATCAAGGCATAAAGATATTCTTATTAATTTTAAGAAGTCCCTTTCTGAGCACCTCTTCAATGACGTTGCTTGTAAATGCTTTGGAGATACTGGATAAATTCTTCAAAAGGCTTAAAAATTCCAGAAATGTTTACAATGTCTTAACTGTTTTTTTTTTAAATTTAACTCCTCTTACTCATGTATTCCTTTCTTATTCACTATGCCTGTCTCCTTTTTTTTCTGATTGTCTAAATTACTATCAGTGAGTTGACATGAATGCAAAATATTTCATACCAGCCCACTGGCAAATAGCAAATCAAGGCTCTTCTGCAATCAGGGGCCTAGAAATGGCTAGGTTCCTTCTCTACTTTCAGTAGAGTTTAAACTAAAGCAATAATAACTCTGATTACAATAAATGCCAAAAATAAGTGCAGTTTTATCACAGTAATTCAGTAAGAAGTACTTTGCTAGGTGTTTCTATGCTGGTAAATTGTCAAATCCAGTTTAAACAGTCACATTCAACAGTGTGGTCACTAAGCGTTAAGCAGCTCTGAGCACAAAGTCTTGTAAACACAGGGAAACACAGACAACTTATAACAGCACAAAAGCAAAAACATTAAAACAAGCCCACTGGCCAACAGCAAAAGAGCATACTGCATGTTTCTACAACAGTCAGAGGCCTAGAAATGGCCAAGTTATTTCTCTCATTAGATTTTAAAGCAATGCAATTCTAACTGTGATAAGCTTATCAAATCTGGTGTAAAATGATCGCAATCAGTAGTATGGTTGTTTAGCATTGAGCAGCTCTGCGTGAGTGAATACAACACAGTACAAACCCATGCATTCTGCTACATGAACTCTGCAGAGGCTGGAATTTCACTCCCACATACAAGAGTGCCCTGCTCCTTCATGTCCTTGTGGACCCCTTTCACACTGTCTCTGAACCTGAACAGTTTTGTAAGAAGGGAATCCAGTACTATTGCCTTGGTATCCTCCAAAAAAAAAAAAATCCACATGTGTGAGCCCAGAGTTCCAGCATATGGCTATGTCAATTCTTGCAGGTGGAGCCAGTCTGTTAGCTAAGTAAAGGATGTCATGGACCATGTGGTTTGTCATACTGGTGGAGGTTGTGGCCAGGATCTTAACTTGCCCTTCAATATTTCAACCAATACCCTTTGAAAAAATATTGTACACCAGTTAGGTCAGCACCCTTACTTTAAGGGCAGATGCTATAAGAACATGCTTGCCAAGTCTGTCCACTGGCCTTAACTTACTGTTAGTAGGAAGAACAGCTGGGTTTTAATAAGCAGCAACGTTCATGAAGGCTTATGCAATGATGATTAGAGCCAGCTTTGGCATTTCTGAGCATATTATGTAGTCATGGGGGAAGGTGAGATTCAGTTGATGTTTTGCAGAACTGAGGTTACAAGGTAAATCAATATGTTTTGCCTTTTCTAAGGTTTTCTTGTAACTTTTGAGGGAAGGTTTCTGTGACTCAGGAGAAAGTTCTCAATTTTTTTCCCATTTTGAGGTGGTCCCTACAGACTTGTCTATGTGGGATGGATCTCTTTCTTGGTGGGCTAAAAAGGTTTAAACACCCAAAATCTGTGACTGATGCTGACTGGATTCTTGCCAGCATCTCATGCTGTTAAATTGGAACGGGAGGAACTGGGATTGAGACATTAGCACATGTTCCACTGGCTGCAAAATCTGTGTCAGTACTTGTGTTTCATTTTAGGGCGTTAAATAAGTTGGCTTAAAAATATCTCTTGCTGTAAGTCCATTGCCTAACTGCTTGAGGGGCCATCAGTGGTAAGTAGGGCACTGAAAAGTCAGTGTAGCAAAAGTACAGCCACAGGAACAGGGGAAGAAGTGGGAGACTTGTGGCTGCATTTGAGCTGAATCAGAGCCCTCAGAGATGGTGATACAGGGACCATCAAGGTTTGACTATGAGCAGCTGGTGTCTGCAGTCAGTAGTCTGAGGACTGGTATTGTTCAATATGTTAAAAGAGCATGCATTGGAGAAAGGAGAGAACTTACAGCAGTCACAGATATTATCCCACTACTCCCGAGAAAGGGGTATGGGACAGAATGCTATCCATATTTTCCTTTTACTTTAGTGATCGCTTCTCTCATGTTCTCACAGTTAATCAACAAAAAAGCCATACTATTACCATGGAACTATTAATAAATAAGAAGCAAAGAAGGAAAAGAAGCAAGAATGAACTATTCTTTGTCAACAAGATGAGAAAAGCTTTATTTACAAAACTAAAATGCAAAGTAAAACAAAGTAAGAGCTATCTTCCCAAGAATTCATGTTTGTTTTCCTGTTTTTTCTATTTAATAGGGCAGGAGGAGGGTCTGCATAAGGGAGGAATGGAGGTACAGGCGCTATCTACTATAATATACTCTTAAGACAGGAACAGACAATAAAAATTGCAACCTTTTGTCCAGTTGTTTTGCTAAGGAATATTCAGCTTGGGAATCTGATGGATGAAAAGACCAAAGCCAGAGTAAAAGTAGTGGTCTTAGATGGAGGGTCTTGCTATTTCACATTGGCTTTAAGCATCTTCATCAGCCTTTTGTTACACTAAGTTTGGAATAGCATCAAAGAATCTATGCTGGAGTCTGATGGCCTCAGATTTGCAAATTGCTGCTTGCTCATAAGGGCCCTCTTCATCAAAAAGTTTTGTTACTTATTTTTTTCAACTCTTGCATGTGGCCTGACTTAAATTTAGTCAGAGTGCACTGCACTGTTTTGTAGCCTTTGATTAAGCACAAGCAAATGGTGTTCCAGTTAATACCACAGAACACTTTTTCAAACAAAGTTTTTGATCTAGTTATTTAACAGCCCGAGGGCCAGCACACCAAGGGAGCATGGTCAAAGGTACAGCAAAAAGATGCAAAAGATGTAAGAAAAAATAATAAAATTACTTCTGACTGTACGGAAAAAGCACACACACATACATACACAGGAGCACACACATTCACACATATACACGCACACACACACACACACACACACACACACACACACACACACACACACACACACACACACACACACGCACACACACACACACACACACACACACACACACACACACACACACACACACACACACGCACACACGCACACACACACACACACACATTTACTGTCTCCCATCATGACCAAGTTGTTGATACATGATGAGACCGGGGGAGTCTGCCAAGCAGCCTGACAAAGCTTTAAGCTCTGAGAGGTCGTAATGTCTATATTGCATATTCCTGACAGTTACTAAAATGGTACACGTCAGATAATGTAAGCTTTTTCACAAGTCTTTGAAGGATGATATGAAAGAATGAAGCTATAATTCTCCTTCACAAGTGTGGAAACAAAATTATGGCTGCAAACCTAAAACCTGTCAGTCTGAGCTTAGGGAAAACTTTAGTGTTGTTTCTGAAGGAAATAATTAAGTGATCTGACCACTTATGGGCCTTCT
The DNA here is from genome assembly GCF_019279795.1 of Protopterus annectens. Lineage (NCBI taxonomy): Eukaryota > Metazoa > Chordata > Ceratodontiformes > Protopteridae > Protopterus > Protopterus annectens. The sequence goes on from NC_056739.1 coordinate 175,582,910, forward strand.
GACCATTTCATTTTATTTATTTATTTATTTATTTATTTATTTATTTATTTATTGTCATTTGTTAACCAGGCTAGTTCAGCTGAGCCAAAGGCCTGTTTTCAGTGGAGACCTGAGGAAAAAAGCTCCAGTTACAAGAACAGTCATTCAAGACAAAAATTTATATCACAAATGACATATAACAAGAATATATACAACAAAGTGAAGTTAACTAATTTAGCGGTTTTGTACAGGCTTCAGTGTACATCTATGAATTCATAACAGGAAGCATTGCCTGAGAAATGCAAGTTCTTTGTGTAAACAGGTTTTACATCAGAAACAGACTATGGATATGCTGATTGTAGATGTCTGCAAGGCAAGTGACACTTTTTTTAAAGAACAGGTGAATGAACAAACTAAAAAGTTTTGCAAAGTCTATGGTGGTAGCACGAGAATAAACATAGCTATGCAACATGACCCACTGGGTCACATTAAGCAATGTCCAATGGAATGATGGTAGTGGCTGGTATAAATAGTGGAGATGTCATTTTCAGTGGCATATATCACTATACCTCAAGACATTTTAGGTGAGTAAAGCTTTGTCAAAAATGCCTTTCAGTGACAAAGCAAAAGCATATAAAAATTGGCTCCTGAGGGGTGCAGAGAAGCCCACACCCAAGCTATGCAGGGGGAACTTCCTACACTCATCCTTTTTCATTAAACCCTAAGGCCAACATAACAGCTTGGCAGAAAAAGCAATTTACCCACTGCTGTAGGTATACAGAAAGCAAGAATTGGCAGGATGGGTTTAACTAAATGGGTTTGACTGAGCATGGCCCTCAATGACTCACAAAAGTACATTTTTAACATCAGTATTAGTGACGCTGCAAAAAAAGTATATGGGGAATATGTATTCCTTCTTGCTGATGACACAAATTAAATAACAGGTTTGATGCATAAGAAAGTATAAAAGGGGATTAAAAGGAGACTTGATGAGCCTGCAGGAACTAAATAAGGCATGCCACTTAATTTAGTGCTGAATTGTACATCTTGGTATCAAAAAGCTCAGGAAAGACAAACACAGATGCAAGAACAGTAATATTAGAAAGAAAAAATGAGGAAAGGGTTGCAAAAGTATCAGTGGATGACCCGAAGGATTGTAGGTAACACCAAGGAGAAATGAGGACAGCAGAAGAATAGTGGTACACAGAAGGAGAGATATTACCTACTGAAAATAAGAAGCTTGTTATGCTGAAAAAAAAATTTGTAAGGTGTCATTTAAAGTTGTATAAGTGGCTCTGGTGGCCTCATTGTTGCACAAGTATAGGTTAATGGCATAGAGTATCTATTTGTTTCCATTTGTTGACTGCCAGTTTCTCAGTGGACAAAGCCCAGTTTAGGGGAAGGCCAGGGGAGAAAAGTTCCAATACTTCAAGTGTTCATCCTCCGATAACACACAATCTAGTTATTGGTCACAGGGGAGCCAGAGCCTATCTCTCTACAAAGATTGTACAAGATAGTGAAACTAATCCTGATCAAGGTGTGAGCACATTACAGGGGACAATCACACACACAAACACAGGCACACCAATGATAGAGAAATATTTTGTTAAGTTACAACTCTTGCACAATTCCACAAAGATATTATATGGTGCAGTAGAAGCTAAGCTATACATCTAAAAATGTTGGATGAAGTCATGAATAGAGGTATTAGGAGATGCAAACATAAGGAAATGTGCATAGAATAGGTATTAGAAAACAGCTCAACTGTACTGCAATCAGTACAGTTGAGCTCTACAGTACAGCTCAACTGTACTGATTGCAGTCATGTGACTCAGAGATGCATACACTTATATATGCATACATATACATATGTGTGTGTGTATATATATATATATATATATAGATTCATAGATTCATAGATTCATAGATTCATATATATATGTGTGTGTGTGTGTGTGTGTGTGTGTGTGTGTGTATGTAGACACAGACACACACACGTACACAGTATTGCTGGTTTAAATCTTATGATATGACTAATAACTTCAGCTCTGTACATACTTATATGTGCGGGTATGTGTGTCTATATATATATATATATATATATATATATATGTGTGTGTGTATATGGGTCCCTATCAGATTATTGAAGTTTCAAAACTTTGAAAGCCATATGGTCGGGAAAACATGATAGAAATTTTGAAACTTTGAATGTTTTGAATGGAGATCGCAGTACAGCACAAATGGGAAATTTACCCTTTTCTGAAATGTAGTGAGATCTCAGAGTTGGTATATCTAATTAGCAGGGGATGTGGGGTGCAAGGGGGCTTGCCACCCTGCAAAAATGTTACAAATATAATTATTTTTGCGTTTTATTTATTTATTTATTTTTTTAATGTTTGAAGTTCCAAAACTTGGATCCTATGGTCCTGGCCATATAAATTTTGAAGTTCCAGAACTTCGATAATCTGACATAGATCCACACACACATGTGTGTGTGTGTGTGTGTGTGTGTATATATATATATATATATATATATATATATGTATATATATATATATATATATATATATACATATATATATATATATATATATATATATATATATGTATATGAAGTAAAAGCACAAAATACATGCTGTCTGCTGTCACCAAGCCTTAGGGCATACAATTAAACTTTAATAAAATATATTAAAACAGCTGATAAGCTCTTTCAGGTTTTAAGAAACCCTTCCTCAGATCTAACTTCATTCATGAAAATCATCAGTAAAATAGGACTGTTAGCCAAGCACATATTCCATAGAAGGACACAGCCCATGAATCAGCCTATTAGATCTTTCTATGTAACTTCTGCCCTTTGAGGGCCGGTCTTAAAGGTATATTTGTATTTAGGCCTGGAAATGCACAGGCTTGTAGTCTGGCAATCCATTTCATTTCATTCTGTTCAGTTTTTAGGGAAATATCACCTCCTCTAATTAAAGTTTTTGTTACTTCCATTGCCTTAAACTGAAAATAATGTCCCCAATTCTCATTCACGTTTAAATAGCGGGTCCTTAGCATCTTTCAATTTAGTATCGCTTACATGCTTAGAGATACATTCCTTGAAGCATCTATCAGTTTTCCCACATAAAAAACATGTAGATAAATCACATATTGCCATGTATACTAGATGTTTAATCATACAATCCACATAGTTATAACATTGGTACATCTTGCCAGTTCCTGGATGCACAAATTCATTAGTCATAAGAATGTGTTTGCAACAAGTAAATAATCTACACGGGAACATGCCCTTTCTGTTCATGGTAAGTGTAGATGCTTCACTAGTCGAATAACACAATAATTGCTTCAAATTTTTGTTACGTCCATATATGAAACTTGGTATCGGACCAGCCATATCTTTCAGTATAGGGTCCAACATAAATATTTTCCAGTCATATCGAATGACATTACTTATCTGCTTTATATCACCTGCATAAGTTAACTTGATCCAGTTCTTGCACTTAATTTGTTTTCGCTGCTCATGAACTCATCCTTCACTACTTGATGTTGGAGCAGGTACACGTTTTTTTTGGATAAATGGCTGGACATTCAGACTTCTTGAAGACCTTATGTCCACCAATTCCTTATCAGTCTCCTGCTCTGCATAGCCTCTTACAATTAATTATCTTCTGATTGTATTTGTTGTTGTCTCAAAATCCATTTCTGTGTCACATAACCTTGATGCCTTAAATGCTTGATTCCTTACAATGTAAGTAAAAGTATATGCAGGATGCATACCCTTCCTATGCAATAAATTATTCTTTTTGCATTCCTTCTTAAACAGCTTCATATTAAGGTGCTTTTGTTCATCATTAAAAAATCTCTATATCCAAAAAGCTTATGTCAGTAGTGGAGAAGTTAAGCTTGCATGTTAGAAAGTCAGTTGTTCTCTCCAGGTATAATACAAAATTCTTCAAATTATCATATGATATTCCATATCAGATAGATGTTATCGACAAACTGCGTATAAAATTTCAATGAGTCATGGAAGGGACTGTTATTAAGGACATGCTTGACCTCCCAGTCAGCCAAAACCAAATTGGCATAACTGTTTGGACACGGTGTCCCCATAGCAACACTGCATTTTTGCCAATATATATTTTTATTAACAATTAAGATGTTATCATGTAGAACAATATCAATAAGTTGGTAAAGTAATTCCACCTTATAGATATATATATATATATATATATATATATATATATATATATATATATATATATATATATATATATATATATATATATATATATATATATATATATATATATATATATATATATAAATATATATATATATATATATATATATATATATACACACATGGGTCTACTACCATAGATCGAAATTACACTATTTCGAAATACGATTGTAGTGTTCCACTAATGCGAAAGTGCACTTTCGCAAAAATCACTAAGTCGAACGGGACATTTCCTGCACTGTGGTGCGGTAGTGACAGACCTTAGGATTAGGGCTTGGGTTAAGGATAGTGGATAACTAGTAGGGCTATCCACTATCCTTAACCCAAGCCCTAACCCTAAGGTCTGTGACTACCACACCACAGTACAGAAAATAGGTCCGTAACTACTGCTCAGTGGAGGAAATACAATTTCCTGCACTGTGGTGTGGTAGTCATGGACCTTAGGGTTAGAGCTTGGGTTAAGGATAGTGGATAGCCCTACTAGCTATAACCCTTCATTCGTTCTACTGACATTTGCGAAAGTGCATTTTTATGGAAGTGTACTTTCGCATTAGTGGGACACTACTATCGTATTTCGAAATAGTGTAATTACAATCTACGGTAGTAGACCCATATATATATATATATATATATATATATATATATATATATATATATATATATATTATATAAATACATATATGGGCCCCCTTCAGTCACTCAAACGTTTACTAGTTCGAACCACATATGGCCAAGACCATATGTTCGAACTTGTAAAAGTTCGATTGGACTGAATGGATATCTCAGTACAGAGTGGAAAGGGAAGATTTCCCATTTCCACAATATAGTGTGATCTTGAAATTGGTATATTTAAGTAAGGGGAGTGTGGGAGGTGCAGGGTGGCTACGTTTAGTTTTGTGTTTTTTTGTTTCATGTGTTTTTACTTCAGTGTTCGAACTTTTCTGAGTTCAAACATATTCTTTCGGCCATATGTGGTTCAAACTTGTAAAAGTTCGAACTGCTGAAGTAGATCCATATATATATATATATATATATATATATATATATATATATATATATATATATAATATATATGATAATATCATTATTGGTAGAACATGTCAAAGTGAAAAACACAAATGAGTGACCGCAAAATAATGAAAACACAAATCTCTGACACATAAAATGAGATAATCACAAAATATTCTCTTCCAATGTCAGTAAACAACAGCTAAAAAATCAAGTGTTGTCTGAATGGTAGAAGAGTTAGGGGGGTGTGGGGGGGGCATTTTGTTTAAACTGTGTAGTTTTTCTTGTATTTTCATGCTTTTAATGAAAATAGGTAGGGGGCTTCGCCCACCACACCCCCCACAGTCCCCCAACTATATATATCAACTCCAGGGTCACACAACATTGGGGAGGGGGGCAAATCCCTAAGTGCCTTGAATACTGGTTGTTGACCAAATGAGCTGTTGACCAACTGCATGTCGATCAAATGGTCTGTCGATCTTCTGAAGTAGACCCATATATATATATATATATATAAATAAAATCATGTTCTAACATCTCTCCATGTCTCACTTGTCCATTACCTTTTCTCATGCTTGTGCTATCTATAGTTGTTGTCTGCCTAAACAGGAATTATGTAACAAGTACAACACATTTAACATGTCATAGATTTATATACTGGTTATGTAAAAGTCCATAAACTTTTGACCTATGTATATGTGGATGCGTCATCTCTGGGCTGTGGTTAAATATGTCCATTGTGGATAAGGCCACTACCTCAGGTAACAAAACAAACATATGTAATTCAGTAAATAAGTAAATGTAACATGTCTCTAGCCTTGAAGAACGAAGGTATAAGTATGACTGAAAGTTGTACTTACTTCAATGGACTAAGGGGAATCCAAAGACCAAAAAGAAAAACCTGAGAATAAGGAGTGACTGCAGTTATATGAGGATGGGTCATAGAAGGACAGAGAAGTATTATTTCAGCTAAGGATTGTGGGTGACTGGCTCTGCCTTCTTGAAGACCCGAATAAAAGTAAAGTAAAAAGAGAAACTAATTCAAAAACACATGCCTTTTAAATGTCCCAGATTGTCAGTAATATCCTTCCTGACTCTGGATCAGAATGTTTACATGTCATTTATAAAATCTGGAAGTTTTTAATAAAAGTTCATTAAATAGTGCTAATTAGAGGTATTCACTTTTTTATATGTTAGAAAAATAATATATATGCACATCATGCTATTTAATTAGCTTTCTATGTGAGAGGTGAAGAAGTGATAGTATTTAAAAATTGTCCTGAGCTTGGTTCTTTAGGGCTTTGTCTTTGAGTATCTATGTTTTTTACAGTGATTTTAGACATAAAGATGTTAAGGTCTCTACAAAGGTAGAAATAAGGCAGTTGCAAAGAGGGTAGAAAAATGTAGCTCAAGTAAGAGCTAAAACAAATAAAAAATGGAAGGCAAACCAGATTTGCCAGGAGAACCTTATTAACTTCAGTCCACATTTCTCTGTATGTTTCTAATGCATCACACTTCCACTTTCATTTGCCTCAGCTACACACACACACACACACACACACACACACACACACACACACACACACACACACACACACACACACACACATGTGCCACTAATGGCAGACTTTAACTTAAATGATATGGCCAGCTGTGGCATTATGGAAAATAATCACTTTACTCCTACAGTAAACAATTTTACCTTATAGCAAACTTTATATTTCATGTCACATGTACTATAAGCCAATGATTGCTTAATATGGAGCAGGGAGTAGAAATTAAGCAGCTGAATGACATAAGATGTAGCAACCCTGTGCATGCACAGTACACATGACACCCGGTAAAATACAAATATAATAAAAAAACAAACAAACATGCACTTGTTCATCTGGAAATATTTGCTTCATGTGCAGGTACATCTGAATAAACAGTAAGAACCTGCTGTCAGTAATTTCTTTCTTTCTCCTTTTGCATGAATACAGTTATCAATCCATACTCCCATGAGCTGTAACTCTGAATTTCTTATCTACTCATAAGTGATACACTTCAGTGGAAGACCACTTTAGAAGTCAATTAATGTCTTTACCTGCATGAGTTCATTGGTTTACTTTTCCCGGTGTCATTGCTTATGCATATATTGCATTGTTAGCTGTGATTCATCACAAATGACGTAAGACTGTTTAAGGTGCACAGGTTGAGTACATGATTACAGGGCTTTTCCTCTCCCTACAAACAAAATGAACTAGAGCTGCTTAGTTCTGTACACAGAAGCTAACAGAAGTGAGGGCTGTTTTCTATGTTTCTCCATTCACCTTTTGTAAAACTGCACATTGCCATTAAACACATAACAGGTTTCCGAACCACAGGTACCCACTAAAAGGCATTGCTAGTTTCTGCATGTTTTACTGCTATATCAGAGAAAGTTACCCTCTTTAGCATACAAGCCTCTCAATTCCTTTTGAGGTACACTTTTCAACTTTATAAAAGCATTTTGTGATGGGCCTGTCAATCTACACCCATTAGCCAAAAATGTATTTTAAATGCAGTTACTCTTTCAAACATATGATGATAATAACATGACAGATACATGAGGGCTGAGAGAACAGTTGTATTTTCTTCAAGGATCGTACAGAATTTGTGAGATTCTTCTGTATAGGTTCCTTTTTATACGTGTGTGTGTGTGTGTGTGTGTGTGTGTGTGTGTGTGTGTGTGTGTGTGTGTGTGTGTGTGTGTGTGTGTGTGGGAGGGGAGAGTGATAAAGCACCAGACATGCCTAATTACTGAAACTGAAGTGTGATTTTGTTCTGCAGGAAACATTAATTTTGAAAGGAAGTCAGTGGTATAGTGCTAAGATGTAATCTGAATCCTATACCTACAGAATAGAAGTGGAGAACAAACTCTAGCACTTTCCGTATGCCATTCAAAGGTTAAAACTTTTGTAGCTGTAAAATGTGAAAATACCCACATTAGGGCAGAAAAGATTGTTAGGACAGGGATTATGTAGTACTTAAGAGTCGTAGATGTAGGCACAACTTGATTAAGAAGGAAATAGTTTGTTGCCTCATCTGTGCTTGTATTTAAAATGTTAATATTTAACTGCAATGTGTTAATGATTGTAACACGTCAGAACATCCCATGTTTTGTAACTCTGTACTGTGTGTAATGCTGTGGGATTCTAAGAGCTAACAAACAGAAAATCCAAATGCTGTACAGTTAATGGTTCTCATTTAATTCATGTTTGGCTGGATGTGAATATTTTTTTTTTGTTTAAATCTGTCTTCCAGAGTTTAACTGCATTAGTAATAATAATAGCTATGATATTTTCAAAGACCATCTGAAGCAGATTTACTGCTGAAGCTTAAGTCTCAAACTCCTGCTTGCTACGACAGTGAGTGCAAAATATTTCTCTGTATGTGGCATAATTAAAAATGATAAGCGAAACTTTTGCCACAAAGAATAAAGTGCAAAGGATCTCAACCCAATGTTTTCCTTCAGAGTTTTGTGCCACACTGGAATACAATATAAGGCACTAGGGTACTAGTCCTTCCAATAAAGCAGGGATATAGTGTAAGGCTCAGAGTCCTTGTCTTCCCTGTGACCCCTCTGTTGCACAGAAGTATTCTGCATGGCAGCTGGGCCCTATACTGTCTTATCATGCATGAATACGCTACATAGGGTTTCAGTCCTTTTCCTTCCTGGTATGTCTTTTACCACAAAGGTCTACATGCCAATAGAACTGGGTCCTATTTCTTCCTAATTAGTAGGAGAACACTGCAAGAGACAGAATCCTTATTCAAACCATTCCTCTGCTAAAGAGAAATACCCCATAAGATACGCCTATCCAACTGCCACACAGTACTAAGCTGCATGGTACCTAAGCTCCTCTGTTCATTATGTGAAAGTCCTCATTCATGCAGAAATATGCTACAGAGAACTAGTCCTTACTTCTTCTCTTGATGTTTTCTTCCAAACAGAAATACAAAGCAAGGGATGTGGGTAACATTCCCTCCTACCATGTAGGAATATAGTGAAAAGGAACTTGGGCCCTATTCCCTCCTACCATGTAGGAAGGGACCAGAATCTTATTCTGTCATGCAGAAATACACTGTGAAAGGATCTGGGCCTAGTTCCTGTGTATCATGCTGGAATGCAGTGCAATGGGACGTGGGATCTGTTCTTGGCTACCGTGCAGGAATACACTGCAAAGGGACCTGAACTATACTCCTTCTCTCAAGTAGGAATACACTGCGAAGGTACATGGGCCTTCTTTTCTACATTGCACGAATATACCGAAAAGGAACTGACAGTATTCCCTCACTGTAAAACAACCTTTGTGGGAAAAGAAAAGAAGCTGGAAGGATACTGGCTTTGCCCTCTGCATTTCAAGAGGCCATGTTACTACTATTTTTATTGTGAGAGTACTGCTAATACATGCTGAGAGTACTGCTAATACATGCTGGGAGTACTGCTAATACATGCTGAGAGTACTGCTAATACATGCTGGGAGTACTGCTAATACATGCTGAGAGTACTGCTAATACATGCTGAGAGTACTGCTAATACATGCTGAGAGTACTGCTAATACATGCTGGGAGTACTGCTAATACATGCTGAGAGTACTGCTAATACATGCTGGGAGTACTGCTAATACATGCTGAGAGTACTGCTAATACATGCTGAGAGTACTGCTAATACATGCTGGGAGTACTGCTAATACATGCTGAGAGTACTGCTAATACATGCTGGGAGTACTGCTAATACATGCTGAGAGTACTGCTAATACATGCTGAGAGTACTGCTAATACATGCTGAGAGTACTGCTAATACATGCTAGCACTTTCACTTCTTTATACTGCTCTCATATGCAGTTAAATAGAAATTCGAACAGGCACGTCCAAGCAGATCTGAAAAGGTCACTTACTTCCTTAATATTAGTAATTATCTGGTACTGTTTCAGTACTCAGTATTGGTATTAAGTGGGAACAGGATAAACATGGAAGGATAATATTCAATCATTTCACTGAAAATCCATAATGAAAGAAAACTGTATTTAGTCAAAACTTGGTTACCTCATGAGTGAGTGTATGTATGTGTGTGTGTGTGTGTGTGTGTGTGTGTGTGTGTGTGTGGGGGGGAGGTTCTGTACAGTGCAGCATATGAGACCCAGTGTACTTTTTTCCCAGAGTGTTTCTTGGTATGAACTGTGAACTGTAGAGGATAAACTAGTTATTAGAAACACCTGTTGTTTTCTTTTATTTTCTTTTTCTACAGACTGCATCCACATATACAGCATTCAAAATCATTTTAACCTGAATGAATTACAACATTTACACCAATAAAACAGGTTCATTCATGTTAACTGACAAAATTTTAACACCCTTGGGCTGATCATAAAATGAGATTTGCACTCAGCATATCATGCTATCCTTGAGGAGGCCTTCTGAAGTGGGAAGCTGTTAGTGTTTCTTCTTCCACTACCTAAGGCTTAGGAAAGTTCAAAAGTTGCACTAATGTCCACACTTGGGCATGTGTTGCCATCCTGCACATGTTATGACATTAAATGTGAGAAGTGGGCATCAGCCCCTGCATTTTCCATCCCAATAACTACATAATGAATTAGTGCAGTCTGTCTGAGATAAACATAACAAATTATATAACATTATATAAGTGCCAACTTATACTGCGGTGGTGGTGCTGCGGTAGCATTGTCGCCTCACAGTAAGACGTTGTCCTGTTCGATTCTCAGCTAGAGCGTCTTCTGTGTGGAGACATACGTGATTGGGCGTACCTTCATTGAAGATTGTGCATCAGAGCCGGCAATTCAGCATGTAAAAATCTACTGCCAATCATTAGCGGACCAGAGTCCCGCTGTGGCGACCCATAACCGGGAAAAGTCAAAAGACACAACAACACAACATATAAGTGCCAACTTACAGGAAGACCTCATCTACAGAAGCCAGCTGAAGAAGTAAAATGCAATGCAGTTAGAGAGCTAAGGGTTGCTTATTACAGTTTTACTGACCTGCAACAAAGAAGATGAGAAATTAATCTGCGTTCCTTGAAATCATGTCCCCTCTTCAGGTAAAATCTGAACTGGCAGTCTGTATAAAGTGGTATCTCATGCTCTCCTAGTTTTTTTGCTTTCACAAAAAATACAGGGAAGGAATGGACTAGTTTAAGGACAACTTTTACAATACTTCTGGGAGAAAACGTGGGCTCGTTATAATTGGTGCAAGATCCTTGTGAAAGATGAAGTAGGGCTCTTTACATCTTAAAGGCCTGTACCTGAAAGGGCTTACAAGCAGAGGTGATGGCTACCAAGAAAAGCACTCCTACAGATAAATTCCAGGGCCCCTGAAAGAGCTCATGTTGGTAGAGGACAGGCCAGCACATCAATCACAAAGTTGTGGTCCTAAGAAGGGGGTGGGTTCTATAATAGTGCAAAAATTCAAAACCCTTTACAGAACTGTTCAAACAACCCATGTTATGTCACAGGTCATAACATGCAGAGATGCTAGAAATAAGCACAATAATTACAAAGTAAATTCTGAATCACAGATCTTGACTGAGGTAAGTGAGGATTACCTGCAAACGTACAGACATAGAATATGGTACATGTGCACCCAGAAGGAGAACCTGTCCCACCTATCAGTTTATATCTGACAAGTGCAAGTCTTTCTGGCATCTGTAATCACCTCTGAAACTTAAGGAAGGGAAATAGGACCAAAAATGAGGTGGAGCCAGTTATCATACCAACAATGGGCGAATTCCATGGATTTTACTATGACAGTTTTCAGTAATACCCATGACCTGACAGCCTGAAGCTTCACCCTTCTCAGCCACCATGGGGCAAAAAGGATGAGTTGCCACCTTTCATCTCTAAAGTCTGTGATGAGACACATATTCAGAGGACATTATGTTATTTCCCACACCCAAAAGATACAGATCAAACACAATTCCCGAATCCTTCATTCCAGGAGTGAGACCTGGAGCTGCAGATCTGGGAGTCCACCAGCATCATCTCTTCTCCTGGGATGTGAACATCTGTCAAACTGATGTCACAGTCTAGGAACCTCATATTGCTAAGCCCAGACTGTCTACCTATATGATTGCTATAAGCACCTGTCACCATGTTTGTTGACTCTCCACACGAAAGCCTGGTTGCTCAAGCCAGTCAGGAAGGACTTTCGTATCAACTCCTCTCTTAGTGCTTTTACAGTGAAGAAACCCCTAATGTGAAGCTCTATTACTGGGACGTACTTTCTTTAAATAAGGTTGGAGTCTAAATGAGCTATGTGCCTTCCCAACAAGCATTTGCAGTCAAGATATTTGATGTGTTCTACATTTCTTCTGTAAGAAAGGAACACTTAAACTTAGGCTAATGGGAAATCTTCATAATTTATCTTGTTTTTAAACAAGAAACATCTTTATTGAATTATTACTTGTGACATAGGCAGTCATACATTTATACATTTATATAAATGAAAACAAACCATATTGACATATTTCAGATGTAAACATTATACATCACATATCATCTTCAATACAGTCATTGTCAAGTAAACCTTACATAGCTCATTCAATTCCTGCTTTCTCTTAAACCTCACTCTTCCTCCAAAACATTATTCTGCATGTATTATTACCAGAATTCCAATTTGTTCTATGTAATGTGCTCCTACCCTTTTCTAAAGATCCCACTTCCAGTTCTTTTATCTCTGTTACAATATTCACTACTTCTTAGTGCATTGGTTTAACTTCGATTTCCATTTTCTAGTAATTGTTTTTTTTTTTTTTTTGGCAGCCACCAGCATTAAACTCAGCAAGGCCTTACCATGTCTAAGCAATTCTTATTCTGTATTATAGCTTAAAAAATTATTTCCTTGGTTATCATACCTGTCAAATACACCTCATTACGTGGAATGTACCTCATTTGGGTCCTTAAAAATTTCATGTTCCTTGAAGTTCCACATTGAAAGGCTCTGTCACACATTCAGTGTTAGGAATTTTTTAACTGATATCCATGGAACATTGAAAATAATCATATTACTTCATTAAAAGATCTTTTTCATATGTAAAATCAGCATATTTTAACCATCCTATGACCTTAGTAGTTGAAATTGTTAGAAAACTGTTAGTATGTGTTCCACATGTTACCCATTTGTTCCACATTATGAGGGCTAGTGTTCCTCATTTTAGAGATAGAAGGTTGAGAGCTATGTTCGTTACACCAATTTGTTCACCCAGTATTTCTGACAGAGTAGTCTGCAGGGAATTTTTAAATCTGTCAACTCATTACACTTTCCAAAAATATGCTTCCAATTATCACTTTCTTCCCCATCACACCTACAACATTTGCTATCTATCTGAGGAAAAATTCTTTGGAGTCTGCTTGGAGTATAAAAATACCTATGCAAACACTTCCAAGCAAAAATATTCTAGACTCTGATGCATATTTGAGAGACATACATAATATCCTCCCATTGTTTCTTTGTGAATTATGTATCCAATCTCTCTTCCCAAGCCTTTCTAACATCCTCAGATTGATTCCTATAATTATCTTGCAATATTTTATATGTCCTACTAATTATTCCTTTTTTAATATCAGCTTCTGTTCTAGGTTTACTAAAATCTCTATGAGTGCTGGTCTTTCACTTAGGATCTCTCTATTTCTTTCTCTTTGCTTATACTCTGATATCAATCCTTGATAGGGAAGGCAATCTCTAGCCTGCAGTCCGAATTTATTGTTGGCCTCTTCCCATTCTGTTACCTTTCCCTCTCTAATTATTTGCTCCCAACACCTTTGTTCCTTTGCCAGTTTTCTCCAGTAAATTCCAGACCCCTTGCGCCTATTCTCTCGACCCCTAATTGCAGTTTTCCCTATTGGAAGACTATCCTTTCTTCATTCCTGTGTTGGCTTGGAAATCTTCATCATTTTAATGCTGATAACAAGGGTTTAACAATGGGAACATAGGTTCATAGGTAGGTACTAGGCTATCAACCCAAGGGCCTACGTAAGCCTAGCCAGCAAGGTTCCATAGCTTGCGCCACCCAAGAAAGTTATTTTCCCGTGCCACTGTCCAGCAGAGACACAGAAGTGATCCCCGGGGTGTATTTCCTATTTCCCATCCACTCATCAAGATTTTTCTTGAAGACTGCTAATGAAGAACTTTGCTTGACATAGATGGGTAGCTTGTTCCAGAGAACAGGAAGTCTCTGGGACATGAATCTATCCCTCCAGCGTGTCCTGTTTATTGTGGTGACAAGGTTTTAGATCCCTAGAGCGTGTAGCTCAGAGGGATTGGGATTTCTTTAGGTGTAGCATGTCCAACAGCTCTGGGTTTGATATAGCTTTATATGTTAGGCAGAGACCACCTCGGAGTAGGCGATATGCTATGGAGTAAAGCTGGAGTTTTTTGAGGTAGTCCAAAGGGATGATGGCATAATAGTCACAGATGTTTTATTGTCCAATGCAGCAAATACATCCTAAAGGAGAAACCATGAAGATCACCGGTGCAGCCTTGGACACTGTACTGCATCCTCACATAGATTACAAGGAATTGGATTCTTAAGTAGGCCTGATCAAAGAGAATACCACCTCAGATGGGGGCTTCCAGAATAATTTGTCTGAGCTCATGCTTAAAAACAAAACAGCCTAAGCAATGTTATCAGTGTATGCTGACTTAATGAACCTACTTTACTGACTATAGCATCATCACAACCATTATTACAGTGGGCAAAGCAGAAGATATAATAAGGGTCTTTTCCAGATAATTGTTTATTCATCTTTATTTAATTCCCCTCATCTGCCAGCCATTAGTTCTCCCACTGATAACTGGTCCTTCTATTTTACTTTGGTGAGAGCCATTCAGAGCAGGTCAGCATCCAGGTAGCCATTGCACTTATACTCTGCACTATCCCCCATTATCCTGTAGCAGTCCTGACATACGAACTGCTTCCAATACAGGGCCTCAAGTATGCAATCTTCAGCTCATGCACTACCACACCTACAACACGTTTCTTGGTGAGTTCACATGCCCTGGCCCTTATGTTGCACTGCTGCCATCACTAGGTGTCAGCAGTGAGGTGGTTTGAGCCACCAGTCTCCTTGAGGACAGGTGACTCAATGGCGGTAACTTATTCTTAGCTTCCCCAGTCAACTAACTAGTCAGTTAACTAACCTATAACTAACCTATCCCAAGTTATAGAGACAACTTCTTCCCCAGACTATTTGATCTTATATTCAGGGAAGTCTGTTAGTGTTACCACAGCCCAATCCACTAGGGAGAATTGGAATTTAATGCTCTCTTGCCAAATCCATCATCTGCCTTAGAATTCTTTTTTTTTTCCTGTCCAATTTCTGCAGGACCCTGCTCTGATGGCTCCATTACCTGCATTCATTTGGTCCATTAGTTTTATATGGACAGGATTTGACCATCCCAGGATAGCTGAAACACCTACAGCTGATTCATTCAGGCCTGAGAAGCCTGATTGGCCTATCTCTTCTTCCTGCAGTAAGAAGCAGGTAGTCGGGAGTACTCTGGTCTGCAGACCCTGAAGAATGGCCCACCCTTCATCACCAGTAGGCTGCTTGCTAACTCACAAAAGCAACTGTCTAGTTAGTATAAAGATGTGCATGCTCACACACATGCACATACACACTCACACACACACACACACACACACACACACACACACACACACACACACACACATTGCACACACACTGCACACACACCGCACACACACACACACACACACACACACACACACACACACACACACACACACACACACACACACACACACACACACACACACACACACACACACACCTCTAGCAACAAGAGCTTACCCAGCTTCTTTTGCAGATGATCACCTGTGGCAAACTCAGCTGCTTCTGTCCACCAGGATGACCAAGTTGGTGTTTGCCCCTCAAGCTAATCTTTCCCTGCCTAACTCCTCAAGCACTCATGCCACTAAATGAACAGGGGTCAATTGGATTGTATTCAAGATTTCATCAGCCTCAGAATTCTTAATGGGCGATAAGGTAGAAAGATACTGCTGATTCTGTAAGGGAGCAAAGAGTTGACACAGGGGTGTTCTCTAGGCTATTCAGTAAGGATGTTAATACACTCTACCAGAGGTTTATAAAAGGCCTTGTCCTTTTTGGGAACAAAATCTGTATATTCATAGAATGAATATATTGTACCCCACAAGACAGTCATTATGGTGGGATGGTGACCCAAAATCCCCCATTTTTTTTTGCCAAGGTAGAGGTTAAGTCTCTGGGGAAGAGGAGGTACGTGTCAATATAAAGTCAATGTCATCCTCCTAAGCAGAAGGGGTTCTGGGAGAATTATAGTAAGGAGAGGTCTCACTATCTTTATCCATTTCAAAAGAGTTCCATTACAAGAAACACTGATGAACAGGACATATAAGGCAACAAGCATGTAGTGAGCAAGCACTGGTTGTCAGTGACAGGCATCTATGTTTTCTAAGGGTGCATTCCATACTTATGAAGGTTGGAACCACCAGATGTCAGACAGTGAAAAACAGTGAACACTTATCCAGTTGTTTGGGCTCCTGTTGTGGACCCACAGGAGTTTCCTTAGTATTATCCAGAGAGACTCACAGTACCAATGGGAGAATGAGAAGTAGAATCCTTAATCTCATGCACTACCAGCAGAAGGACTTGAGAGATCACTCCAATTGGGCTGGCCAGCCATGGTCATGTTCCAGATGCTCAAATGTGAATGCACCAATGAGAGCACATGGAGTTCAAACAGTGCACATTGGCAGTCAGAGGACTTATACAGGTTTTAAGTTCCCCTTGTGTCACGACTTTGCAGGGGAGGTTTTGATTCATGTGTGGCCTCTAATTTCATTACCTCCTTCCTTCAGTCAGGCACTAATACAGGACTGTGTGAAGGACCAGGGTGCTGTTCCTTGTACTGGATATCAGCCACAACTGCCATCTTCAAGGATTTTGATGCAAGCGTCCAGCTTCTTGATGTCTTCCATGTGGTGGCCAGGATGAAGTGCTGGCACTTATGGTAGTGCACCATGTGGTGCCCCATTCTCTTCTCAGACAATAAAGCCCATGTCAATGTGCATACTGCCTTGTAGATTAACAACAACACAAACTGTTGGACATTTCTGACTTTTAAGGTCACAGATACAGCAACTTTCCTATGGTAAATGTTAGCCTGAACACCTGAACTGTACAAGTGTGAAAAATAATTGACTAGAAGAGGGGTTGTACACCTCCTTGCCCATAATAGGCTATAATGTCATTCATTGGTTGGAATCATGCAGGTCTCTTGAGTTGTTGAAATATGAGAAAGTTCTGAATTTTGCCAACCTTGAGACATCTGAAGGCGAAATTCAAAAAGCTACCAACTGCAGAAAGCTTCTGAATCAGATACACACTTTCAGAGGCAGCTAAACTCTTGAATTGCCAATAAAAAAGTAATACATAAAAATAAAACAAGAATGGATTACACTCCGCAGATACGCTTAGGTATAACATGTTTTTTGCATCTTGATCTCACTTGCTGCTTGACAGACAAATCATTTGTTGATCCTTGAAAAGTGAAATTTTCCCAGAAGTAACTGCACTCTGGTTGGTGCCAGTTATATCAAATCACGGATACTAGTAGCAACACAATACTCTAATACCATGCTGCATGGATACAAATTTGTCTGTAAATCACACATCCTAGAAGAAAAATAATCAGATCAGTATCCTCTGCACTTGGCATCTGCAAAACAAGCCCTTTTTTACCCATAAAAAACACATTTGCTGAAAGAATGTATAAACCTTAACATATGACAACACAGTTCAGTTTGTGAGGCCTGCAATCTGCTGTTGTCATCTTTCCTTTATTGCTAACACATTTTATTTAGTTACATTCCTTAGTGCCATGTTCACCTACCTCTCAATTTCTTAGCACAATAAATCTGTGCAAAGCCAATAAATAATGGTGGGGACAAAGGCCCAAAAATAAGGACAATTTTTAAATATTACTCATAAACTTAAGACAATTGTTAGGATAAAGGGTTTTGCTTTTACCATGCATTCCTCAAGGATATGAAGTTTGAAACTCAAATGTCTTGCTATTATTTAGTAAATTCAATGCTCTATGATTTGCTGGAAACCGCACAGTTTATGAGGAACAGACCAAAAATATTAGGCAAACATCTGGGCATTCTGTGAAAATATGTACAGTTGAGAGGTATGCAATTAAAATGCATGTATGTACTAACTGCATATATGTGCAATGACATTAATCCAGGATCAGGGGCAAACTCAGGCCTCTATTTGGGGAATATCTACTTTTCAAGGGGAAATCTGATGTTAGGTGCATTACTGCAGTAACTTAAGGCAAAAAAAAAAAAAAAAAAAATCAGAGCTTCAATTGTTCTGCTCTGTTTAGGGGTAGCAGATGCTTAGATAGTTAACTTGGAGATATGGAAGGCCACATATTCTGTATGTTTGCTGCAGCCTAGGGATGAGAAATAGTGGATTCACTGAAGTTGGGAGTTGCACTTCTCTATTTTACACCAAACTCACTCAACAGTGGTGAAAAACGCCTACTTATTCCCCACAGGCAAGGTGAACCAGTAGTGGATGTAATAGGCTGGTAGGTAACGGGATCAAGACAGAACCTTGATGAGTAGTCTAATTAGCTGGCATCCATAAAGACTATCGAAGAACAAAAGGTGAATAATATAGTTACCTAGACAATGAAGCTAAAATCAATTCACAAAGGAAGCATTTTGCCCATCAGTGTTCTATTTTTTTTCCTGCATTATCCTAACATGAAAAAAGCTAAAATTCTATGACATTCCCACTTCTGACAAAGATAAAAGTCAAGTATTTCTTTGTTTCAAAGTTACTTTGTTAGCTGGTTTATCCCTTGCTACAGTGCAGCATAGGCTTTCGTCTAGCTCTCTGCAGCCTTGTTGTGCCTGAATCGTACAGACTTGCTTCACAGTGCTTCTCTAATTTGTGACCCCCACTCTATGGCTTTGACAGTCGACTTCATTCTACAACTGATGGAAGGCAATTTAGTGCATGACAGGCCCCATTAATGTACTATATAATCAGCAAAGAGACAGTGCTGTCTGCATGCTGCATCATGGGAAATACTTTTTTCCTGTTCATCTAGGCATGAATCCTTGTCACATCCAGAGGTACTGCACTTTTATGTGCCAGTGTAACATATGCATTTTTGTCTTGCACACCTAATGTCACACTGTGTTCTTATAGTAGTACCACATGGCAGACATAACAGAGATGAAAGGTTAAAGCCACATGAGAAGACATAATACAGGATAATAATTCTGTCTGCATTTGGCTTTATTAATAAAGAACCAAACACATAAAAAATGCAGACAGAGGCAGACAGACAGACACACACACACACACACACACACACACACACAGACACACACACACACACACACACACACACACACACACACACACAACATGAACTGTACAAGATAAAATAGATAACAAGAAAAAATGTGATGAGACTCAAAAATCAATGGAGAAACAAAATAATTTGTGGCATTAGATATTGACAGAAGACTGTATCAGAAGTAAAAGGCAGCAGTCTCCATTTCCCTCTCTGTTTCTCTCCTCCCATCCAGCTTTCTTTTTCTCATAAAGCAGTTCTGGAAATATCTTAATACAGCAACAAAATATATTACATGGAGACAGTTGTTTGCTATTCCTCCACATGACTGACAGAACTAATAAAGGTTACAATATCAGCTTTGTAGACTATTTAAAACCTAAATTAAGCCTTGACTTCATACAGCATATTTCCAGTTTCCTAACTGACTTGTTACAAGTCACGTAGTAGGTAAGCAGGGAGTCTAGACATCAAACAAACTGCTTATTTTGTAGATATATACTCTGACTTTACTATATGACAGTTCATGTTATTAACCTGTTGATAAACTCAATATTCTACAACAGAGAAGTGTGAAGATTGCAAATGAGCTTTACAAATTTCAAATCAATTAAGTGGTTCCTTTTTATTCCAAATAGGTTGCATGTTTGAATTATGTACTAAGCTTCCTGAATGGCCTTGTTGATTGTTATTTCAATTATGAGTAAATAATCTGTAAATAGGAACTCCTCATTTTTGTAAAGTTCTTGTATTTTATGATTTTGTTCTTGTACCCTAAGCTAAAACTGGGCCTCTGTTCTTTTTGGCCATCCCATAAGCAAATGTGTTACATACATACATACATACATATATACATGAAATAAACAAGGCTATTTCATTTTCTGAAAAAGGGTACCGAACATATAGAACAGAAGGTGTGGTTGGGGTCTAAACCTGACTTGGGGGACACTATGTATGTGGAATGGAAGGCCTGATTATAGATCTGAATGTGGCCATGATGGGATGAAGTTTGTGGTGTGGAAGGCCTGATGTGGGGCGATGGGTAAGAAGAGCTGAGTGTACTGTAAGGAAGGCCTGTCTTCAGTGATTTAATGGATGAATATACAGTATGGAAAACATGACTGGAAATCTGAATGTGAGTGCTTGGGGTTACTTACTTAAATGGCATGGAAGGCATGGCTGAGGATTTCAGTAGTGTCTGGGGGGGCTTACATGGTATGGAAGGCATGGCTGAGGGTTTCAGTAGTGTTAGGGGGATACTTACATACATGGTATGGAAAGCATGGCTGAGGATTCCAGTATGACTGGGTGGGCAAGGTCTGGGGGCCCTTACTTACATAGTATGGAAAGCACGACTGAGGATTTCAGTAGTGTCGGGGGGGGGCTCACTTACATGGTATGGAAAGCATGGCTAAGGGTTTCAGTATGGCTGTATGGGCAGGGTGTGGGGGCCCTTACTTACATGGTATGGAAAGCATGGCTAAGGGTTTCAGTATAGCTGGATGGGCAGGGTGTACGGGCTCTTACTTACATGGTATGGAAAGCATGGCTAAGGGTTTCAGTATGGCTAGATGGGCAGGGTGTAGGGGCTCTTACTTACATGGTATGGAAAGCATGGCTAAGGGTTTCAGTATGGCTGGATGGGCAGGGTGTAGTGGCTCTTACTTACATGGTATGGAAAGCATGGCTAAGGGCTTCAGTATGGCTGGATGGGCAGTGTGTAGGGGCCCTTACTTACATGGTATGGAAAGCATGGCTAAGGGTTTTAGTATGGCTGGATGGGCAGGGTGTAGGGGCTCTTACTTACATGGAATGGAAAGCATGACTAAGGGTTTCAGTATGGCTAGATGGGCAGGGTGTAGGGGCTCTTACTTACATGGTATGGAAAGCATGGCTAAGGGTTTCAGTATGGCTGGATGGGCAGGGTGTAGGGGCTCTTACTTACATGGTATGGAAAGCATGACTAAGGGTTTCAGTATGGCTGGATGGGCAGGGTGTAGGGGCTCTTACTTACATGGTATGGAAAGCATGGCTAAGGGTTTCAGTATGGCTGGATGGGCAGGGTGTAGGGTCTCTTACTTACATGGTATGGAAAGCATGGCTAAGGGTTTCAGTATGGCTGGATGGGCAGGGTGTAGGGGCTCTTATACATGATATGGAAGGCATGGCTAAGTGTTTCAGTATGGCTGGATCAGCAGGGTGTAGGGGCTCTTACTTACATGGTATGGAAGGCATGGCTGAGGATTTCGGTAGTGTCGGGGGGGGACTCACTTACATGGTATGGAAGGCATGGCTGAGGATTCCAGTATGACTGGGTGGGAAGGGTGACTATATGCACTGAAGACATGAATGAGGATTTCAAGCTGAGTGGGTTTGAGCTTGAGTATGTGATATAGATGATGCGACTGGGGGGGGGGGTTAGATGCATGTGTGACATGAAAGATATGGCTTAGGATCTGATTAGGAATGGCTTACATCGGAGCAATGCACAGCCTGAACTGGTTATCAAGAGACAAAACGTCTTTGTCATCTGTGACTAAGTATTGAGAATGGAGTATCCATCTATCTCACAACTGGGACGGGAAAGTATGAATGTAGGATTACTTCGTTAAGGTGTGGGGGGAGAAGGATATATAAATTTAACAAATGTGCACACAACAAAAGGGTAGGGTAGCAGACCATTTCTCCATGTGCTGGCCTTCAACTTGCTCAAACTGGTAAGATTATGGCTCTGTTCAATAAATTATTTTATATTCAGTTTTGATGACCCTAAACATAACATATATGCATTCTGCTACTTTTTATAACATTATGAAAGATGAATTACGTATAAAGAATCCTGATATATGTTGTTTATACATGGTGAAATAGCCTTTTTAATGAATGTACATGGTCATGAAAGTCCGCTGGTTCTCCTAGATTTTGTCAAGTGTCATTTCAGAGATGAGTCAACTTGACAACTTCATCTCATCATAAACTCAATCCAAAAAAAAAGTAGAATGTAAAAAAAACTTTTTTTTTTTTTTTTTTTTGCAGATGGCATGCCCCCTTCATCCTCCATATGGGTAAGCCTCCACATTTCCTTTATTTAAATATACTGATGCTACAGTCACACAACTATGAGTAAAAAAGAAGCCATGACAGAGAATCACTGCCAACAACCATATAGAAATGACACCAGCATCAACTAAACATCATAAAGTCCACTTATTGAGTTGCAAATTAGTGAATTAAAGCTGACAAGTTAAAGCCTTGTCCAGCGAGTACTCGTCAATTAGCAGGTAAGCATAAAGAGAGAGACTATTTCACACTCACGCAGTTATTAAAGTGTCAACTAAAAGTAAAAAAAAATGGTGAAAAATAACGGGACAGCAAGGCTGGGATAAGAACTGCCAAATGAGCATGAGTAAAGGCACAGGATTTATTTCAGCAGCTGCATCTGATATTGTAGCTGCTGAAGCAAATGTGTTTAGTAGCTTAGCCACAAAAAGGAGCTTGGTATAAGTTTCTTACCTCAGTTCAGAACTTTGGAGGACCTTATTTTTTTGATCTTCAACTTTAGGTTTGGGGGAGGATCCAGTCTTGGCACTGACCAGCGAGTCAAATGACCTAGCTATGTCTCTCATTAATACATTCCACAATGTTAAGTAAACAGCATCAGTGCTCTCATTTTAGCAACATTTGCATCTACTCGTGCTGCAGAAAGTCAAGTCTTGTTCTTACCTTTGGAAACTGATAGGTAATCTGAGGTTCATATTCCTCCGAATCCTTTTTCTTTTTCTTCAGTGAAACAACTATAAGGTACTCAAAGAACAGCTGTCCCCCAGAAAATCGGATGCGTTCATTTTCATCTGGCTTGTCGTTGGGTGTATGTTCACCTCTTAGGGTGCCTGGAATAGGAGCTGGAAAAAAAACATTACAGAATTATTAGCAGCCTTCAACATTATTTTAAAGTTATTGTCAACTGGCTCTAACTGATGACACAGATGTAAGTTAGAATGGCAGACAACATTTGCCTGCATCATCTGCCTTTTTCCCCATCTAAATGTCAAGCCACACAAGCACCAAAATGAACTATTTACGTTTAACCTTCCAGCACTGCAACTTTATTGTCTGCCCCATGCATTCTGAATTCCATTTCTGACCTCACAACTTCACTAAAATGACTGCTCCCTCCACTCAGAAACTCTTTCTGTGAACAAGAATATATTCAATCCCTTCTCCTGAGTTATTTGCCATCTTTTTTCAAATAGCATTCTCATTCTAGACAGCTTCCTGGACTGTTGTGATTTTCGATAAGGCACTCAGTTTTTATTCTCAGACACACCTTACTCTCTAAAGTCTTTTATGGTCTATTTGTTTGTTAACTGGGTAAAACCCACAGGATACAAGTGTCTTTTTTTGGGTTTAACCCAAGAACACTGTCTTGTTAAATGACTAACTCAATTACACAGTCGGTAAATGAAGGCTGGGGGAATCAAACCCTGTACTATAGGAAGCAACGCATCAAAGCAAATAAATAAAATAATGTAACCAGTAAAACTAAAAAGAAAAAGAAGATAAACTCAATATTTCTGTAGGTGAAAAGCATCATTTGAACTACCCCATGATGGTGACACACCCTTATTCCCTAAACATTCCATGGGAGGCACATAACATCATGGTGCTGCAACTCTGTAGAAATGGCAAATGACATGGGAATGATAAATTAATTTTGTTCCTATTCTTTTTTACTAAAAGCCGAGTACATACATTGAACCTGCAATTTATAAAAAATAAATAAACAAATTACTCACTACCCCACACTCAGTCTCAAACAACAACTTTAACAACTGGTACTATAAACACTGACATGCCAAAGTACAGCAATCGTGTAAAATAGTGATGCACACTATTACAACACTTCACTGTTTGTGGTCCAATATCTCCAGACTCAACAACAAGGGATGAGAAAAAAAAATGCCTAAATCGGTTCACCTGCATAACATGACTGAGGCCATGAGCCTGCACTTGGATTTTTATTCCTTAAAAGACAACTGAGGAGAACCTACTTATAAGTAAGTTGAAGTTTAATCCCTCTGGTCAAAGTCTTTGAGTTTACAAGGTACTGTTAGATAGCTAAAATCATGTTCTAGTATAAAACAGCAGTGACAAAACTTCACAAAACAGGTTGTGCTCTGTGTCATTGCAGGACACTGATTACTTAATTTAAAGTTTAGGTTACTGGTAATATTCAAAAACAAAAACAAAACCAAACAATCAAACAAACAAACAAAAGCCTGCAAGCATGTCAATCATCATTATTAATGTTCATATGGTTAGAATCATCTAATCATGGTCTACAAAGTGACAGTAAGAAGAAGTTGCTAGTGAATTGCAGACGTTACTGATAGCTTTAAATAACTGCAAAATGAACAGATTTGATTTTCAAGTTAACTATATGTTCATGTCTTTCCAAAGTAAATTAAGGAATTTGTTTAGAAAAGAAACCACAATGTATTTAAAATGAGTTGCTGAAATGGCTTGGGGGAGTAGGGAGCACAATGACAAAGTAATGGCCGGGATACTCAAGTTCCTGATGTATGAAACATAAAGGTATTGTTCCTATATCAGAGGTGAGTGACCAATTGGTTATGAAGCCTAGGGCAGTCTACCAGGAGTTTATGCAGTTTTAAGCTTGCTTTTATCTGCAACAGAAATGTAATTGAGGTAAAAGGCTCCTGAACTGCTTTCTTACATAGTCACGTCCCACACCAAATACTAATGAGATGCCATTAGTCTGAGTTAAGGAGGTAGAAAGAATTATGCACGATAGACTGGCAGGAAGATGTCAGTGCCAAATGAGAGGATTTCTTTCTTTATTTAAATTTTTAACTGAGGTAGAGCACTGATCCAAATGGACCTTGGGCTCAGTCCAGGTGTGAAAAAGAAGCATGTCAATTAAAAGATGCAGTAAATAAGCACAGAGAACATTGCATTTCACAATATGAAGTTATACACTGGTATAAATTAACAATATGGATAACAAGTGAGTTGTGGCCATAGTTAAAAAGTTAAGGTAGTTGTTTGATATAGTATATCAGTTGTCAGTAGAGGGAGCGCGAACCAAGGGAATAATGGGGGGTAGCAAAAAGGAGGCAGTGAAGAAAGGGGAGGTGTTGCTTAAGATTAAGGTGAACTAGCACGAATAGAACTATGGTGCAATGAGAACAGTTCTAGAGAAGATGGTTCTTAGTCACACTGATATATGACCTGCCAGATGAAGTGTATGAATTATGTATTAAACAAGTAATCTCCGTGGTATCCCCAAAGTCTCAAAGCAACCCACTAAAGTGTAGTAGGTCTAAAAACAAAACAGTGTAAGAAACTTCTCTGTGTGGAAGATTTTCAGTCCATATATTTCTAGTTAATCACTGTATATTAATCAGATCAGACGATAGTAGTAGAAGTAGCGAACGTAAACTCATCAAGTCAAAAAGTAATAATAGAAAATATATAATTCTACAGCATTACTAAGTATTCGAAAGTAATCCAAGCAAGGCAGGCAGGCTGTTTCCAGTCGAAAATTCTTTATTAAGTACACAGAAAAGCGATCCAAGTAAAACAAAAATAGAGTAATAATTTCCTCACAAGCTTTCTAAATATATATATATATATATATACTTTTTACTTTTTATCAGGCATGGGAGTGGTTTATTGCGCTGTAAAACAAAGTGTTATTGGTACACATGTTAAATTCACATCCCTTCCCCCATCAGTGTGACATTCGAGCTGGTCCTGCCCTACCTAGTAGCTGTCATAATAATATATAGCCCTAATGTACTTTAATGGTACATCTTATTTAGCCAAATTATTAAGTAGATTATTAAGTCTGTGATTTTATACAAGGCAATATACTACATGGCTGGAAATATATCAACCTTAGTTCATTTTGCGATCAAAAATTATATATAAATACATACATATACATTTTGCATGTAAAAATCAGTTTCTGTTTTCATAACCTATTGTTAACAAAGATCGCTTTCGTCCTTCTAGACTTCTTCAGGTCTGTGGACAAGAACCCTAAAAACCTATATAATTAGTTAGTATTGTTATTACCATCATTTTGAATAAAGTGGAAAAAAGAGAACCAGAAAAAAATAAAAATAAAAAATATATATGTATGATGATGGAAACAAAATATACACTTAAATTTCAAAGGATTTAAAATGGTATTTAAAACCAATTTGTAGAAAAAAATAAAATAAAATACAATTAGTCATTTAAACAATGTGGCAAGTTTTTAAGTTCCAGTGCACTTTCAATTGAACAGTAGTAGTTTTTTCCAGGCTTTCTAAAAGAGTTCAGCTTTAATTGCCACACGAGTTCATGTTTCACTAAAATATTCGGGATGTCTCCTTCAAGATCACCCATGTCTATGCGATCCAGGATCTGGAACTTAAAACCTGTGTGTCTTTTATGAAGAGAAAGGTGTTTAGCTAGTGCATTATTTTTACATCCAGAGCGGATTTCTGACAGATGACATGAAATCCTTCGCTTGAGTTTATTTACAGTCTTGCCCACATGGAATGCATCACATTCATTGCACTGTGCCCTGTAAATTACTTTTTTAGTGTTACAGCCACCCCCTGCACTGGTTTTAATGATCTTCTTTAAATAAGGGCAATAAAAACTATCACCTTGCTGTATAAATATACAAAATGTACAATTAGTTTCACATCTTTTAGTGCTTTTCTCACATGGTCTACGTTTAAATTCAACAAAACTTCTAATATTCCTGGCCTTCGTATAAACAAATGATGGGGCTTTACCTAAGATGTTAATCAGAAAAGGGTTTCCTGTGACAATGTCCCAGTTTTCTTCAATAATATTTTTGATACTGTGATAATCCAAAGTATATGTCAGGATGCAGCTATTTTTGCAATTGTTATTCTCTGTGGGATTACTTAACATTTTTCTACTGGGGAGGTTGAGTGAAGGTGCTTCAGTCCTTTTCAGTTCCATAATGGGTTCCAGGATGTTTTTTAACATCTGACTTTTAATTATGTATTAACAAACTCCTGATCATTGTAATAAAAGTATTCCACAAAGCGATAAATAAGCATACATTCCCCACATCCATGAAAACTTTAGTGTTAGGGTAGTGCTGCAAAAGCCAAGAAAAGGACACCATTTTCCATTTAAGCTACCATCTGATGTCATTTAGAGCCAAAGCGGTCAATATCTTTACCAAGATGTTGGCAGTAAGGGTGCAACGCCTCCCATCACAGCTAAAGTCCCCAGCTGATGTAGGATTTGTTACTAGCCATTCCAACAATCAACATCTAAGTCAATTTATTGGTTTACTCCACTTAAGAAGGCTCATGTCCAGCAAAGATGTAGCCCTCCTGTTCATGGACTTTGAGAAGACATTTCACTCCATGGAATAAGATGACAAATAGAGCATGTTCAGGATTTTCAGCTTTCCCAAGTCCTTTACATAAGTAGTGTCAGCCCTCTACTGGTGTCAAGAAAACTTTAGAAATATGTGTCTTTTGTTTTAGATTCAATACCCATGGGAGTTTGAGACTTAGAGGAGGGGATTTGGCTTATTTAGAGGAGTTAGATCTAAAATGGCAGATTAAATTAAATGCTGCATAGTCATCAGGTCTTAAGAAACATCTAAGCACTAACTGCATGTTAAAGTCATTCCCCATTAAGTAAATTTATGAATATGTTTAGCTACCTAAAATGTACATAGGACAGTTTTTATAGTCAGTTGTGGCATATGCAAGTTGAACACAAACTCTCTTGCATACTTTCCAAGACCATTTTGATTCATAGAACCCACTCACTGCCTACAGTTGTAGCTGTACACTTTAGTCAACAGGTTTCAGGGTGCCACATTCTAACGCGATAGCCTGTAGGACAGGTTTATGATAATGACCTTCTCAGTGCTCTGTGGCAGTGGACAACTTGCACAGTATGAGGTTCATAGATGCCTGAAATTTGCAGGTTCTGTATAGGGCAGGAATCCAAAGGCATTAATGTGTCCCACATTCCTGTGATGCATACTTGTGCCTTTCAGTGGTGGTGAATCTGCAGGGTGAAATGGAGCAGCTTCACTTTGCACAATTATCTGATGCAGTTAAGTTTTACAATGTGTGAATGGCAGTGAGTGTGTCTATATGACAGTGTGTCAGTGTGAATGTGAGGGTGGATCACTGAGTATCTGTGAGTGAATGGTTATTGTATCTGTGTGTGTCTTTGGAGGAGGAGGTCTGAGCACCTGCATGAGGCCTTGCTAGTACCGCTGTTACACAGTGACCTGGGTGATGGGCACTTCACTGAGTAGTTGTTCCAGGTGCACAGTGAAACAATTCATAGTCATGCATTTTCCAAGGAAATGAGATATCCCTCTTCTTGGAAATATGAATGACTAAAAGTCTCTAAACGTATTAGTAGTGCAACTCAGCATACCAGTGCTGGGATCTTCTGCTCCTCGCTCTGCCCACTCAATTCGCCCTCACTTCACTCAGGTTTCTCCACTCCCCTACCCTACCCCCATTCCCATCCTCCACCTTCTTGTATATATATATATATATATATATATATATATATATATATATATATATATATCCTCTTACACACTACACCCCTTCCTCCTGTCTAGCCAGTGACCCTCTCTAACCAATCTAACACCTGTTTCATTCCTATAACCACTCCCACCTATCTCTCCTACTCCCACTTCCCCTCCTCACTAATTCTTACTTTTCATTTCTATTCACACCCTCTCTGCTTTCTCTTCTTTCACTACTCTTATTCACTGCATTCTTAACTCATCTACCACTCTTCCCTCTCCCTACCTACTATCCAGTCATGTGGCCACTCTATCTCTTCACCACATTTCTCATCTTCCTTTCTCTAACAACCTCTTATCATTCAGCACTCTACTATCAATCCCCCTCAACTACTCTCCTCTATACCCCTAACACTCATACTATTTCTTACCCACAATTAATCTCACCATCTGTCTTCCATATTTCACCATCTGACCTCTTCAAAGTTCCTACTTGTTCTAACTCATCTCTCTCCTCTGGTCAGAAACCTATTAATCCTGAACTTACTCTCTTCTCTTCTCACTATCTCGACACTCTTCTTTTGGATGGAGACATCCACCCCAACCCAGGGCCTCTCATCTTTTCCTTGCACAATATCACTACTTATCCCCCTTCGCCTCACTTAGCCCTTCTTACTAATCCCCCTACCAATTCTCTAAAGATCTTCTCACTAAATATTCAAAGTATTGCAAATAAAGAAACAGACCTGCACTCCTGGATATCTAACACATCTCCTCACATTCTTGCCCTATCAGAAACTTGGCTGAAACGTCATATTCTTAACACAGAAATCCTATCTCCAAGTTATAACATCTTTCATTCAGATAGAACCAATAAGCAGGAGGAGGAGGGGTTGCTATCCTCTACTCTGAGCTACTAAACCTGTCCCCTCTCTCCATTGTTTTCTGCTTCTCACCTGCTGAAATACTCATTGTAAATTGTTACCTCAACCTTGACAAAAATTTGCCATAGTCTCTATATACATTCCCCTTGGAGATAATATTCTCATCCTAGAGAACTTTCTATCCTGGATCACTCACAATATCCCTTATGAAACTACCATACTTGGAAACACTAATATAGACTGGACTAAACTGTTCCCTACATCCCCTACCCATACATCTTAACCTTCATGGTTTTCACCAACATATCTCCACCCCTACTAGAATAAACAAAACTCCTCATCTGGACCCATCCTTGGCTGAAGCCTTACTTCATTTTCTCACCTCTGTCATAATTCCGGCATACTTCCCAACTCATCGAGTGACCACTCTCCAACCTTCAAAGACAGATTCACCCAATACTCACCTAAAGACCCTACTTACAAGGTATGCCAAAACCTTATCCACTTTGATCCAGACACTTTTAACTCCAAACTGTCTGGCATTAATTGGTCCTCCCTCTATCACCTGCCTCTCAATGAACAAGTAAATTCCTTCAATAAGATTTTCCTTGACACACTTGATTCTGTTGCTCAATCCAGAAAAATCAGAATCAAATTCAACTATGCCCCCTGGCTAACAAAACAAACCCACTCAATCATGTGCAAAATAGATTGTTCCTGGAAAGCCTTGGTTAAAAACAAGTCCCCTCTCTTACTGCAGACATACAGAGAGCTCAGAAACCTGGCTAAAAAACTTGTCAACAAAGACAAGACAGCTTTTTTTCCTTCTAACCAAAATAGCCCACACAAAAATCCACAAAAATTCTGGACCACCATCAACAACCTACTCCACCCAGGTACTCCTCCTGCTCCCAACCCCTTCCCAAGCAACACTGCTTCTGAAACTATTTCATAGAAACTATTCAAAGTCTCGCACTGAATACACATAACAGTATGTCTCACTCAACACCTTCACTACCCCATAACAAAACTCCCCCAAGGCTTTTTCTTTACAACCAGTCACAATTACTACAATTAAATCGATCCTTAACAAACTGAAACCCTGCTCTCCCTTAGCAGACCAACTACCCCCTCATTTCCTGAAAATAGCTGCAGAATCCATTGCTTACCCTGTCTCTGTTCTTATTAATCATTCCATCTCAGAAGACCTGGTTCCTGACATTTGGAAATCCTTCTATAATATCTCTCTTCACAAAGGCGGCAACTATACAGATCCCTCTAACTTTAGACCAATTGCTATCTTGTCCCCCTATCCAAAATCTTGAAAAAGTGCATACATGTTCAGCTACTCAAACACCTTCTCGATAACAAATTTTTGACTTGTACTACATTCTTTGACCCTACTTACTTTAACATTTTGTAAAAATCATGATTAGTTGAATTATTTTTGGAGCTTTTCTCCTCGGGTCTCTACTGAAAATGGGCTACTGGTTCAGTTTGATTAACCCAGTTAACAAATGTCAATAAATAAATATAAAACTCCAGCAAAAGGCTCTTCTTCTTCTTCTATAATGTCTTATGTTGTATAATGAGGGGTTAATTTTACTATGGTTAAATGCATGGAACAAACGTTTATCAAGTGATTTTTTTTATATGTTCGGTCTAGTCTATAGTATGTATGATTTTGGTTGGTTTGTGGGATCAATGGATATGTTTTGGAGTATATTTAAACACACTGTTTAAAATTTTCCTAAGTTATAAAGAAATGTGTTCCATATGAAAGTGCTTATCTGAATAGAGTTGCTAATAAATGTTAATATTTCTCCATTTGATTATTTTTCCTTGATTCATTTAGTCTGATGAAAAAAAAACAGATTGTAAAAAATGCATTTAAATCTGTTTTAAGAACATCTGTAAATCCATGTGATGAGGATCTAACATAAGCAGGAGATACATATACAACAGAAGTTTACACTTCCTTCTAGTTCAGGCTTTTCCCCAAAACAGTCCTGATGTTCCTAACAAATAAACTAGCTATGGAACTGGATTGAAGTTGGAAATATAAGTTCCCATGGATTAACCTCACCTAAATGTTTGGGTATTACATAATCATCAGGAAGTCATATATAGGAACTACACCTTCACCCCTTATGGGGTGAGCTGTGTGCCCTAGCTCATTCATAGACAACACTACATTTCTTGAGTGATGGGTAGAATAAATGTCTTAAAGCCTCTCTTTGTGTTTTGAACTATATTTATCAGTGGTAAGCCTATGCATCTGAAAACAATTTCAGAAATGCATTAAGGATTTGTCATGGGAAAGAAAACCATGCATGCTGAGGTGTACGTGGGGGGATATGGGCTCCTGTCCCTCCTTACACATTCATCTGTCTTTTCATATTTCACAAATGGCAGTCATGAATCCCCATTCCTACTCTGTACCTACACTACTCACCTGTCCAGAATTTCATAAAATGTCCAGATTTTTGCCTCATATATTTGGTTTATTCCTCATAAAATATGCCTTTTTTTCTGGAAAATCATTGCAGACTGAAGTCAGTAAAAATGACAAGACATTAGTGTGTCAGACTTCATATCCTTCAGAAGATGCATGCTAATGCAAAACCTGTTATTCTAGAAATGTACTAGGTTTATAATAATGATTTTTAAAATCTGTCGCTGATTTTGTTTTTTTGTCCCCCAATATTTTAGGGTTTGTCCAAAACTCTTGCGTCGTGAGGGCTAGGGATATATCTGTGCCTTGCTAGAGGTAGAATGCTTAGAGAGCTCTCCCACTCTTAAAATATTACTGTTGCTTATCTCACTCCCACTCCCATGCCGAAAAAGATAGCAATTGCCAATATCAGCCTCTTAACAACCACTCAGTGTGTTCAAAAGGATATTCGGAGTTAGATATATTTTGGATTGTCACTATGCAGTATTAAAGCATTCCAAAAGTTTCCACCTTTACAAAGTACTGCTGAAGAATGCTAACAGATATGAATATCTTTAAGAACATTGTCGTACCTCAGGTTAAGAGATGGCCATCAGCACTAATTTAGTTATGACACGGTGCTTACTGGACTATTCAAAAAAAACATAAAGGGTTTGTGTGACATGTGACACGTGGATGCTGTGGTGCAGGTATGGTGGATGCATACCACATGTTGTGGATGTGGGATCGACTGCTATAATTGTAAAAGGATACATATAGTCCTATATCTATGCTGCATGGCTACAAGCTACAAATGAAGATGAGCTTACATCTGTTCTGTTGTGTTCAGCTGGCAGCAGATATTACCCACCATTTGAGAAAAGCCTTCTTCAGCACCTAAGAGAAGATGATAAATGTATCACTGTAAACAGTTGTTAGTTTACATTTTGACACATCTTTCTGCTGTGAAGCACTAAGGTAGGACTGTGCAACATGGTTATTCTGTAAATATGGATTCAGTAGATATGCATATAAATACTGTATCGGTTTGACTGTTGCATATATCTCTATCAAATTGTATGCAACACCATGTAAATTACTTTCAGTTACATCCTATAGCAAGTATCAAGTAAGGGCATGTACTTTATGTTTTTGTAAGGTCTTTCCTTTTTAAAGTTTTCGTGTCTATATTCTTCTTCTTCTTTCTTTAATTCTTCACTTTGTGCATGCTAAATTCCTGTGCATTCATATAATTTTGCACTGTTTTATTCTTATTTTGCCTGTGGTGAAACTGTTTTATACATGAATCACTCCTTCCTACATGAAGCAATGTTTCATCATGTTTTATCTTGATACATCTTGTTGTATAACCAAAGTTTAAATACAGAAATCTTTCCATCCGTCCTTATACAACCTCCACCATTTATCTGTTGCATCCATTTCCAGGTTTTATTTGAATTGTCTTCAGCCTGTATCCCCACTCAGGTTAAAAACCTCCAGATAGAACAATACACTACATTGTGGGGGGCTCACTAATGATCGATATGGTGGCATTCTTGATCCTTAATATGGAGGTACCTGTTTTAGGTACACTGACACTACAGTGTATAATGGCAATGACAGTGTATATAGTGACACTACTGATATATATTCCAGCATTTCCAATTTGTGTAATTATACTACTGGGATATTTACTAGCACAGCATATCTGTACAGGGGCACTACCGGTGGGCATGATGGCACTGTTAGCCTGCACTGGTTTGTATACTAGAATTACAACCCTGCATAGTGTAATATACAATAGATAATGCACTATTTATCTGTACAGGGCCACTACCAGTGGGCATGATGGCACTGTTAGCCTGCATTCCTTTTTATACTAGCATTAGAACTCTGCATAGTGTAATATACACTTGATAATGCATTGTTTATCTGTACAGGGGCACTACCATTGGGCATGATGGCACTGTTTAGCCTGCACTGGGTTTGTATACTAGCATTGCAACTCTGCATAGTGTAATATACAACAGATAATGCATTGTTTATCTGTACAGGGGCACTACCAGTGGGCATGATGGCACTATTAGCCTGCACTGGTTAGTATACTAGCATTACAACTCTGAATAGTGTAATAAGCAATTGAT
The DNA here is from genome assembly GCF_019279795.1 of Protopterus annectens. Classification (NCBI taxonomy): domain Eukaryota; kingdom Metazoa; phylum Chordata; order Ceratodontiformes; family Protopteridae; genus Protopterus; species Protopterus annectens. The sequence goes on from NC_056739.1 coordinate 175,617,585, forward strand.
AATGCATTGTTTATCTGTACAGGGGCATTGCATTGTTGTGTGCTTCTAGTGGTGACATATAGTAGCACTGCTGCTGAGCTGTGTTTCCTAATTACAAGAATGTACTAAGGCCCCGTTAGGCTGCATGATGGCAGGGCCACCCCTTTTACTGTGCTGGTAATGAAGTTCTCTCTATCCCAATTCCTTACTTGCTTTTGTACTGTTTAGTCACATTTTTGCTTTGGGATAACCAAGTCCAATCTCAACAACGTATAGTGCTCTCTTCTGCATTTCTATGAACTAGGCACATCATTGTGAACTCTTCTCTAGTGAACATTTCCTGTCATGTTATTGACCAGAATTCCAGCCTAAACAGTTCATACTAGACCTAATAGATTGCCTAGGTCTCTTAATACTCTTGATTCATTTAAAGGCACCACGCCCTTCTCTCCAGCCCTTGAGAGCATAGCAAGATGACTGGACACTCACTGCTTACTAAGGGACATGCTGTTTTATGTCCCATTCTGTATGCCAGACCTCAGTTACTGCCAAACCTTTCAGCCAGCTAGTTTTCACCCCTTTGAATGACTTCATGTCAAAATCCCATGCTGCAAAATTTCATTGCTAATTTCTTATGATAACAGAACACTTAAAGACTTGCATACGGGGTCCACATTGAGCTTCCCAGTTTAAACAAATCTTAACTTTGTTTGACAAGATAGACACAAGCTGTCTTTGATCTGGTCATCTGCCTAACACAACTGTTCTTCTGGGTAATGCTTCCAGAGGCAATGCTACATAGACAAAAAGGCTGATTAGTGCACAAATGTCTGCTTCAGCTTGTCTACTGGAAAGAGAGAGCTTTCGACTCTACACTGTCGGCAAAAAAAAAAAAAAAAAAAAATACTAGATTCCAAAGATTTGCTACATATAGTTCTCAATACATCTGGTAATGCCTTCTTTAGTTTCTTCAAACATCAAGGATGCAATAAGTTTTACTTTTGGTTTATTTTCTGTATTCTAACAGAAAAGTGGATACCCTTACTGGTACACTCTGGGGTCCTTATTGTATCCTAACAGAGTCAGCAAAAAAAAAAAAAAAAAACAGGATATCATCTATTTCCTGGTTATCTTCAGTTGATTCCCGCTCTCTGAGGACTTCCCCTTTTCTCAATAATTTGGCTAAAAATAGTCCATGTCCAATTCACATGAAAAATGTATACAATCAGAATAAAAATGTGTACACCCCCTTGCTTGCTAGTTGCTACAGGATGTACCTGAAAGTAATTTATGTGGTGTTAGATCCAGTTTGATAAAGGCATATGCAACATTCACATCTTCAAGTATTTATATGCATAGCTACTGAACCCATATTTACAGAATGATCATGGCTCACTTCCTAACTTGTCTTACACATTCGTAGAAGCTCCACAGCAAAGAGATTTATTACACTGTAAACTGTCTACGCTGACAATTTATCATTAATTAGGTGCTGAAGAAGGCTTTTCCTAAATGTTGGATAATCCATAAGTTCTCAGATGTCCTGATAAAGTGAATTTCAAACTACAAGAGCTGTCTTGGAAAATGATTTTTAGCTAAGGAACTTACTGAAGGGGGTAGTCTTATCAGTGTGTTTGTGTGCAGAGGGGTGAGCTACTGCTAGACTGTGAAATTTGCATGCAGTGGAAGGATAGCATTTGTAGTGTATAACAGCATAAAAGCAAAGGGATTTAAGTGAAGAGAGGCTGCAAAGAGAAGCAAGCTGATCTTTTTTTAGAGTTGTACAGAAGTGGTATCTATGAGAAGATATGGAGATGAAATAGATTTAATTTGCACAGTTATGTAACATGTTTGTGTACAAGGACAGTAACAAGAACCTTGTATTCTAGTTTAGACAGTAAAGTCGGAATGTTAATGTCTCTCTTTACTTCAAGAGACATGAAATATATACATTTGTAAACAAATCTGAGCTTGTGTTTTCTCATGCATTCTATGTAGAAGGTGAATGAATATTAACTGTTGATTAAATTGCAGACCCGCAACTTCTGATAGGTAACATTGGGGGTGGGGCTGTCAGGTGAGTATTTTATTTCTATGTCAGGTTGCTTAGTAAGCCTTTTAAGGGTACCAAACAGTACTGCAACTGATTTGAAGTAGTAAATAATCAAGTACCCGTCTTTCAACCACTTCCAAACAAGGCCAAAGTCCTTCTCTGGGTTGGTTTACAGCTTGGATGGTGAGGAGTTTAAGAATGTGGGCATCATCAGTGTAGTGTATACAGCTGAGTAGCTGGACGGCATAAAGGATGTTTGTTTGGAATACAGAGACTAGTAAGGAAACCGGAATGGGCACCTGGGAGATTCCTTCACAGAATGCACACTTATATGAAGCTGTTCCTCTTAACATTACTGTGAATGTCTCTTCACCTAGGTAACACGAGTACCACTTTAATACTGAGTAACCAGGGCTGTGATTTTGTAGTGTTGTTATGAGAAGACAATAGTTAACAGTTTCAAAGGTGCATTTGGGATCAGCGAATAAGGAACCTTTACGTTGTTCCTTTTCTACTGATTCACAAACATAGTTGGCCATTGTGTAGACTGCTGTTAGTGTGTTGTAATCAGGTTTGAATCAGTGATATTTATTTTACTGAAAGTGACATTTTGAACTATGATCAAGTAATTGATAATTTAAAAATGTTCAAGTATTTTTTGCTAGTGGGCACAGTATGGTCGCTGGCCTATAGCTGGAGGCTGGCTTTGGTTGATTAGTCACTGGGACTTGTGATGGCATGCTTCCAAATATATGGGGTGATTTCCATTATAAGGGAAGGTTACAGATGTGGGTAATGGTCTTTGCTATGACGGGGCTGACAGAATGACAACTGCAGAAAATGTTTGTTCTACTCATAGCCTAGCAACATCTGCTAATAAATCATTAGCATTCAGGACCGAACTTAGATACTCATATGAAAATGTTTTCTTACCCACAGCTATCTATAGCAAATTCAATATCAAACAATGAGTACATTTATTTTATAGGAGACTTACTTACACATATATTTACAATACATTTTGACTCAAAGCCAACAACTAAAAACATCTGGTCACCACACCCTTTGGTTTTCATAGGTAGTTATAATGAAACCTATTCTAAATTACAAGTTGAACAATGCTCTGGGTTGCTACTGAAAACACAGCTTATGCTATTCAAAACAATGGGAAAAAGGAGTCCACCTGGTTCCCTAGCCATACAAGGATTACTCTGATCAAAAAGGAAAATAGAGCAATTACAGGTAGAAATGCCAAACAAAAGAGTGCTGCTTCTCACTAGCCATGTGACGTGGGATGACTTTTTGCTTAAAAAACAATTATATCACTTGTAAGAGAAGCTGATACAGTGTATGGAAATTTGCCAACTACATAAGATAGAGTCAGTGGAACATCAGAGTGTTACTATACACAATAGCCTTTGAAGTGCAAATAGGATGTAACAAACAGACCCACACACTTGAGACAGAAATTTGATAAGTAAAAAAAAAAACAGTGTCATGGTTCCTAAAGCTTCTGCAGAGCTCCCACAACTTGCAGTATAGAGAAGCCTTGAGGTGTGCTGTGATACTAAAAGTTTAAAATTCATTCTGGTGCCCGGAGGGGTTTAGTGAGTGATACATTTTATTTACTAAGATGGTCCTACGGACATCAGCTACCTGAAAAATTAAATTTTAAAGTCAGTGGCCTAGAAAAAGAAGATGAAACTTAATATATGTAACATGATACACCATTGTATAATATGATCCAGTCAAACTTTTATACTGGTAATGTGATTATTTTAACAATATATCAACATACATTGTGGTGTATAAAAAAAGCTACAACTATCAATGAACATCAATTCCTCCAAAAGTAGGTAAGGAAGTCAAATGTATATAACACAATGTAAAAATTAATGGTGTGGTAGGTTCAAGGAGAACTGATGACAAACATATAACCCGGTTAGAAACTCGAGGCAGATAATGGCTATCCTATCAGTCTGCCCATAAATCCCCAAAAAACATCATGTCACCTAACACTAACTTGCGTTTGACTTTTATACACTTGGGGGGGGGGGGGTCATGGTGTTGTGGTAAAGTTCAACATAAGACTCATAAAGTCATAGCAGATAATGGCTAAAAAACAGTTTGCCCATAGCTGCCCAAAGAAAAGCAAGTCATGGAAGGTCAACTTGTACTTGAATTAACACAGGGGTGGGTGTCCAAGTGAAATGGTGATTGTGAGCATAGGACTCCATAAAGGGTCTGTCTAATTTCCCCTTTCTCTTGTGATTTTCATTGGCAGGATATCAAGGTACAAAGTAAATAAAATTATAACATACATGCTATATAAATTGCGACTATTTATAACTAATGCTGTAAGAATGCTTCCTTGTGGGTTTGCTGAGTAGATTATGGCTTACTTGATAAATTTCTTATAGATCAGCATATGGATACTTCTAAAATTTCTCAACAAGAAATATCTATGAGAAAATGCCTGCAGCAAGTAATAACTACAGTGCAGAAACTGTCATTGGAAATAGTAAAGCTTTCCAAAAATAGACAGTACAAGAACTCTGCAACAGACAAAAATGTTAAAAGAAGAGTACAAAAAGCAGAAACCCTAATAAAAGATATAGAGACATCATTATTTTATAATGGATGAATATTAAAGGAAGACTGAATTTCTAATAAAACATTAGCTGGATACTAGACAAACTGGAAGACCTGGAGAACAGAGAGAGGGATAGTAACCTGAGAATAGAGAGTGTTTCAGAAAAAATGAAGGCTTGTAATATGATTGCCTTTTTGACAACATGGTTACCAAAAATCTTAAAACTGCAAGAATGTTTCTCTTACAGAACCAAAAGGACATGTACGTCTTGTTTGAACCCCCTCCATGAACCCATGAGCAGTAGTTATATTTCCTTCACACTAAGAGGAACTAGTTCTAAGGGCAAAATGGACTAACCTCTGGTCAAGGTTGTGCAGGACTAAATTTGATAACAACTACTTGGAAAAAAATATTGATAAAGAAAACAAATATACTGTTCTCTGGTTAAAGTTCTAAAAACAATAACATAAAATATATGTTCTATACCCAGCAAGTCTTTTTGTATTATATTTTATTTTGATATATCAGTACTACAACGTATTTTTGTAATAGACATAAACAACCCTCTCCCCTCCCTTCATGCTGGAAAAATATAGTAAATTATTCTTTTTACAATTTAAATTCATTTAAAAAAGAATCCTAGTTTTTTTGTCAGAAAGTATGCATTTATATGAAAAATGGTTTTCAAGCATCTAATATCAGTCTTTTAGTTATAATATTAGCTAATTTAATATGATATGTTTCAGCATGCACTTAATATTAATTCCTAAATTTCATAAATAAAAATCAAATTGAACTGACATACCAAGCATTTTCTCAACTATTACACATTTTTTTTCTGCCATTAAAAATATATACTAGAACATAACCATTGATTTTATACTATGCAAGTCTTAAAATATCCCCTCCTTGTTGCACAAATACTTCCAATGCAATTGAAAAAAAAAACATTTCATATATCAAGCTTAATAACTTCAATGACGTTAGTGAAAATAGGATTTAAGTTATTGATCTTTAAAAAAAGACACGCAGGCAATGAAATCTGGAAAGAAATGACAACACGAAGAAAAGTCTAAATATAAATAGAAACTGGAATAGATGCAGATAACTTCTTTTTTGTTTATTTTTTGCAACTATTTTATATGTATTATACTTACGGGGCACCTTTTAAAATATCCTCTTGAACTGGGAAGAAAAAGAAGAAGAACAGAATGTAACAAATTAAGTGTCCTGACAGAAGAAACTCTTCTACGGGATTTCTTTAATGTAACTTAAAATTTATTTTGATTAATATAGAACGAGGTAACTCAGTTAATCTGTATATACAGTCAAACAAATAAGAACGGAGTCTGTGAATGCTTGATGTATACAAGTCTCTGTCATAAACGTACAATTCCTTGGGTAAGGGTTATTGACACAATGGCAATATTTTGATACATTTATGTTTGTCTTTTTTTTTAAGCATTTAAATTGTAAAAAGAATGATTTATAATTGCGGGGTATAAAACATGTTTTATTTTATTGGTTTTAGGGTGTTGGCCAAAGACTGGTCTGATATTTTTCCCGAATAGTTGTTAACAAATTTAGTCCTGCACAACCTTGACCTGAGGTCAGTCCATTCTGTCCTTAGAACTACTTCCTCTTCTTAGTATGAACAAAATGACACTCCAGCAAAGCTAGAACTTCCACTGAGTGACCTCCCAAACCTCTTGTATCAGAGGCCCATCGGATATATTCAAATGACCCCTATGAACATTAGGTGTTTTAGCTAATTATCAATTCTGAATGCCAATGGCTTGTTTCATCATTTTAATGGACAATTTCAGGCCAATAAAGCCAAACCCCACTAGCTGTGGATATGCATATTTCGTCTTTGTTATGACCTCGTCAGCACAGCACAAGCAGAGTGTTTGACTAAGCATAAGAAACACAGGGCTGTTATATCCAGCTGATGTCCATTATCATTAGGGTCACTGCAAAAATATCCCAAACAACAAACTAAAACAATAAGTGAGAAGGTCAGTGAAAAAACAATCAATAAAAACAAAATGAAAACTCCAGCAAAGCTAGAACTTCCACTGAGTGACCTCCCAAACCTCTTGTATCAGAGACACATGGGTTATAGGTAAATGACTCCTATGAACATCAGGTGTTTCAGCTAACTGGCAATTCTGAATGCCCATGACTTGTTTCATCATTTTAATGGACAATTTCCGGCTAATAAAGCCAAACCCCACTAGCTGTGCTGGGTATAACAGCCCTGTGTTTTTTATGCTTAGTCAAACACTCTGCTTGTGCTGTGCTGACGAGGTCATAACAAGGCTGAAATATGCATATCCACAGCTAGTGGGGTTTGCTTTTTTTTGGCCTGAAATTGTCCATTAAAATGACGAAACAAGTCATGTGCATTCAGAATTGCCAGTTAGCTGAAACACCTGATGTTCATAGAGGTCATTTGCATATATCCCATGCACCTCTGATACAAGAGGGTTGGGAGGTCACTCAGTGGAAGTTTTAGCTTTGCTGGAGTTTTCATTTTGTTTTTACTGATTAGTTTTTCAGTGACCTTCTCACTTATTGTTTTAGTTTGTTTTTTGGGATATTTTTGCAGTGACCCTAATGATAATGGACATCAGCTGGGTATAACAGCCCTGTGTTTCTTATGCTTAGTCAAACACTCTGCTTGTGCTGTGCTGACAAATCATAACAAGGCCGAAATATGCATATCCACAGCTAGTGGGGTTTGGTTTTATTGGCCTGAAATTGTCCATTAAAATTACGAAGACACAAGTCATGGGCATTCAAAATTGCTAATTAGCTGAAACACCTGATGTTCATAGGGGTCATTTGCATATATCCCATGTGCTTCTGATGCAAGAGGTTTGGGAGGTCACTCAGTGGAAGTTCTAGCTTTGCTGGAGTTTTCATTTTGTTTTTACTGACTGTTTTTTCGGTGACCTTCTCACTTATTGTTTTATTTTGTTGTTTGGGATATTTTTGCAGTGACCCTAATGATAATGGACATCATCTGGGTATAACAGCTCTGTGTTTCTTATGCTTAGTCAAACACTGTGCTTGTGCTGTGCTGATGAGGCCATAACAAGGCAGAAATATGCATATCCACAGCTAGTGGGGTTTGGCTTTATTGGTCTGAAGTTGTCCATTAAAATGACGAAACAAGTCATGGGCATTCAGAATTGCCAATTAGCTGAAACACCCGATGTTCATAGGGGTCATTTGCATATATCCCCTGTGCCTCTGATACAAGAGGTTGGGGGGGGGGGGGTCACTTAGTGGAAGTTCTAGCTTTGCTGGAGTTTTCATTTTGTTTTTACTGATTGGTTTTCAGTGACCTTCTCACTTATTGTTTTAGTTTTTTTTTTCTTCTTAGTATGAAGGAAATTTAACTACTGCTCATGGGTTCATGGAGAGGATTCGAATGAGACCTACATGTCCTTTCTATTCTATAAGAGAAACGTTCTTGCAGTTTTAAGATTTTTGGTAACCATGTTGTCAAAAAGGTAATCATATTGCCTGCCTTCATTTTTTCTGGAACACTCCATAGTCTTAGGTTACTATCCCTCTCTCTCTATTCTTCAGGTCTTCCAGTTTATCTAGTATCCAGCTATTGTTTTATTAGAAATTCAGTCTTCCTTTAATATTCATCCAATACAAGGTAATAGGTTCATAGGTTCATAGGTTAGTACTAGGCTAACTGCCCTTGCGAGCCATTTGAGATTCAAACCCTGCACCTTGTGTTTGTAAGGCAAACACCTTAACCATTAGGCCACCCTCCCAAACCCTGATGATGTCTCTATAGCCGTTATAATGGTTTCTGTTTTTTGTACTCCTTTTAACATATTTTTTGCTTGTTTCAGTGTTCTTGTACTGTTTGTTTTTTGTACTCCTTTTAACATATTTTTTGCTTGTTTCAGTGTTCTTGTACTGTTTGTTTTTTGTACTCCTTTTAACATATTTTTTGCTTGTTTCAGTGTTCTTGTACTGTTTATTTTTGTAAAGCATTACCTATTTCCAAAGACAGTTTCTGTTCTGTAGTTACTTGCTGCAGGTATTTTCTCAGAGATATTTCTTGTTTAAGAAATTTTAGAGGTATCCATCTGATGAACTATGGGAAACATATCAAGGAAGCCATAAGCTACTCTGCAATCCCAAAGTGAAGCATTCTTACAGGATTAGTTATAAATAGTCAGTATTTAAATAGTATGTATGCTGTAATTTTATTTATTTGCTTTATAATGGCAGTGATGATTCCAATATAGTGTTTGTAATGTTAATTTTTCACTTGTGCCACTTTATGGTGTCATGTTCTGGCTCAGAACATTTCACTCAATTTTGCTAGGATTTTGAAGACTTGGTAGGTAGAAAAATGAGCTTAGCATTGCTGATACTCTAGCTCCTTTCTACCCTATGATGTCATACGGAGCCCTGAGAAAAGTGAACAACTCCTCAGGCTACTGACTGAATGCTTGCTGCTGTAGTCATGTGTCCATGTTTATTTAGTTTAGCTCATATTTATTTTTTGTAAGAACAAAGCAGGTGATACAGTTACTCAAGAGTATACATAAACATTGAAATGATTACTACTGCACTGTGATTTCCTGTCTCCTTTTTTTTCTTTTCACAATCTTAAAAATGTTTTGGCCAAATAAAAATTTATTTTAACCAAATGCAAAGTGCAGAGGACCAGCTGGAAAAATATCCAATTATTGGATCAACAGAATATAAAACTAAGATGAAAAGTTAACATTCAATTGTAATAAGAAACCCATACCAGTCAGTAAGTTTAGTTTTCAGTTTAGTAAAGCTGTACATTTTTTAGCCTATATAATCTTGCAATACTACATTTGCCCAGAATGGGGATGTCAGCTATATATATATATATATATATATATATATATATATATATATATATATATATATATATATATATATATATATATATATATATATATCATCATCATCTTCTTTCGGCTGTTCCCATTAGGGGTCGCCACAGCAGATCACCCGTTTCCATTTCTTCCTGTCCTCTGCATCTTGCTCTGTCACACCAACAACCTGCATGTCCTTTCTCATCACATCCATAAACCTTATCTTAGGCCTTCCTCTTTTCCTGTTACCTGGTAGCTTCATCCTTAGTGTCTTTTTCTCAGTATACTCAGCATCCCTCCTCAGCACATGTCCAAACCAATATAATCGTGCCTCAATGGCTTTGTCTCCAAACCTTCCAACCTGGGCTGACCCTCTAATATACTTATTCCTAATCCTGTCCACCCTCGTCACACCCAGTGCAAATCTTAACATCTTTAATTTTGCCACATCCAGCTTAAACTCCTGCCTTTTTGTCAATGCCACTGTCTCCAACCCATATAACATAGCTTTTTTTATTAAAGCAGTGAATATACAGAAATGTGAGCAGCATGCAGAAGGTCACTGCAAAATATATTAGCTGCTACTATTTTTTTACTTTAATCGTGGGTTTGGTTCCCTCAGTTTCCACTCACATCTACTGCATGACAACTTTGAGTAAGTTATTTAATCAGGGTCACCTCTATAAAAAGACAACTGACAGTAGTAGGCTTAACCATTTAATAAAGGAATAAAACCATGCATCTGATGTTTATGACTGATCTTTTAAAATATAGAGCACTTCAAGATGAAGACTTTACCCAAAATCCTGATGTAGAATGGAAAAGATTTATACAAACTTTATGAGAAGACTCTCGCACACCATGAAGTACACTTCAGTTCTTTTCTGCTAATTTTACCAAATTAGATGGATGGCTTCATTTAACAGTTTATTTTATTTTTTTTTATTTTGTCTCCTCACAGTAAGACATTGTCCTGTTCGATTCTCAGCTAGAGCGTCTTCTGTGTGGAGACATGCGTGAATGGGCGTACCTTCATTGAAGGTTGTGCGTCAGGGCCGGCAACTCGGCACTTAAAGTCTACTGCCAATCATTAGCGGACTGGAGTTCTGCTGTGGCGATCCCTTACCGGGAAAAGCCGAAAGACACAACAACAACATTTTATTTTTTTATTTTATTTTATTTTACATTTGTTAACTGGGATAGTCCAACTGGAACAGGTCCATTTTCAGTGGAGGCCCGGGGAGAAAAGCTCCAGAATTACAATTGCTAGTGTAAGGAGAACAAATTATTGCTAACAGCTACATATTACAATTTATATGATACAATGAGCAAAAAATAGTAAAATTATTATACAAGGCTAGACATAGTATGAATAATCTTTTCAAAATGCTTTGCAAGACAGAAATTTGGTTACATTACAGAAACATAGAGAGGAGTGCCAGTGGATAAGAGGTGGGTATGTCTTCTTGTTTGATAACAATTAAATAAACCTGACTATTCCTCCCAGCTCTGAGTGACAGAGATAGGTTAACCACTCAGTGTAACAATATGAACAATGATTCCAATAATCTAACACAGATTCTAACTTTAATGTGGGCATCAGTCAGCCATAATTATAGGTTTGTACTTATGACAGTCTGCAGATCTGCTTAAGACATAGCTGAAGGGATAGAAGCTGCAATGCTGATGTAGTCATGTAGCAACACTTCTCTAAAGGTAAACAATACCTTATAATGTGAGTGACTCAATGTAAGGCAATATTTTCAAGTTGCTCTTGCTGCCTGTAAGCCATGAAAATAAGTGGTGAACTGTAAATAAGACATATAAGAAAGATATTTTTTTCAGAGAGAATGTGGTAATTTCTTGGACTACAGAAATGTGCTTCAGTTTGAGTACAAGTGACACAGCTGATACATTCACAAAACGGGATGAGACAGTGGTCAAGTCATAAGTGACAGCAGAAAATTTTAGAAGTTACAAGTGATACAAGACTACATTTGCTAAATTAAACACGTGCATAACTTTAACAATTATTAATAATTACAGCTCAAATTTTCAGAGTAATAATCCTAGTCGCCTACGTCAGTATCACAGGTTACTTTAAATAACTGGATGTAAATAATCTTTTTACAGTGATTGATAATAAATATGGTATTCAAGCGATAGAGATCATATTAAGTAATAAAACACAATTTAATATGGACACTGTTCAAAGAATTAGTAGGCTCCTGAATACTGTCCTGGAATACAATATTTTCACATGTCAGGGAGATTATTATAGACAACAACAGGGTGTTTCCATGGGCACACCATGTGCGAACTCATATGCCAACCTAGTGTTGGCATATTGGGAGGTTAACACCATATTTGAAGTTACACATGCATGGACCAACAATCTACGTTTTTACGTATGTTTTGTTGACGATATTTTCTTTTTATGGGATGGTACAGAACAAGAACTGAAAGCTTTTATAGCTTATTTAGAAGGGAGTTCTGAATTTTTTAGGTTCTCTGTCAACTATTCTGAATTAACCTTAGACTTTTTAGATCTACGACTAACTAGAGTTGGAGGTGGCTTGATGACATCGCTATATAGAAAAACTTGCTGGCGTAACAGTTTGCTACCTTTTGACAGCATGCACCCACGACACATCTTTGACAACATAGTCAAAGGGCAAGTATGTAGGATTTCAAGACTATGCAGTGAGGATGTTAAATTCCATGAAGAGGTGGATAACCTTCAGAATAATTTAATGCTGAGGGGCTACAAGGGTGATAAGTTAGAATCCTTAATAAGAAGTAAAAAGATCAAACGTAATAACACCGCTAGACCTTGGCTTAATAGAGTGGGTGGAACAAGAGCTAATAATGAACAACAGGGGACATCAGACAGAAATAGCATGGTATTCACATACAGTAGTGATGTGGGTAGCATCTATGAAATTATTAAACATCATTGGCAGGTGCTACACACAGATCCGAAGTTGAAAGAGATTTTAGACATTGCACCAAATTTTGTATTCAGGAAAAATAACAACTTGAAAGATATACTCTGTAAAGAACCTAAGCATTCTGTAAAGGGTAATTCATTTACAAGGAAGATAGGCACACATCCATGCCACCAGTGTAGAGCATGTTGATATATACTGCAAGAACATATATTTACACATCCAAGGACAGATAGACAATACACATATAAGGGATATGCAGACTGTAGAACAAAGAATTTAGTGTATATAGCTGTATGTCAGAATTGTGAATCATATTATGTGGGTAAGACCAATACAATGTTTAAGACAAGGGTATTTCAACATATGTCAGATATTAAGCACTCCAATGAACATAATGCACTAGCTCAACATGTAAGAGTGAACTTGAATCATACATTTCTATTTATGGCAATACAAATGATTACTCTCAATGTTAGAGGAGGTGATTTATTCAATGATATGGAATGTGCAGAAACTAGATGGATTATAAGACTTGGGGCGAATAAGCCACCAGGTATTAATGCTGTTGTACCTTTAAAACCCATACTTAAGAAAAGGAGGGTAAAATATTGAAAGCTGAGTGGTTGCTTTGTATTTTAAAAATGGTCTTTTGTGATGTTCTTTGTTATCTGATGAAGGGCATGTAGCTTGAAAGCGCTTATACAAGGTTTTATCTTTGATTTTATGAATAAAATACTTGACCATCTCTACGTGGAGTCCTCTGCCTTATTGTGTTTCTGGACTTTGCTTGTGGTAGGCAGAGTGACTTTAGTGCAATAGACTTTTTGTTTGGTGATTACTTTAAATAACCAATATTGTAGAACATGAGGGTGATTTAACAAAATGCTGCTTACATCTGAAAATTGACAGCTACCACAATTTCAAAGCAGTTCAACAATTTAATGACCATCAAGTAGTTCCAAAGTTTCCACCTCCCACACCACTAACTGCTCTGACCCATTTTTGCACTCAAACAAATCTCTGAAATTGTTTGATACTTTCTTATGAAATTTCCAGGAAAATATACATTTGGCTATAAATGCAATATAATAAATACCACAAATTTGGCTTTAACTGCCCTAATTACAAAAAATAAAATAAAATAATTCAACATAGCAAGCATGCAGGTTATGCAGAAATAAGACATTATATAAGCCATACCAATGTTTGGCTATGAAAGGCTTCTTCAACTTCTATACTTTTGCTATTATTTATAAATATAAATCATCAGTTTATTTTAAACAGTACTGACGTGTTCCTAAAATATATGCATATAAACACTCACACACACACACACACACACACACACACACATATATATATATATATATATATATATATATATATATATATATAAACACACACACACACACACACACACACATATATATATATATATATATATATATATATATATATATAAAAACACACACACACACACACACACACACACACACACACACACACACACACACACACACACACACACACACACACACAC